>NC_057409.1:48521288-49121288 GCF_019320065.1 Cervus canadensis | reverse complement strand
ACTGTGAGGGAAACTGTCCTCAGCCCGAGAGCCAAGACCTTCAGCACCACAGTGCCCACCAGTGTTCACACCATGACATCACCCACACGGAGATGTATAATCTCCAACAGTTGCCCAGAAACTTCACCTCATGCCAGTCACATGGGCAGTAATTCCTAGGTCTCTGAACAATACAGATTACTGTAGTAGCTAATGTTCCATGGGATTTAAAACAAGGCCTGGCAATTCAGTCCTTTAACTATGACTACCCCTTAAAATAAATGTGGTAATTGGGTGGGGGGTGGGGAAGGGAGAACTGGATTAGAGATGATAGTGATGGTCACTTATTACTGTATGTAATTCTATGTTATTTACAACCATGCTTAAATACTTAGGTTAAATATGCCAGAATTTTAAAATTCATAGTTAAAATAATAAATGAAATAAGACAGAATAGCTTTTATCTCTGTTAAAAAACAAACAACAAAAACAACTTCAATAAGGCCAAAAATACTTACTTAAAAGTACTGTGCCACAAATCTAGCACCGACAACATTGTAGGGTTCATTGCATTCAAGTGATCCCGAATATAACTGCTTGCAGCTAAAAATGATCTCCTCCAAGGCTTTGGAAGAATTTCCATCCTGAAAACAGAGAAAATATTTCATTATCTTCTTTAAAAGTCAAAAAATACTATAATATTTAAAATGCTTTTTGAGTAATACTTTTTTGAGTTTAATTTAAATTATCCCTCATGGTAATAATAAAACATGCTATGTAATTATGCTTTAAAGTATATAAAAGTCATACTTATTAACTTTCTAATGCATATAAAATTAGATTTGAATTTTTATCATATAAGGACATTTTTTCTCTAAATGCTTAATCTGATGGAGTCTGCAAATAACTAACAGTAATTAAGCAGAAAAGAATAGCTAGTTATGTTTGATGTACACCTTCAAAGATTTTTTTAAAAGGAAACATTTAAACATTTTATACCCCTATGGTTTTTAAAACATTATAAGAATATAGTCTAGCCTGGAAATCTCCTTAAATTTCACCTCTGACTTAAAGGTCATTACAAAATCAGGAATACTAACATTCTATTTAAAGACATGTATTCTGTAACTGATAGCTAGATGGTAAAGAATCTGCCTGCAATGCAGGAGACCAGGGTTCAACCACTGGGCTGGGAAGATCCCCTGGAGAAGGAAATGACAACCCACTCCAGTATTCTTGCTTAGACAATTCTATAGACAGAGGAGCTTGACAGGCTATAGTTCATGGAGTTGTAAAGAGTCAGACATAAATGATAGAGGGTTTAATAAAAATATTTTGTAACTCCTCCAACTTGAATACTCATCTTTTATATATTAAAGATGGGCCATCTTCATCTTTCAGAGTGTATTTAAACATTTATATTTTATGCCTGTAATTTTTTTTTACTCATTAATTTTAAACATTTAGTCCTGTTGTAATATATAGTAAGTCTAATTCAGTTTGTCATTTGTGGCCATATCACCTTTATAATCACAAAGGATAGTTTTTGTCTATACTTGGGAGAAAAATATTCTCCATAGAAAATATACTGACTCTTTTTTTAGTTGTTAAGATAAATGATTTGGGGCAATTTTAAATGATATAAAAGAAACAAAGCAAAATTGAAGTGGTTACTTAATCACATAAGTTCTATTCAAACTATTTAAGAGATGTATTCCTAAATGTTAATTATTTTAGGGAAAATATATAGCAAGTGAATTTTCGTATTATGCATTCTATATTTTAATCCATGTAATAAAATGAAATATGTTTTATAGTTGCACAATTTCTGTAATGTTCCCAATGTGTTTTGAGGCATTCAAACTGCCATCGAGCTTTCACGTCCGCACCATATCTGAAGCCCATGCTTGGAGCTGTGGAAATACAAAGATCTGTATCAAGTTCTTTCACCAGCATACTTATATTTTAACCACATAGGCATTCATCCGTCAGTACGCCTGCTTGCCTATCCATTTATCCAACAATTTGCAAACATAATGTGTTGTGTTTAGTCGTGTCTGACTCCTTACAACCCCATGAACTATGGCCTGCCAGGTTCCTCTGTCCATAGGATTTTTCAGGCAAGAATACTGGAGTGGGTGGCCATTTCCTCCTCCATAGGATCTTCACGACCCAGGGATGGAATCCCTGTCTCCTGCATTGGTAGGCAGATTCTTTACCACTGACCCACCTGGGAAGCCCAAACATAACATATTAGGGCTTAAATACATAAAGATAGTACAATCACTTGTATAAATGAAGTACACAAATTATAAACATATATATGAGAAAATATAACCAGTGTATAAAGATATCCACACGCACAGAGATGATCACAAAGTCAATATTCTTAGAGAAAATTGATTGCTTACTCAGCACGATGGGGTGGAAGTTCTTCTACCTTTTTGTCATCTTCCTTTTCTCTAGGATCTTTCAAAACAAAATCAACTAAAAGAAAATTGAAAAGTTCCGATCAACAATCTTATAGTAATTACAGTATTTCCCAAACAACTGCAAAACTAACCCCTTTAAAATTGTTTACATTAAGCTTTTTAAAATAATGAGCAATTTGTGTATTTATGAACACAAGAGATTTTTAAATTTTTTATGAGAAAATCTATGATGTCTGTGTCTTTGAGAATGTATGTGCTCTTTCTTAATGATGTCCCATTCTTTCATCTGAAAATCACTGCTTTTTTTTTAATTAATTAATTTATTTATTTTACTTTACAACATTGTATTGGTTTTGCCATACATTGACTTGAATCCGCCATGGGTGTACATGTGTTCCCCATCCTGAACCCCACCTCCCACCTCCCTCCCCATCCCATCCCTCTGAGTCATCCCAGTGCACCAGCCCCGAGCATCCCGTATCATGCATCGAACCTGGGCTGGCGATTCGTTTCATATGTGATAATTTACATGTTTCAGTGCCATTCTCCCATATCATCCCGCCCTCGCCCTCTCCCACAGAGTCCAAAAGGCTGTTCAATACATCACTGCTTTTAATATTACATTTGCCTTTTGAGCTATGTACCACTGAGAGTAGTCTTACTGAAAGTCAACAGTACAGAGCAGCAGTTTCCCTTCACTGAAGAAAGATAAATATTGCTCTGTTCTCCTGAATTGCTTAAGAGCATAGAACTATCTTGTTAAGAAGTCAGTAAAGTGAGCTCCCTCTGCTTCTGTGGTCCTTAATTAATTTTATTCTTCCTACTTTTCTTTGAAGACACTCTTTCTAAAATGCAAATATGTTATTACCTCTCTGCTTAAAATCTTTCAGTGACTCTCCTTTACCCTCAAATGCTTTTAAGAAGTTGCCTTTTGTAAGGCCCTTAATATTCTATCCTCTTTCTGAAATGCACCCTTTTCTTGAGCCATCAAAAGGGCTTGCAAGCCTGGAAGAGCCTTTCACTTTTGTCTACTACCATTTCCACCGTTTCCTAGCCCATGCACGTTTCCTAGTACCTGTTCATCCTTCATGACTCAGTTCAGGTGCCCCCGAGTCCTTCCTAACAAGTCAGACATGACCTCTTCTCCCTTGGAGCATGTTCTCGATTCCTCTCCTCACTGTACTTGCTCCTCTGCTTCATCATTTAGTAATCTGTCCATCTCTCTTATTACATTATGAACTCTTCAGGGGCAAGAATTTGGCTCTTTACATGACCAAGACACTCAACAGCAGTCTTAAATGCAATGAATGGTCTCCTCCCTGAAGGGTTCCCAGACCATTTCAAAGCAATATGATTTCTCCCACTCTGACACAGAGTCAGTCATATCAGGCTTACTACCACAAACAACTGGAGAACCTTTTTTAAAAAAAGCATAGATATCAAAGACCTGCCTCCAGAGGTTTTAGTTCAGATGGGTCCAGAAATGAGCATTTTTAAAATGATGCTGATTATTAGTCAGTCTTAGAGTCTATTGGTTTATACCATGAGCCAGCAAACTTTTATATAAAGGGTTAGATTGCTAATATTTTCAACTTGTGAGCCACAAGATCTCTATCATAACTACTCGGTCTCTTATGGTACAAAAGCAGCTATAGACAACATGCAAATGAATGTGGGTAGCTGTGTTTCAGCAAAACTTTATTTACAAAAACAGGAAGTGGGCCAAATTGGGCCTGTGAGCTGTAGTTTGCTAACCTCTGATCCACTGCAATAATTTTGTAATTGATCACACTCTATGATATCAGTAATATTAATACTAATTAACATTAAAATTGTCAGTTATGTTCTTTGTTGAGGGGATATATCCCTACAAACAGAAAGACTGTTTTGAAATTTTTTTGCTACATTTTATTAATGAAATTTGCCTGAGACCTGAAGCAATATAACAGCAAAACAATAAACAGCATAATAAATATAATAAATAGCTTCAAGTATAGATGTCAACTTCAAACTTTTAAAAATTTATCTTTAATATGACACACTCAAATCATAAAGCAAAGAGAAACACTGATTTACCTATGGATTTTTTTACACTAAGAAGATAATCTTCTCTCATTTCATCAGACAATGCAAGTATGCTGTTAGTGAGGACTTTCAGATGCTGGGGGACTAAATTCAATACATGCTCCAGCCAAGAATCTTCCATTGGTGCTACATGGTCCGTATCAATTCCATGGTGGATATAATAGTAGTATCTCTATAGAAAAGGGAGGGAGAAATGGAGATGGGCTTAGTACTATAATGGGTTTCCCTAGTGGTTCAGATGGTAGAGAATCCGCCAGCAATGCAGGAGACCTGGGTTCATTCCCTGGGTTGGGAAGATCCGCTGGAGAAGGGAATGGCCACCCACTCTTGCTGGAGAACCCCATGGATAGAGGAGTCTGGTGGGCTACAGTCCCTGGGGCCGCAAAGAGTCAGACACGACTGCGCAACTAGCACTTTCACTGTAGTACTACAATAAGAGAAGCATTTATCAGAAATAAAACTACTGAGCGAAATTAAAGTTTTAGAACAAAGAATTTACAAATTATAAAAAGTTATCTTCTGCAATTCGTATTGCCATTATTGTGTGTGCTGTGTTTATTCATTCAGTTGAATCCAACTCTTCAGGATCCCATGGACTGTAACCTGCCAGGCTTCTCTGTTCATGGGATTCTCCAGGGAAGAATACCGGAGCAGGTTGCCATTTTCTACTCCCGGGGATCTTCCCGACCCAGGGATCCAACCCCCTTTCCTTGTGTCCCCTGCATGGCAGGCAGGTTTTTTATCACTGTGCCACCTGCAAAGCCCTGGTATTATTTGATCTCTCCTATATTAAAAAGATGATTTTTATTTCAGGAAAATCAAAGCTCTTATCTTAATTCACAACTATGTTACAAAATATGAAGTTAGATTACCAAATATGTAATGTACTAAACAGAACCCATGTGGAAGTAGAATTGTGTGAAAATGGCTTTAGGAACCTTGTATTATTGACAATCAGATATTAAAAGCTGTAAGTGAATCAATATTCCCTATTCATTAATCTCAGAAATATTATACCATAGGATTTATGAAATTTCCAATTGGCCTATTAGTAGTCCATACCATAATTTTACAAATGTTGTTAAATGTGTGCATGAGAAATTCATTTTAAGATGTGACAGTATTTCTCTCATAACAGACATTTAACTTCAATGTATTTTTACAAGCTTTTACAAGTCACTTAGAAAAGAATTCAAATATCAAAATACTTTCAAATTAGCAATGTTAAAGTCTTTGATATTTACCTTTTAAAAATTTTATATTTGAAATCATTGAAGAATCACTTTTTCTAAAGTAAGCTGATATGGTTTGTGAAATGTACATTACATAACTAAGATAATTTCTCATAGAATAAAGACATGGAAAAGCTATATATGATGAGGCTAGCTTTAACATAGGAGCAAGGAGACTTGAGATACTCTGTGGTCTTAGGAGACAAGGGAGAGTACGATTTCCTCCATTCATCCAACAGAGCAATTTTCTAGAACTTCATATTTACTTCTACATTCACCTAATTCCATAAGGAAGAAGTGCAGAATAATCTCAAAAGCATAAAAGCACCTTCAAGGGCTTCCTTTACTTTTAATTATACTGACAAAGAAATATCTTGTTACCAAGATGTCTTTCTCTATTGCAGAAGTGGTTAGTTTTGGAAGTGTGCTTTCATCAGGAGTCGCTGAGTCTATGGCAGCATCTTGTTGCCTAAGAAAATGACAAACACACTATTCAAATGTATACAAAGGTCAGTTAGAACATATATCAATAGATTAATCAGACTGTAGTCCATAAAAATAAGAAAAATACATTATTAAACATTTTTAAAATAGTAAAACATTTACTTGGTACCATATTCCTCCCAGATTACTTTCTCTTTATTCATAGACACACACCCAGGTATACTGGAAGTGATTTGAAATATCTAAATCAGAGGCCACATCCTTTTTGATAAGCTTTATTCATTCTTCTTCACTGATCCAAAATCATCTCTCTCCTGAAATTTTATAGAAATGTTCTTGCATTATTCTTGAAACATGTATGACTATTTATAAATAAGGTTTAGAAAAGCACGGATGGGAAAGATTTTGAGTATAGTTTCTTCCAAAGACCATTTCTCCGATTTCTAGGGCCACATTAAAAGTTAGCAACAAGTGACATAGAAGTTCCTATGCTCCTATGTGTTTATTATTGACTAATTGTTCATACAATACTGTAATGTTTCTAGGTATAATTTACTTCAAAATCTGCACCAGATATGATCCACATTTTGCGACTTCCTATGGAGAAGGCAATGACACCCCACTCCAGTACTCTTGCCTGGAAAATCCCGTGGATGGGGGAGCCTGGTGGGCTGCGGTCCATGGGGTCGCTAAGAGTCGGACACGACTTAGCAACTTCACTTTGACTTTTCACTTTCACACATTGGAAAGGGAAATGGCAGCCCACTCCAGTGTTCCTGCCTGGAATATCCCAGGGACGGGGGAGCCTGGTGGGCTGCTGTCTATGGGATCGCACAGAGTCAGACACGACTGAAGTGACTTAGCAACAGCAGCATGGGGCTCCTATGTTCACATCTTCAAAGAAATAAAGTGTTCTCAAACAGCTTACCCTCTTTATCATTGATTGTATCATGCTCCGGATCCCAACTTCATCTGGGATGGATATAGGTTAGTGACAGTGTAATAAAATACTTTTTCCCACTAACTGTCCAGTGAGTGGACTGGAGGTTTATTGAATATCTGTCTTAAATATCATACCAAAGTAGGTACCCAGAATGGATCTTTTGACTTATTTTCTTTTTTGAAAAACTAGGAATCCACTATTCTGTGAGCTTTACACTTACTCTTTTCAATTAAATGGACCAGAGGAAAGAGTCAAGGCAATGTCTCAAGCAGTGTATCAGGTCATGTCTCAGTTTAATTCAGTACGTAGTAGATTTAGGAATGAAATCTGCCTAGGAGACTCCTGAAAAAGGTCTAGACGCAGTCAACAGGTACCAAAGAAGGAAATGAATACAAAGGCTAAGAACAAGGAAGTTATCTGAACAGCTTTATGCCAGTAAATTAGACAATTTAAATTAAAAGAACCTAAATCCTTTAGGATTTAGGATTTTTGTCTTTTAAGACAAAGTATTAAATGTTTATCAAATGAGGGAATAAGTGTATGAAAGGAGTGGTAAGAGATCATCAAGATATTCTGTGGTTGGAAAGAGAAGGGTTATTTTAACTGCAAAAGAAACCACCTTATTATTTTGGTGTTTGCATAGTAAAAAGATACTACTGACCATCATGTTCTTCAGGAATCAGGACATCTGGGCTCAGATTCTGCCACTATAAAGTATATGACCTTAATAACTGGGTTGTTTTTCTTTTTCATGGCAGAAATGCTTATCTTATCTAATCTGCTGAATCCTGACACTCAAATTTCATCCTCTGTGAGAGTAACATGGACCTAAAAGGATGCATCGAGGTTGGGAGAGGGAGGGGATAGGAGGCTGGGGCAACAAGAGAGGCTGCAGAAATTCTTGCCATCAGAATGAAGATCCTTTCAGCTCTAACACTCTATGACTCTATTTTTCTGTGGCTACAGGCAAAAATTCTGCTCACTGGGAACAATAATAGAAGCTCTTTACTGATCACCTAGTCAGTTCCACATATATTATCTCTAAATCATACACCTACTGTTACAGGGCACAGTGATATAATTATTCCCACTGTGCAGATGAAGAAACAATGTCAAAGAGATTAAATATCTTCCCCTTTACACATCATTAATTAAATATAAAAACAAGGATTTGATTATTCATAGGTACTTCTACACTGCCATGCTCTTTCCATCAAAACAACATCCCTTTCAGAAATAAATCAGTCAATGCTAGAAACACTTTATCTGGTTAAAGGGAAAATATGATGTATTTTATTTTGCAAAAATGAAAGAACTAAATTGATATTTTTTTCTCTTTATCAATAGAGATTTTTGGTTCAAGATAGTAACACAAACATCTATTTTTTCAAGTTTTTCTGTGAAAATGGTAGTAATGTTAGCCCATGATTGTGAAGCAACTAGAGGGTCATCAGTTGAAGAATTATTTCAACAAATTTCCGGAACATGAAAAGAAGACAGAGAATAGATGAAACAATTTAAAACACCATAGACAGTAACTCATGCAGGAGAGATTGAAATCTGCCTTGGAGACTCCCGGAAAATGTCTGGACTTGCAGTCAACAGGTACCAAGGGAGGAAATGAGCACAAAGGCTAAGAACAAGGAAGTTATCTGAACAGCTTTATGTCAGCAAATTAGGCAATTTAAATAAAAAGAAAATATTCCTAAAAGGCTATAAAGTACTAAACATGATTCAAGAAAAAATAGAAAATATGATGAGATCTACATCAAGTGAGCTAATTGAATTAGTAAGTAATAATCTTTTTACAAAGAAAAGTGCAGGTCCAGATGGTCTCACTAATAAGTTCTATCAAATAGGTAAGGGACAACTAATACCAATTCTACACAAATTCATTTGGAAAACAGAGTAGTTGGAAACACTTCCCACCTCATTTAAGGAAGCCAGTAGTGCTCTGATACCAAAGCCAAAGACATCACAAGATAAGTACAGTAACATACTATTCATTTGTAGACTTGAAAATCCTTAAAATTTTAACAAATGTATAAAAGGGGCTACATAAAAATAAATAATGATGAAGTTAAAAGAAATGCAAGATTTCTTTAACATATACAAAGCAATTAATGTAAAGGAAACAGTGTCAGACTTTATATTTTGGGGCTCCAAAATCACTGCAGATGGTGACGGCAGCCATGAAATTAAAAGACGCTTGCTCCTTGGGAGAAAAGTTATGACCAACCTAGACAGCATATTAAAAAGCAGAGACATTACTCTGCCAACAAAGGTCCATTTAGTCAAAGTCATGGTTTTTCCAGTGGTCATGTATGGATGAAAGATTTGGACCATAACAGAGGCTGAGCACCAGAGAATTGATGCTTTTGAACTGTGGTGTTGGAGAAGACTTTTTTTTTTTAATTTCTTAGACTGTTTATTGTGCATGCTATATTTGTGGGGAATCACAACCTCTGAAGGAGCTCGGAGGTCAACTGCATTCTGAGCCGGCTGCAGTCAGGGTGAGCATGGCACAGTTAAGCAGAAGCTTGCTTCTCTTTATAGGTTGCCATCATCTTCTTGATTTCAGCAGCAGCTTTCCCAGGATCCAGTCCCTTGGGGCAGGTCCGCGTGCAGTTCACGATGGCGTGGCATCGGTACAGAGAGAAGGGGTCCTGCCGCTCGGCCAGGCGCTCCTCGTGAAGTCGTCTCCGGAGTCGACCATCCAGCGACAGGCCTGCATGAGGACGCGGGGCCCAGGCGCTTGTCTCCGCTCCACCGGCAGCTCGGGCGGCTGGTACCGCAGCAGGTGCAGAGAATACACTCAGAGCCCGTCCAATTTCTCATGGTCTTCTATGGGCTGCAAATATTGCTCCTTGCCTCTCTGGGACTCACCCTTCTTCTTTAAGTAAGGCTTGATGGACTTCTACTGAGCATAGAAGTTGCTCAAACCAGGAACAAGATCCTTTATCACATACACATGTGGCAGAGGGTAGATTGTGGAAACTTTGTTGAGGCTGGTGTCGATCCTGCGGGTACACGCCAGAGTATTGCCTCCGTTGATGTTTACGGCACAGGAGCTGCAGAGGCCTTCTCTGCATGATCTTCGGAAAGTCAAGGTAGAATCAATTTCATTCTTAATCTTGATTAAAGCATCCAACACCACAGGACCACAGTTATTCAAATCAATCTCATAAGTCTGCATGTGAGGGGTGTCTCCAGTCTTGTCTGAGTCCCATCGATTGATGGCAAATTTCTTGATTCGTGGTGCTGCGGCTGCAGCTGTCTGGGCCCCACGCAGGCCTCCAGGCGGGCCCCACCGAGGGCTGCGGCCGGGAAGAGAGTGACCGCCGCCACCATCTTGGCTCCTGGAGAAGACTCTTGAGAGTCCCTTGGACTCAAGGAGCTCCAACCAGTCCATCCTAAAGGAGATCAGTCCTGGGTGTTCATTGGAAGGGCTGATGCTGAAGCTGAAACTCCCATACTTTGGCCACCTCATGTGAAGAGCTGACTCCTTGGAAAAGACCCTGATGCTGGGAAGGACTTAAGGCAGGAGGAGAAGGGGACGATAGAGAATGAGATGGTTGGATATCACCGACTCAATGGACATGGGTTTGAGCAAACTCTGAGAGAGTGAAGGACAGGGAAGCCTGGCTTGCTGCAGTGCGTGGGGTCACAGAGTGACTGAACTGAACTGCCATATTTAAAAAATAACAAAAATCAAATGATCATCACAGTGGACATCAAAAAAGCATTTGACAAAAATCCAGCACCCACTCATGACAAAACCTCACAACAAACTACCTTAATCTAATAAAGAATATCTTACAAATCTACATTTAACATGCTACATAAATGTGAATGACTGAATGCTTTCCCCGTAACATTTGAAATTTCACTGTCACAAGTTTTATTGAACAATGTACTGAAAGATCTACCAAGAGCAAAATGGAAAGAGAAAGAAAAGAAAAATATCTACACTGAATATGAAGAAATAAATCTATATTTGCAGAGAACACGATTCATATGTAGGAAATTCTAAGGAATCTTTTAAAGAGCTCCAGAACTAGTAACTAGTAAGACCTCATGATACAAAATTAATAAGCAATTTTTCTGTATACTGACAAAGAACAACCAGAAAATGAAATTAAATAATTTCAGTCACATCAAAAAGATAAGTACTTAAGAATAAGTTTTTTAAAGTCTAAGATTTGTACATTAAAAATATAAGACACTATTGAGAGCAATTAAATAAAATTTAATTTAATAGAGGGAAACAACATGTTCATGGACTGGAAGGCTCAATATTATTGAAATGGCAATTCCCTCAAAATTGATTTATAGATTCAATACAATTCTACTATATCTCAGTAAGCTTTTGTTTTTTATAAAAAAGGTGATAAGCTGATATTAAAGTGTACATACATGGAAATGCAAAAGGCCTAGAATAGCCAAAACAATTTTGAAAGAGAATTTTGTGGAACTAAACTACCTGATTTCAAAACTTAATATAAAGCCATAGAGATCAAGACAACATGATAGCAGTGTAAATACAGACAGTTGAAGGGAAATAGAAACCTATATATAGTCAAATGATTTTTGACAAAGGTGCCAAGGTAATTTAATGAAAACTGTCTTTTCAACCAATGGGGCTGAAACATTTGGATATTGATACGCAAAAAAAAAATAAATAAAAGAACCTTAACCCTTACCTCACTACATAGACACTGAAATAAAGCATACATATAAATGTGAGAGCCAAAACTAAAACCAGAGTTAACCTAAACCTTCTAAGAAAACATAATATTTACAATCTTGTGATAGGAAAAGGTCCTTAGATATGACTTTAAAAGAATGAACTATTTTCAAAAAATCAATAAATCAAGCTTCAAACTTTAAACTTTTGCTGTTTTTAAAAATTCCATTAGGAAAATTAAAAGATAAGCCATAGACTGGAAGAAAATAGTTTCAAAGGATATATCTGATAAAGAACTTCCATAGAAAATATATAAAAAACTCTTACAATGCAATAATCAGACAAACAACCCGATTTTTAATAATGGGCAAAAAGTTTAAAATTGAAAAATAAAGGTTTAAATTGACAATTCCCCAAAGAAATTATGTGAATGCCAAACAACTACAAAAGAGATGTCCATCGTTATTGGTCATTAGAGACATACAACTAAAAGCCATGATAAGATACAAAAGTACATTTACTGGAATGACAAAACAAAAGACGAAGCATGGGCAAAACTGTGGAAAGATTAGATTCATTCTTATGGGAATGTAAAATAGTATGATGATTTGCAAAAGAAAATTTAGAATTGTCTTAATTTAAACATACACCTCCTATCAACACATAACACAGAGTTTCTACAACTAGGTATCTACCCAGAAGTGAAAACATACGTCCATGAAAAGACTTGCATGCAAAACTCATAGCAGCATCATTTATAGTGGCCCCAAACAATAAACAAGATGGGTTTCAAATACATACTATACAATTCCATTTATGTGAAGTTTTAGGAAAGATAAAACTACAGAGATAGAAAGCAGATCAATGATTGCCTGGGGCAACCAGTGGTAGAGAGGATTAATTGAAATGGGCAAAAGGGAATTTATGGATGACAGAAGTATTCTAAAAGTGGATTTTGGTGAAGGTTGTACAACAATAGAAATTTACTAAAATTCATTCAATGTACATTTAATACGGGTGAGTTTAATAGTGTATAAATTATATCTTAATAAATCTGTGATTTTTAAAGCCTATATAGAAGACTATGAAAATATAACATTCAGGGGGAAAAAAAAGGGAAAAGACAAACTGACTGTACAAACACAGACTGCAAAGTAGTAACAAATAAAGCAACACAGGCTTCTCATCAACAATAATACATGCCATCATGTGGATATAGAAAATACTGTTGTGTAAATTAAATTTGCTAACAAGTTAGCAAGTAACTTAAGGATAGTACTTAAGGAGTAAAACTTAAGGATTCTTATCAAAAAAAAAGATATATCAGGTGATAGACGTGCTAAATTGACTGTAGAAATTCTTTCACAATGTATATTAAGTCATCACATCATACACTTTAATTTTATTTGTCAATAAAGCTAGGGGAGGCTTCCCTCATAGCTCAGTTGGTAAAGAACCTGTCTGCAATGCAGGAGACCCAGGTTCAATTCCTGGGTTGGGAAGATCCCCTGGAGAAGGAAATGGCAGCCCACTCCAGTACTCTTGCCTGGAGAATCCCATGGACAGAGGAGCCTGGCAGGCTACTGTTCATGGGGTGCAAGAGTCGGACACGACTTAGTGACTAAACCACCACCACCAAATGGGGAAAATGTTAATATGTTTCATTAATATTTTTCAATCTAATGTTTTCCAGATTTGTAGGGGAAAATTACTATTATCCTTTAACTCTGCAGCCAGCTTACTCATCGTTTCAAGAGAAAGGCAAAATTAGTAGAGACCTTTATAAAATGGAAGTCTTAGGTTTACTCTCTACAGATTCTCACTGGAAGAGCTACTAAGGGATGGACTCAGCAAAAAAGAAAATGAACCTAGAGGTGAGAAGCAGAATGCAAAGACTATTTTCTAAAAAATTAGAAAACATATTAGTGACTCTAAGTAAGTGTTAACTTTAGAAAAAAAAAGAGTATGGGGAATTTAAGGACTTGGTAAAACTAAAATATTTTAGAAATATTGGTATAAATAAAATAAGCAATCATATGAAAAATGAAAGGAAAGTTCAGAGATAAGCTAAAGCACTCCAAAATCCTTTCATATTATTCAGTGAGAAAATGAATCAAATGCATTTTAAACTTAAGAAAATATAAATTACAATGTGTGTGTGTGCATGTGTGTATGCAGTCGTGCAGTTGTGTCAGAGTCTTGTGACCCCATGGACTGTAGCCTGCCAGGCTTCTCTGTCCATGGGATTATTTCCCAGACAAGTGTACTAGAGTGGGTTGCCGTTTCCTCCTCCAGAGGATCTTCTGGAACTTCAGGGATCAAACCTGCATCTCCTGCATTAGCAGGTGGATTCTTTACCAATGTGCCACTTGGGAAGCCCCCTATAAATCATAACACATGGTTTCAAATGCTAGGGTAACCACTAAAACAATAAAAATATATTTTATAACTTTTAAGACAATAGGAATAAAGGAAGAAGATAGAAAATTCAATTCAATAGAAATAATAAAAAAGATCAAATAAGGCAACATATAGTAAATAGAAAATACAAAATAAGCTGTTAGAATTAAGCCTACATATGTAGGAATACCAATAACTAATAATGGGATTAAACATGCTACTGAAGTCCAGAAACTCAGACTGAATTGTAATTAGTCCACCTTACCTGCCTCCTGAGAAACCCATAGGAAGGTCAAGAAGCAACAGTTAGAACCGGACACGGAACAACAGACCAGTTCCAAATTGGGAAAGGAGTACATCAAGGCTGTGTATTGTCACCCCACTTATTTAACTTATATGCAGAGTACATCATGTGAAACACCAGGCTGGATGAAACACAAGCTGGAATCAAATTGCCTGGAGAAATATCAACAACCTCAGATAAGCAGATGACATCACCCTAATGGCAGAAAGCAAAGAGGAACTAAAGAATCTCTTGATGAAGATTAAAGAGGAGAGTGAAAAAGCTGGCTTAAAACTCAACATTCAAAAAACTAAGATCATGGCATCTGGTCCCATCACTTCATGGCAGAGAGATAGGGGGAAAAAATGGAAACAGTGACAGACTTTATTTTCTTGGGCTCCAAAATGACTGCAGAGGGTGACTGAAGCCATGAAATTAAAAGATGCTTGCTCCTTGGAAGAAAAGCTATGACAAATCTAGACAGCATATTAAAAAGCACAGACATCACTTTGCTGACAAAGGACTGTCTAAAAGCTATGGTTTTTCCGTAGTCATGTACAGATTTGACATCTGGACCCTAAAGAAGGCTGAGCACTGAAGAATAGATGCTTTCGAACTGTGGTGTTGGAAAAGACTCTTGAGTCCCTTGGACAGCAAGGGGATCCAACCAGCCAATCCTAAAGGAAATCAATCCTGAATATTCATTGGAAGGACTGATGCTGAAGCTTCGATAGTTTGGCCACCTGATGCAAAGAAGTGACTCATTGGAAAAGACCCTGATGCTGGGAGAGATTGAGGGCAGAAGAGGGCAACAGAGGATGAGATGGTTGGATGTCATTACTTACTCAATGGACATGAGTTTTATGATTAAAAAGAAACTTCTGTTTCTTAAAACTCAGCAGAAAAGATAATCTGAAAAATCTCCCCATACAATTCTATAAATACTGAATAATATGTCACAAAGTTCTTTTGAATGCATAGCCAAGTTCTCAAGGAAAAAGGAAATACTCAGGAGGAAAAACCCACTCCAGTACTCTTTCCTGGAGAATCCCATGGACAGAGGAGCCTGGTGGGCTACAGTCCATGGGGTCGCTAAGAGTCGGACACGACTGAGGGATTTCACTTTCACTTTTCACTTTCATGCATTGGAGAAGGAAACGGTAACCCACTCCAGTGTTCTTGCCTGGAGAATCCCAGGGACAGAGGAGCCTGTTGGGCTGCCGTCTATGGGGTCGCCCAGAGTTGGACGTGACTGACGTGACTTAGCAGCAGCAGCAGGAGGAGGAAAAAGAAGGAATGATAAGGCAGAGAACACCCAAGCCCTGCGGTTATGGCTGCCCTTGTGCGGTAGAGCCTTGAACTTTAACGTACATGTGGGTCAGGAGATGATTTTGTAGGCGAGAGTTAAATGGCAAATTCAAACTCACAACTCTGTATAAAGCTAAAACCCCAAATGGGCTCTATCTTCAACCAGGGGAGGACCAAAAATGACAGACACAGGAACATAGTTTCAAAAAGACTATCTGTTTTGACCAGGACACTGGGAAGTGAAAGAGTCACTTCTAAGAATTTGTAACCAGAGGCCCACCCAGCCATGGCTTGAAGTGTTGATTTTACAGTTTGTGTGGTCTGAGAGAGCTCACCTGAAAATAAGTGGTATAAGTGGGCCAAGCTGGTAATGCCCAGTGGGGCCTGGCAAAAGCCAACTCCTAGCCACTCCACAGAGGCTCCTGCTCCGGGCCCACACAACTGCCTTCCCTTTGTAGCATACAGTGACCACTGCCCTCCCCTCAGGATGCTTATCCAGCCAGTAAGATGGCACATGGGGACAGGAAAACGGGGCTCTCCTGTGAGTGACTCAATGTAATGTGTCACTAAACTCTGTTCACAAATGGCAACGTGTGCACCTTGAAAGTCATACTGAAAGAAAGGGGCTACTGAAGAACTAGCACCAAGCAATGAAAAAAAAACAACAGGCAGAGAGGAACTGGTAACTTGCATCTGCACTGCACTCCGTAAACAGATCTGCACTTCAGACTGGGCAAGCCCGGCCCCAACCATGCCGCTGATCATTTCACCCCAGTTCCTGCCTTCTCTGCACAAAAAGATCTACAACTACAGGGAACTCACCACACCACCTGAAGAGAGAAGATGGGGAAAAAACTGCCCTAAATCTTCCACCAACCACCATACCTACACCCAGAGAGCCCATTCTCTCAACCAATATCAAGTATTAATATTGACCCCTGATGGAAGAAATTTTCACATATTGAGGTTCAGGTAAGTCATTCTGGCTTATACATGATTTGGCCTGAACTTCATGCTAACTCGAACAGCCTGTCTTACGACCTATCAAACATGCCTTGTACATCTGTTTTAACCATTAAAGAGAAGACTGAATTTCATTAAAGAGAAGAGTGAATTTAAAAATCTAAATGGAGTAACTGTGTTTCAGGCATTTAAAACTAAGCCAGCTGGCTGTGGTTTCAGACATATTCCCGCATAACTGAGGACCTGTATTTTCTGAACTGTTACCAACCTCAAGGGTACCACCAGTTATGCTCAAAATAATATCTGCTAGCAGCTGTCAGCTACAATTCCTTGTAACTATGTAACTATTCTGTACCCCAACCAATCCTTACTGAACAAGCATCCTTCTTTTTTGCCAGTTCCAAATATAATTCTTCATTTTTGCCTTTTTAAGCCTCCTCCATTTTGTAGTCTAGAAGACTATGAATTCAAATGCATATTGAACCTATATCTCCCAGACTGTAGTCCTAAATTTTGCTTGAGTAAAACTCTTTTCTATCCCTATTACAGAATTTAACTTATCATTCTCATCAGCATACCTTTTCAGATCATGATATTTAAAAATGGGACACCTTAATAGAGTTAAGCTCAATCTTTCATTATTTATAACCTAACCTCATTCCAACAAGGCTTTCAGGAATCCTTAGAGATGCACAGAATTCTTAAAATTAGATTAAAGAGTTTCCGAGGACTCTAACTAGGGTAACACACACTGGTTAATTCACAGAACTTACATGATGACATTAACAAGAGTGCTTCTGAAGTTCTCTCGTTCTTTATGTGGAGATTTGCTCTTTCCTCTGGAAGTAGATGGTCCAGCATGACTATCATCAATCTGGTCAAGTAACTTGCCCTTTTTCCCAAAGCGTTCCTTGTATTCAGCTTGAATATTTTTTTTTTAAAAAAGGTGTAAATTAGTCATCCATTAGTAAGCCAAAACATTTAAGTGGTTAAAATAAAACACTGAACCATCTTTTAATGAAAAAATGACATTCTTTAAGTTCTTAAGTAACCACATTTCCTTTCTTGAAGTTAAACTAATCTCATTTGATGTCATCATAATAGAAACCTTTATTTCAAGAATATTCAACTAATTTTATATTTTGATAAATGCAAATAAACTCAAATTTTCAACTATTTTGCATAGAACCTTCTTAAAATTAAAATTATTATAAACACAGAATGTAAAACTATTTCAGCAATAAAGAACTATGAGGAAAAAGTGTTAACATTTAATGTTATCAATCTAATAAGTCATAAAAATATTAATATGACTAATTTAGAAGTAATGTTTACAACCTATTACAATCTCCCTTAGAAAAAACAATAGTCTTTGACACAGAGGCAAATTCTGAAAACAGTTAATCAAAGTTTTATTATAAACATTGCAATTCCTAAACTATCAGCTTTTATAGCATTTGCAACAGTCTGAAACAATGAAGAAGTGAAATCAAGTATCTTCTGAGGAAATACTTTTGGGGTAAATTTTTCCACTTGATATAAACATAATTATAACTTTACAGTTTCACTGCTTTAACTACATGTTGTGATTTTTTTTTCCCTCCAGGAAATTTCCTTAAATAAAGACAGAATATTAGAGTTCTTACCATATGACTGTTCATTTTTAACACTAAACTGCTCTGGAACATCTTCATCCTGCTTTATATTCAAATGGAACGATGGAGCCGCCTGCTGCCACTGGGGCTTTGTACTCACCTGAAATATGAAATTTTAGATAGCATCAACAAAACAAGAATAGAAAGAAGGTGTCTTTTCATGAAATGCATAAGAATGTATAAACACAGACATTTTCTCAAATGAATTAGGACATCTTATATTCTTTGAAGCCAAAGTTGGAGAAACTCTATACAATCAACATAAACAAGACTGGGAGCTGACTGTGGCTCAGATCATGAACTCCTTATTGCCAAATTCAGACTTAAACTGAAGAAAGTAGGGAAAACCTCTAGACCATTCAGGTATGACCTAAATCAAATCCCTTATGATTATACAGTGGAAGTGACAAATAGATTCAAGAGATCAGATCTGATAGAGTCCCTGAAGAACTATGGATGGAGGTTCATGGCGTTGTACAGGAGGCAGGGATCAAGACCATCCCCAAGAAAAAGAAATGCAAAAAAGACAAATGGTTGTCTGAGGAGGACTTACAAATAGCTATGAAAAGAAGAGAAGTGAAAGGCAAAGGAGAAAAGGAAAGATATAAGCATCTAAATGCAGAGTTCCAAAGAATAGCAAGGAGAGATAAGAAAGCCTTCTTCGGTGATCAATGCAAAGAAATAGAGGAAAATAATACAATGGGAAAGACTAGAGATCTCTTCAAGAAAATTAGAGATACCAAGGGAACATTTCATGCAAAGATGGGCACAATAAAGGACAGAAATGATATGGGCCTAACAGAAGCAGAAGATATTAAGAAGAGGTGGCAAGACTATACAAAAGAACTATACAAAAAAAATCTTCATGACCCAGATAATCACGATGGTGTGATCACTCACCTAGAGTCAGACATCCTGGAATGCAAAGTCTAGTGGGCCTTAGGAAGCATCACTACGAACAAAGCTAGTAGAGGTGATGGAATTCCAGTTAAGCTATTTCAAATCCTAAAAGATGATGCTGTGAAACTGCTACACTCAATATGCCAGCAAATTTGGAAAACTCAGCAGTAGCCACAGGACTGGAAAAGGTCAGTTTTCATTCCAATCCCAAAGAAAGGCAATGACAAAGAATGCTCAAACTACCACACAATTGCACTCATCTCACACACTAGTAAAGTAATGCTCAAAATTATTTAACCCAGGCTTCAACAGTATGCAAACTGTGAACTTCCAGATGTTCAAGCTGGATTTAGAAATGGCAGAGGAACCAGAGATCAAATTGCCAACATCCATTGGATCATCAAAAAAGCAAGAGAGTTCCAGAAAAACATCTATTTCTGCTTTATTGACTATGCCAAAGCCTTTGACTGTGTGGATCACAACAAACTGTGGAAAATTCTTCAAGAGATGTGAATACCAGACCACCTGACCTGCCTCCTGAGAAATCTGTATGCAGGTCAGGAAGCAACAGTTAGAACTATACATGGAACAACAGACTGTTTCCAAAACGGGAAAGAAGTATGTCAAGGCTGTATACTGTCACCCTGCTTATTTAACTTATATGCAGAGTACATCATGAGAAATGCTGGAATCAAGACTGCCGGAAGAAATACCAATAACCTCAGATATGCAGATGATACCAACCTTATGGCAGAAAGTGAAGAAGAACTAAAGAGCCTCTTGATGCAAGTGAAAGAGGAGAGTGAAAAAGTTGGCTTAAAACTCAACATTCAGAAAATGAAGATCCTGGCATCTGGTCCCATCACTTCATGGCAAATAGATGGGGAAACAGTGGAAACAGTGACAGACTTTATTTTGGGGGGCTCCAAAATCACTGCAGATGGTGACTGTAGCCATGAAATTAAAAGATGCTTGCTCCTTGGACAAAAAGTTATGACCAACCTAGATAGCATATTAGAAAGCTGAGACATTACTTTGTCAACAAAGGTCTGTCTAGTCAGAGCTATGGTTTTCCAGTAGTCATGTATGGATGTGAGATTTGGACTATAAAGAAAGCTAAGGACTGAAGAATTGATGCTTTTGAACTGTGGTGTTGGAGAAGACTCTTGACAGTCCCTTGGACTACAAGGAGATCCAACCAGTCCATCCTAAAGGAAATTGGTCCTGAATATTCATTGGAAGGACTGATGCTGAAGCTGAAAACTCCTATACTTTGGCTACCTGATGCAAAGAACTGACTCATTTGAAAAGACCCTGATGCTGGGAAAGATTGAAGGTGGGAGGAGAAGGGGACAACAGAGGAGGATGAGATGGTTGGATGGCATCACCGATTTAATGAACATGAGCTTGAGTAAACTCCAGGAATTGGTGATGGATGGAGAGGCCTGGCGTATTGCAGTCCACGGGGTTGCAAAGTCGGACACGACTGAGTGACTGAACTGAACTGAAAGACGGCATACACACCCAACAGCAAATCACATTAAAGCCTGTGAATGGCATGGTGTGTGACATTTGGAATACATTAGCAAGTGCTCTGCTGTTAGTTTGATGTGGTGCCTGTTACCTAACTCGGGTGTTCATTCTGCAGAGTTTACTCAGCCTCAGACATTGGCAAGTGATTTTTCAGCCTTCCATCTTGCTGGACCCCAATACTAATGAGTTCCAATCCAGCTCCAGAGGATCTTCCTATTCTTATGATGTTAGCAGCTCTAGATTACCCTGGCAACTCACACGTTCATTCTATCATTTAAGGCAGGGGTCATAAATTCTTATACCCATACAATTCCGGCAAGTATCATAAAAGAGGGAGTAAAGCTAGTGATGATAGCTAATCGGCACCCAGCTTCAGTGCTAGGAGACATCACAGGGCCTTGGGGACAGTGTCCTAGGGAGAAAACCTCTGTCTTCAAAAAATGCAGCAGTTAATTAGCTCAAGCCAGCTACTACGATGCCAGAATACAGACCCACTACTGCTAGAACCTACGGCTCTTCAAGAAACCCAGATGGGCAGCCTTTAAAGTAAAATGTACTTATTTTTAAGCATTGACAATTGAATCTGTGTCTTCCTTTCATATCTAGAACTTGGTAGCCCATGCTTGCACTGGCTTTTAGTTTTACTCTTTCCAATCCTTTATTGCTACTTTTAAATAAACTACCTGCACACAAATCCTTTTTTCAAGCTCTTCTTTCACAGGAAAGTAAGCTAAGACAGTAAGTCAATGTTTTTCCATCCTTTCATCTGCCTTGCCAATCTTCCACTGTGATCTTGCTCCATGAAGGATTTCAGGTGAGTGAGATGTTCACAAAGGTTTAGAATCAGGTCCCCAGCTCAAAGAGGATCGGAGCCCCCAGCATGGGTTACCCTTAATTTCAACAACAAGGATCAGCACCAGAAACAAAGGCCTGTAATGAAAATCACTCTATGTTTTAACTACTGGGAAAATTTTATCCAAGAACAAATTTTAATATTCTAATAAAAGTTGCTTAGTCATTTGTCAGTGGATTTTTTTAAATCTCTTAAAAATACGATCTCCCCTAAAACACATGAAACTCAAAGAATGCTAAAAAATGCAAGATATGGCCAAATAAGAACATAAAACCAGGTTTAAATTAGCCAACAAAAACATTTCAGACTAGTATGTGCCAATGACAAGATTAGTATTCAACGCAGCCACTGACTAGTAAGTCAGAAAACTTGAGTTTACATCTCTAAACCTGTATACTAACAAGATGCAACAAACTGAGGGTAATTTTGTTTCAAAATTTATCAAATTTTAAACATATGTCTGTTTCATTTCAAGTCCTGTCTTTTAAGCTAGAAAATTTAAGATAGATTTTGTAGAACCACAGAAAAGATACATCTCACTTCTATGGAACTTGGCAGCATAATCTGGCAATATTAAAAAAATTTTCAGTTAAAATGTATAGTTTGAAATGTTCATTTACTTTATCTATGAATAGTAAGCCAAGTTTTACAAGTGAAAAAGGTCCTCCATCTTAAATTATCAGGAATCTTTCTGTATAAAGCAACACAAATTCAATTTTATAGTTTGTTCTCAGCTTTTAAAATATCTTTCAAAAAACAATCCTTTGGGTGAAACTTGAGAGTATTATACTAAGTGAAATATGCCAGACATCAAAAGATAAATACTGTATGACTCCACTTACATGAGGTACCTAGAGTAGGAAAATACATAGAGACAGAAAGAATGCTGGTTGCTGTGGGCCGAGGAGAGGGGGTACAGAGAGGCAGTGTCTGGTGGGTGTGGAGTTTCAGTCTGGCAATATAAAGAGTTCTGAAGATGAAGGGTGGTGATGGCTGTACAACAATATGAATGTGCTTAATATTAATGAACTATAAATTAAAAACAGTTTAAACAATTGTATGTTATGTATATTTTATCACAATTAAAAAAAAAAAAACATTATTTGTACTGAAGCTCCACTTAAGCTCAACTTCCAGGAGTTACAAGAGCACACTAAATGTCATTAAATTCAATATAACTACTAAATGGAAAAATTTATTACAGTCAAGTATATCTTTCCCAGTACCTGTCAACTGAAAATGTTTGTTAACTGCCTCTTCCATAGAACAATGACAATTTATAGTCATAATGATAACTTTTCAAAAGATGGCAAATTTCAGTGTCGGAAGAATGCATCTCAAAAATCATTAACCCTTCTAAATACTTTCAAACTCAGAAACTGAGGCTCAGAGATTTAAGTGACTCCCTTAGATGGCAGAGCCATTAGTGAGAAGACGTAATCCCCAGCTTCACTCCCTAATTCCAGCACTGAAATATTTTCTGCTAGACCATCCTGGAAACACTTCTATCCAGAATATTCAAATATTCAGTAGAGAATAGTAGGAAATTATAGTTTACATTTATTAAGATAGTCATTTTTCCTTTTATGTGCATCTCAGAATTTCTCAATCAGAACATACTCAAATTGAGCACAAAATTCAAAATCATAAGTTCAGTTACCTATTTACAAGTTTGAAAACTAATAAACATTTTTAAAAGGGCTAAAACCCAATGGGAGTATACACGTAAATTACCGTAGCCAATTGTGGTAAAATTCTTCCTGGTGTCTTAGGTTTTTCTTTGCTGGCTGATTTATCCTACATGCAAAAAAAAAAAAGTTTACTCTGTTAGAGCTAAAACTTATTCTCACAATCAAATATTAGAGTAAAACACTTAGTATCCAAAATATTCATTCAAAGGCATACTCTACCATTTTTTTTTAATTCTCAATGTTTGTCTTGGAATATGGTAAGGCAAGAAAGGAAAGCAGTATCCAACAATACCTGTCAGAAAGCTTTAAAAATGTGCAAAGCCTCTTGTCCATTACATCATCTCCTTGGAATTTATCTGGATCTAGTTAGTGTCCAGGGCTTACTCTGCTCCATCCCCCTTCTCTATCACTAAAATACCATTTTTGTCCTCTGATAACCAGAATGCTCCACTTACTAAGCTGACAGTGTATTCACGTTAACGCATCCTCAAGTTACTGGAAGTAACATGTACTTTTTAGCAGCAACTTTCAGGGAAAAGTGCTGATACTTTGAAGAGAGTATGATTCCATGGTAGGAATTTCACTTAGGTAAGAGAAGACACTGTTGAGAATCATACTTCCATCCATAAAGCAGATAATATAACTTGTGCTAATTCATGTTGATGTATGGCAGAAACCAATACAATATTGTAGAGCAATTATCCTTCAACTGAAAATAAATAAATGTAAAAATACATATATAAGTTATGCTTTTTGCCAATGGTCATCTTATTGCCTCTCAGCTCCAAATCTACCCTTTTTGACCTCCTTTGTGATTCTTGAACAGGACTCTAAACATCTGTCTTTTGCCAACCAGAACTAATAAAGGGTATCAAAACATCTCTGTGAGGGGAGGGGACCCTCTTTCTGGTTCTAGGGTTTTTCTCATTGTTTCCATGGTATGGCTGCCAGTTAGCATCTTTGCCCATGGGTACTTTCCCAGCCTGTGGCGTGTGGCTGACCCAGTGGCAGACCCCCTCCAGCAGGGTGGCAGGTTTGCATGGGCATCCCTAAGGGCAGCTTTCCAGAAAGTTTCCCTTACATCGCAGAGGGAGATTTCCTTTCAAATTCTTCCACATGCAAGCACATGGTTTTCTTACCTCCCAGCCTAAGTCTGCAAAACTTCAGCAAATGCCTTTGGCACCCAGGTGGCCCAGAGCCATTTCCTCTCCAAGAGACCTTAATGCAGGCTTTGGAGAAGGAATGTATCTTCCAAGTCTCTTCCCTGAATCAATCTCCCACAGTCCCAAAAGGAACGGCTTTATGTCTGCTATTTCTGTTTTCAGCTACAGCATCCATTAGCCACCTGGAGCCATTGACCACTTGAAATGTGGCTCATATGAAGTGAGATGTGTTTAACAGTAAAATACATAGATTTTTGAAGACACAGTACAAAGTACAAAAAGAAATTTAAATTATCTTGTCAATCTTTATATTGATGAGAATATCTTTTATATTGATCACACCGTGTGCTATGTATTAAGAAGTTTACAAGAACTACCTCATTCAGTTCTCTTTACAGCTCTGTGAGGTAAGCAGTGCACCACTTTTGTGAGTATTGTATACATAAGGACTTTTTAAAAAACTATGTCTTTTTCTGCATTGGGTATTTGCTGCATCATGCGGGATCTTTCATTGTGGTGCATGGATTCTCTAGTCATGGCACAGTGGCTTAGTTGCTCTGGGGAATGTGGGGTCTTAGTTCCTGACCAGGGATTGAGCCCACATCCCCTGCACTGCAAGGCAGATTCTTAACCAGTGGACCACCAGGGAAGTCTCCATGGAGGTCTTCTTCAATGAGGTAGTCTCTGCCTCCACACAGTACACAGTTCAGTAAGTATTAAAAATTATATGCTTTCATGCAGGATAGGAGATGGTGTGGAACACAGTACTCAAAGAAACTTCCAAAATGAGAAAGGATGGAAACTTAGCCTTGAGTCTCAACTGCATCTCCCAGAGTAGCAGCAACAAGCTTCCTAAAGACAGAGGAAGTAGCACCAATGATGACCTGGGAGGGGATACTGGGGTTGGTGGTGAAGTAGAAGGTATGACAATTCTCTTATTTAGACAAAGATTTACTGAATCCCTACCACATGTAGAGCTCTCTTTAAGGCACTGGATATATACCCATGGACAAAACAAAGTCCCTCCTCTGGTGGAGCTTACATTCTAGTGGGGATAGAAATAGCTACTTCAGAACAAATGTAACATAATTTCAGGATGCGATAAGTGCAAAGGAAACAATAAAACTGGGCAAAGGGATTGAGTGGGGAAAGACAGAGAAGCACTTGGTTAGATTATGGTAGTGAGGCCTCTTTTCAGAGGTTTTGTTTGAGTAGAGATGTAAATCAAGGGCAAGAAAGGGCTGGACAGGGGTGCTGCTATATTATAGAAGACATGGGCCTGGAGGCTTGATTGGCCTGGCTGGCAGCAGAGAACCGTCACTGTCTCCTCTTGGAGTAACCTCCAGCCCCGGTTTGCTGGAGACAGTCCCAGTTCACACCTCTTAGCTAAGCATCAGCAGTAGCGCTTTCACCCTCAGTGGCAGCACCGTTTGCGTGATAAATTACACCATCATGGTATTCATCATGCAACGACCCACAAAGGTGGATTAACCGTCCTGGTAGCAGTAAATAAGATCGGCGAGAAGGAAACTAGAGTCATTACCGAGGGTAGTTCAACAGCTTTTAATAAACCAGGCAATTGGAGATAAATGGACCTTGATTTACAGAAAATGCTAGTAACTGAAGGTCACAAAATCTTGTTAAGACACGGCTCTGAACCGCTGCTCCCCTGGTCAGAAAGATCACAAGGCCCTGTATTAAAGTAAACACAAGTCTTCATCTTGGTTTTCAAAGCCTCCTCAATATGCCCTTTTCACTTCCCAGCATCTGTTACAGCTACTTCATAGCCTTGTAACTCTAGTCAGCCAATGAAAAGTGAGCACCACATCAGGTAGTTTCATAAGAGGTGTGCCTCATTCATAGCGCTCTCATTCCTGCCACAGCCAGTGAGGAGCCAAGTGTTTCTGCCAGTTTTGCTATAAGGTGAAGGAGGGCTACCTGACTCTCATCTGACTTCACATGATCAAGGGGTAATCTCTGTTAGGTTAAGTCTCTGAGATTTGAGGATCTGTCTGTTATGTCAGCTAGTATTAAGTACCTTAACAGAGCCACCAATGTGTTCCTCAATATCCCTGTTAAAATCAACACTTTCTTCAAGGCCAATATTAAATTTAGATTTTAAAAAAAAAACCCTCCAATTGCAGGTGAGCAATTTTTTAATATGTATAGCACTCTTTTGGTAATTCTCTTATCGTTTAAATTCTGTCTGAAATATAATTTGTGTATGTATTTATCCTGCTCTCCTATCCTGTTAATCTGTTCCATTTCAGCCTACTAATAATTCATTCTTACAGAGTTGGATAAACTGACCTTAAAACAATTGACTTTATCATAAGAAAAATTACAAATTGGTTAACCAAGCCTTTAAGAGAAAGGAATTAGGGCCAAGATGGCAGAGCAGGAAAACCCTGAGATCACCTCCCACCATGGGCACACCAAAATCACAAATAGTTACAGAACTCTCAATGAGAATGACCTGAAGACTTACAGAAACATATTCTGCAAATAAAGATATAAAGAAGAAACCACAATAAGACACAATAAGACATGTATGAGGGACAGAGATGTTACATAGTCAAGACTCATACCCCTGGGCAAGTGACCCACAAAAGGGAGAATAATCTCAATTGCAGAGACTCTCCTGAAGAAACCTCTTTGACCTCTGCATGAGGCTCTCCAGCCCAGAGGTCCAGCACCAGGGAGACAAGCCCCCGGAATGTCTGGCTTTAAAGGCCAGTGTACTTGCTTTGGGGAGAGCCAGAAGGCTCTAAGAAACAGACTTTACTCTTAAAGGATACATGCAAAATCTCACATTCTCCAAGGCCCAGGGAAGAAGCAATAATTTGAAAGGAGCCTAAGTCAGACCCACTTGCTGATACCAGACAGCCTTCCAGAGAGGAAGGAGGCAACTGGGACTCAACTTGGAGACACGGATGCTGGTGACAGCCATTTTGGGGAGCTCATTCTACCATAAGGACATTGGTGCTAGCAAGCAATGTTGTAGAACCCTCCCTCTAGCTTACCAGCACTGGTACACAGCCTCACCCACCAGCAGACTAGATGCCATCAACCCCTTTCAGCTCCCAGACACCTAGAAATTTGGCACTACCCATCAGAGGGGCCCAGGACCTGGACCACTCACCATCAGGCAGACACCAGGTCCCAGATCCTGGACCTTGCAGACAGACACACCAAGAACTGGCTTTACCCACCAGGCAGCCAGCATTAGCACTGGGACCTGGCCTCACCCACCAGTGGGGCCAACAGCAACTCTGGGACCCTCAAAGCCAGAGATCCTGAGATGTAACGCCAACCACCAGTGGACCAGCACTAGCAACATTATACTGCCTCATTCAACAGCAAGTGAACACCAGACCCAGGAGCACTCTCAGTCCTGGCACCTTGCCCACAAGCAGGCTGATATTAGCTCTGGGACACCAAGACTTGCAGCCAGCCCCCCTCAAGACCCAACTCCACCCACCAGTGGGCTGGCACTAGCTCCAGGACTGCCTGGAGCTGTGCAACCAGCCTTCTCATGACCCAGCCCTGTCCACCAGTTGCTGGCAGCCTCCATACTTGGAAGGGCCTGGCAACCAAGCAGGCTGGAGTGGAGGTAGTCAGTGGTCAGCCTGCCATGGCAGAAGGGCCCACACAGGGGCACCCTAGAGCACTGCACTCTGGTGACCAGAGATGAGTATGCTGCTGGGCCCCACAGGGCATCTCCTACATAAGGCCACTTCTCCAAGATTGGGGAAAGTATCCAATTTACCAATTATATAGAAATAAAAATACAGAATTAGGCAAAATTAGGGGACAGATGATATAGAGGAATAGATCAACACTAGACGACAGAGTAATGGAAATCACTCAAGCTGAAAAGCAAAAACGTTTTCAATAAGGAGTTTAAGAGATCTCCAGGACAATGTTAAATTTACCAACACTCACATTATAGGGGTCCCAGAATAAAAGAGAAAGAAGAGAACACATCTAAAGACATAATAGCCAAAAACTTTCTTAATGTGGGAAAGGAAATAGACATCCAGGTCGAGGAAGCACAGAGAGTCTCAAACAAGATCAGCCCAAAGAGAGGGCCTTGACATTACACACTGTAAATAAAAATGGGAAAAAAAGTAAAGATAGACAGAATATTAAAAGCATCAAGGGAAAAGCAACTAGTTACAGACAAGGGAATTTTCATAAGCCTATTAACTGACTTTTTAGCAGAAACTCTGCAGGTCAGAAGAGGGGTGGCCTGATACAGTTAAAGATGAAAAGGGGAAAAAAGCCTACAACCAAGAGTACTCTATGTGGCAGAGTCATCATTCAGATTGAATGAGAGATCAGTTTTACCTACAAGCAAAAACTAAAAAGAGTTCAGCATCACAAAACTGACTTTATAAGAAATGTTAAATATTTCTAAGTGAAATATGAAAATTATGAAAGGAAAAAAATCTCATCGTTAAGGCAATACACAGTAAAGAAAGATCAACAACTTACAAAATTAGAAGGAAGACTAAAAGGTAAAATAGTGAAATTGAAAGTAATGATAATAGGATAATAGTAGGGAACTTTAAGACCTGACTTAATCAATGGACAGATCATCCAGACAGAAAAAGTAATAAGGAGACATTGGCCTTAAACAATACATTAGACCAGGTGGACTTAATAGATCATATATATAGAACACTCCAACCAAAAGCAGCAGAATATACATTCTTTCCAGTGCATATGGAACATTTGCCAGGATAGATCACATGCTAGGCCACAAAACAAGTTTCTATAACTTAAAGAAGAATGAAATCATATCAAGCATCTTTTCTGATCATAACTGTAGGAGTCTAGAAATCAACTATAAGGAAAAAAAACTGAAAGAAAACCCCACAAACAGATGGAAGCTAAACAATATGCTACTAAACAACCAATGAGCCACTAAAGAAATCAAAGAGGAAATAAAAAATACCTGGAAACTAATGAAAATGAAAACACAATCCAAAATCTATGAAACACAGAAAAAGCAATTCTAAGAGAGAGGTTTATAGCAATACAAGCCTACCTCAGGAAATAAGAAAACCTCAATCAACAACCTAACCTTATACCTAAAGAATAGAAAAAGAATAACCCAAAATTAGTAGAAGGAAAAAAACCCCAATGATCAGAGCAGAAATATACAAAATAGTTCAGTTGCTCAGTCATGTCCAACTCTTTGTGATCCCATGGACTGCAGCACACCAGGCTTCGCTGTCCATCATCAACTCCCGAAGCCTACTCAAACTCATGTCCATTGCATCAGTGATGCCATCCAACCATCTCATCTTCTGTCCCCTTCTCCTCCTGCCTTCAGTCTTTCCCAGTATCAGGGTCTTTTCCAATGAGTCAGTTCTTCGCATCAGGTGGCAAATGTATTGGAGTTTCAGCTTCAGCATCAGTCCTTCCAATGAATATTCAGGACTGATTTCCTTTAAGATGTACTGATTGGATCTCCTTGCAGTCCAAGGGACTCTCAAGAGTCTTCTCCAACACCACAGTTCAAAAGCATCAACTCTTTGGCACTCAGTTTTCTTTATGGTCCAACTCTCACATCCATACATGACTACTGGAAAAACCATAGCTTTGACTAGACAGACCTTTACAAAACAGAAACAAAAAAAAAAAAATAGAAAGGATCAATGAAACTAAGAATTTTTATCTTTGAAAAGATAAAATTGATCAACCTTTAGCCAAATTCATCAAGAAATATATAAATAAAGGACCAAATAAAATTAGAAATGAAAAATAAGTTATAACTTATACCACAGAAATACAAAGGATCACAAGAGATTACTATGAACTGTTACATGCCAATAAAATGGACACATGCCTAGAAATGTACAATCTCACAAGACTGAATCAGGAAGAAATAGAAAATTTAAACAGACCAATTACCAGTAATGAAACTGAATCAGTGATAAAACAAAAATTCTTCCAAACAAAATTGTGGAATAGGCAGCTTCACAAGCCAATTCTACCAAACATTTAAAGAAGAATCAGCACCCACTTTCTCAAACTATTCCAAAAACTTGCAGAAGGAACACTTTCAAACTCATTCTGAGGCCAGTATCACCCTGATAACCAATCCAGCCAAAGATACCACAAAAAATAAAATTACAGGTCAATATCACTGATGAACATAGACGTAAAAATCCTCATCAAAATTGTAGCAAATCAAATTCAACAATACAGTAAAAGAGTCATATACCATTAATAAGTGGGACTTATCTCGGGGATGCAAGGATAGTTCAGTATTTGCAAAATCAATCAACATGATACACATTAGCAAACTGAATAAAAACCATATGATCATCTCAATAGGCGCAGAAAAAAGTCTTGGACAAAATTCAACATCCATTTATGATAAAATCTCTCAAAGTGGGTGCAGAATTAATATAAGTGAAAGTGTTAGTCACTGAGCGATGTCTGACTCTTTGCAACCCTGTGGACTGTAGCCTACCAGGTTCTTCTCTCTATGGAATTCTCCAGGCAAGAATACTGGAGTGGGTTGCCATTCCCTTCTCCAGGGGATCTTCCCAACCCAGGGATCAAACCAAGGTCTCCTGTATTGCAGGTGGATTCTCTACCATCTGGGCCACCAGGGAATATGCCTCAACATAATAAAGGCCATGTATGACAAGCACACAGGTAACATCATACTCAACAGTAAAAAGCTGAAAGAGCTTTCTTTAAGATTAGGAAAAAGACAAGGTTGCCCACTCTCTCCACTTTTATTCCGCATAGTATTGGGAGCTCTAACCACAACAATCAGACAAGAAAAGAAATCCTAATTGGAAAGGAAGAATGGAAACTCACTGTTTGCAGACAAGATGATACTATGTATAGAAAATTGTAAAGATGCTACCAAAAAATTACTAAAACTCAATGAATTTGGTAAAGTTGCAGAATACAAAATTAATACATAAATCTGCTGTTTCTATACACTAAAAAACTATCAGAAAGAGAATTTAAGTAAACAATCCTTTTACAATGCAATGAAAGAATAAAATATACGAGAAAAAATATGAGGAGGCAGAAGACTTGTACTTGGAAACTGCAAGACACTGATAAGAAACTGAAGACAAAGAAATGGAAAGATACAGCATGCTCATGAGTGTGACTGGACCAAACTACCTCTTTTTTGTCAACTCTATCTTAGGCCCACTGTCCAACCCCTTCTCCTTTATACTTGATTAAGCTTTAGCCTAATTCACAAGGAATCTGCCCAAGCCAGATGAATTCCCATTCAACTTTGACCTTTGTCTTCGTCTGATACCTGAAAACTGGAGATGTGTTTTCGCTGACACAGATGGTTAATGGTCATAAGACATCCAAGCGGAGGAAAAATCCCCAGTTCCCATCTGTGCGGACATGCTTCTCTCCAGTAGTCAGACCCTATCTTTAGCTTTGGTCCTTTTAAGCTCCCCTGCACCCTTTCAGTGGTTCTAAGTACACCTGTGAATGCCTCTAGATCATTTGCTCCATATTTCCTGCCTGTGTGTAACTTACCCACATATACTTCCTACCTGCACTTTATGAATTGCCTGTCTCATTTTTCAACCTCAAAGTTTCCTCTCAGTTTATAAGGTATTATTCAGTATCTCTGACTCCCAATATCATGGGTTGGAAGGATTATTTTATGTGGAAACACAAAAGACCCCGAAGAGCTAAAACAATCTAGAGAAAGAACAAAGCTAGAGGTATCACACTCCTTTATTTCAAATTGCACTGTGTGTCTGTTTTTGACTACTGTAGTTTTACAGTGCATTCGATTGAAACAACATTCAATTAATCTACAGCAAAGGAGGCAAAAATATGCAATGGGGAAAGGCAGTCTCTTCAACAAACGATATTAGGAAACTGAACACCTATATGCAAAAGAATCAAACAGGACTACTTTCTCACACAATATAAAAGAAAACTCAAAATGTATTTAAAGACATAAATATAAGATCTGAAACCATAAAACTTCTAGAAGAAAACATAGGTAGCATGCCTTTTCACATCAGTCTTAGTGATATAGATATATAGATATAGATATAGATATAGATATACATACATAATTTTTTTTTGCTATGTCTCCTCAGGCAAGGGAAACAAAAGCAAAAATAAACAAGTGGAGCTACATCAAACTCAGTTGCTTTTGCACAGCAAAGGAAACTATCAACAAATGGAAGGCTGACCACTTCCAAAATCAGAAAATTTGCTTGTAAATGATATATCCAATAAGAAATTAATATCCAAAATATACAAGGAACTTATAAAACTCAATGCTAAAAAACAAACAACCCAACTTTTAAAATGGGCAGAGGACCTGAATAAACATTTGTCCAAAGAAGATATACAACAGCAAGATCCCCTATGACCCACCTCCGAGAGTAATGGAAATAAAAACAAAAATAAACAAGTGGGACCTAATTAAACTTAAAAGCTTTTGCACAGCAAAGAAAACTATAAACAAGGGGAAAGACAACCCTCAGAATGGGAAAAATAATAGCAAATGAAACAACTGTCAAAGGATTAATTTCAAAAATATACAAGCAGCTCATACAAATCAATACTAGAAAAACAAACAACCCAATCAAAAAGTGGGCAGAAGACCTAAACAGACATTTCTCCAAAGAAGACAGACAGATGGCTAGTAAACAGATGAAAAGATGTTCAACATCACTCATTATTCAGTTCAGTTCAGTTCAGTTGCTCAGTCATGTCTGACTCTTTGTGACCCCATGAACCACAGCATGCCAGGCCTCCCTGTCCAACACCAACTCCTGGAGTCCACCCAAACCCATGTCCATTGAGTCGGTGACTCCATCTAACCATCTCATCCTCTGCCGTCCCCTTCTCTTCCTGCCTTCAATCTTTCCCAACATCAGGGTCTTTTCAAATGAGTCAGCTCTTCACATCAGGTGGCCAAAATATTGGAGTTTCAGCTTCAACATCAGTCCTTCCAATGAACACCCAGGACTGATTTCCTTTAGGATGGACTGGTTGGATCTCCTGGCAGTCCAAGGGACTCTCAAGAGTCTTCTCCAACACCACAGTTCAAAAGCATCAATTCTTCGGCACTCAGCTTTCTTTATAGTCTAACACTCACATCCATACATGACTACTGGAAAAACCATAGCCTTGACCAGATGGACCTTTGTTGGCAAAGTAATGTCTCTGCTTTTTAATATGCTATCTAGGTTGGTCATAACGTTCCTTCCAAGGAGTAAGCATCTTTTAATTTCATGGCTGCAGTCACCATCTGCAGTGATTTTGGAGCCCAAAAAAATAAAGTCACTCATTATTAGAGAAATGCAAATCAAAACTACAATGAGATATTACCTCACACAGTCAGAATGGCCCTCATCAAAAAATCTACAAACAATAAATGCTGGAGAGGGTATGGAGAAAAGGGAACCCTCCTGCACTCTTGGTGGGAATGTAAATTGATACAGCCACTATGAAGAACAGTATGGAGATTCCTTTAAAAACTAGGAATAAAACCACCATATGACCCAGCAGTCCACTCAGAGGCATATACCCTGAGAAAGCCAAAATTGAAAAAGACACATGATGTTCATTGCAGCTTTATTTACAATAGCTAGAACATGGAAGCAGCCTAGATGTCCATTGATGATGAATGGATAAAGAGGCTGGGGTACATATATACAATGGAATATTACTCAGCCAGAAAAAGGAATACATTTGAGTCAGTCCTAATGAGAAAGAGGCTGGGGTACATATATACAATGGAATATTACTCAGCCAGAAAAAGGAATACATTTGAGTCAGTCCTAATGAGATGGATGAACCTAGAGTCTCTTGTACAGAGTGAAGTAAGTCAGAAAGAGAAAAACAAATATTATATACTAGCACCTACATATGGAATCTACAAAGACGGTAGTGAGGAACCTATTTGCAGGGCAGCAGAGGACAGAGATGAGATGCATGGACACAGCAGCAGGGGAGGGAGAAGACGGTGAGATACATGCAGTTGTGTCTCAATAAAATGGGAAGTGACAAAGAAGGGAGTGAAAGAAAACTGCAATGATCTTCAAACAATACTTCCCAGAGAACAAACACCAGATTAGGTGACTGTTTCATGCATACACCATGTTATACCACAAACGACTCTGTTTTCTTTAATCCCCAGTGGGCTACAGGGCTTAAAGGGAAACAAGGGCAAAACATATATGAGCTAAAAGTGCAACGGCTGTCCTCAGAGTGAAAGGCTTCCCTTTGGAGAGAATGAGGATGTAGCAGAAGCTGACGAGTACAGCTGCAAATGATAGAAGGAAAGAAACATAAAGCCCAAGTTCCCTAAAATTTTCATACTGGGACATTCAGGATGAGGTCTATTGCATTAGAGCTACTACAAACGTACAAAACGTCTTGCTTAACCCCAGCCTTGTGTACCAATTCCCATACACCTGACTTCTTAGGATCTCTACAGCATCCCTTTGCACACTAAGCTACCACCCCATTCTCATCAGCACCCCAGGCAGAGGGTGGTGAGGGCCTTCATGTTTTTCTCTGCCCTGCATTGCAGCAAAAAAATTATATATATATATATATATATATATTTTATAAATAGTGGCCCTCTGGTAAACCAAAAAGAGCAGCCACACATTAGCCAGAACACCATCTAGCTAAGTAATGCTGATCTTCAATAACATCAGAGGGGCGAATTTTAAAGAAATATCTACATATTTTCAATGCTGACAAGCGATTCACGAGGTGACTCAGACACAGGCCACTCCTTCCCTCCACTTTGTAACTTCTGAGAGGCTGAACTGAGAATTCCATTGATTTTTCTATCTAGACAACTCCTGCCTCACTTCCTTTCACATCCTCTTGGCCTCACCTCTTGACTTCACATGCGGCTGCAGTGAACAGTTCTGTATTGCCTTCAATTCGTGCAGGAAGAGCGGAGCTTTCCGCTCAGGACAGTATCTTATGCTTTGTGCTGTGAGGCTTCTTTGATGCCATAACATGGGGGCTTCCCCGAAGGCTCAAGTGGTAAAGAATCTGCCTGTGATGCAGGAGACGTGGGTTTGATTCCTGGGCTGGGAAGATTCCCTGGAGAAGGAAATGGCTACCCAACTCCAGTTTTCTTGCCTGGAGAATCCCATGGGCAGAGGAGGCTGGTGGGCTACGGACCGGAGGTCACAAAGGGTCAGACGCGACAGGCATGCATGCACAAGACCCTCAGGGCAGCCCATTCTGCACTCACACGTGAGCAGCCGGAATCAGGTGGAATATTAACGTCCTCGTAAAAATAAATGGGGGAAAAAAAAAACGTAAGAGGAAAAATAAATAAATAAATTAATTAAATAAAATTTAAAAAAATAATAAAAAATCCTCAGGAGGGACCTGCATCGACACAGGATGACAGCTGATGGGTTAGATGCCACCAGCCTCCACCCTAACCATCCTCAGACGTATGAAGTTCAGGACGATCATCCCAGCTGCCTCATACTGGTTTATCCAAGCTCTACTCTCCCTGACCCTTACTCCTGCGTTCCGGGATCACCTCTGCAACTGCACACACGTCCCATCTCCAGGCTCTTTCAAAGGAGATCATCTAAGACATCAAAAGCAATGCTCTTCTATCCTTCCACCTCTCCCCGCTCTTCCACTCTCTCCTTCCTCCATAAAGGATTTCGGATTCGTGGGAGGGCTCTGAGTGAGGTGGGCAGCCAGGGTGAGTCAGGTCCCCGGCTCTGAGCGGCTGGCAGCTCCCAGTGCTGGGCACCCTCGCTTTTAACAAGGATCATCTCTGAGAGCATGAAGGTCTGTGATGAAAATCATTCGAGGTCTTTCAGAGAGAAAGGCCTTATATGCTCACATACTCACTTGGGCTTAGATGCCTGGGGCTTATTTTCTCATCGACTTTATGGGATGCAAATCCATAACTTTTTAAATAACAGCAACTTCTGCCAGTTGTGAGAACTCCAAACTTTGGGTCATCACACAGTATACTTAAAAGCTCTCTGGATGGGGGGAGCACACAATCCTAGAAGCTGATTTTGGAAAAAAGTGGGTGCTCTACTACAGGGCAAGCGGCCTGTTTCTTTATGACCCAGGGTAATCTGAGCAGCGCTGACTACCCCAGCCCCACTCACAGCACCTTTCTCCCTTCAGTGAAAGAGTCTACTGTCATGGAAGCTATCAGGGTAGAATAGGCTAAAAGAAAAACTGCTGGTAACTTCAGTATTTTCTGCAATCCCTCCCCACACTCACACCCACCACCACTGCCCCCCAGCCCCCCACCCCCGGCCAAAGAAAGAAAAGCTATGTATTGCTAAAACGGCCTGATGGCTCTAATTCTACCATTTGTTCTTCCAAACATTTACAATGTCTATTACTTAAAAACACATCAGTTTTTACCAAAAATTTAAATAAATGCAATCAGTATCTCCCCGTCCAAATCTTTAACATCAGAAAAGTTTGAGTGCAAATCTTAACATTCAAATGAAATTTTTTAAATAAAGGAAATATTTAAGAAATAACTTTCAAATATTACTTCTTAAGAAGACATAAAACTTATATGATACAAAAGAAAACCTGGAAGATACAGTCAAATATGAGCACAGTATAAGGTTTAAATCAGCCAAATAAGCATTTTAAACAATTAAATGCTTCACAGGCTACAAGGGATTATTAATCTCAGCCACTGAATATTTATTCAGTAAGTAAATTTAAATTTAGTTGGTATTTCTAAATCTATAAACTAGTAATATCTTTTTAAACTAGTTGCAATATTATCCCATTTTAAAATTTGTTAAATTTTTAAAGAGAAAAATGTCTATTCCATTTTACATATCTTTGTCTCAACACAGAATATTTTAGATATTTACAAAACTAAAGAGGATGCTATGATTTTATACAACATGGTATGATAATCTTAACATCATCAATACAAATAGGTTCACAATTAAAACATGTACTTTGAAATGTTGAAGCACATTCACCTAAAATATTTCTTTGGGGTTTTTTTTAATCTGAAAGAATCCTTAATTTCAAAGTATTGGAAATCTTCTCTGTATGAAGCCACTCACATTCCATTTCATAGTTCACTCTGAGATTTTAAAATATGTTCCAAAACAAATAATGTTTGCTTTGAACCTCCAGTCACACACAACTTCCAGGAATCACCAGCCTATAACTCAATGATATTAAACTCAATATAATTATTTGACAGTAAATCTTACTGCAGTAAAATCTAATTTGTCAAGCACTTGATCAGCTGAAAATGTCTCTTAACTAACTTTTCCACAGGAAAACGATAATTTAACATCAAAATCATGAGAAAGAATGCCAAGATCTAAAAAAATCTCCTGTAGCTAAAAGTGCTAAAAGAGACATCTCTTCAGAAACCAAGTTAGCTATTATCATTTTAAACTCAAAAGGGCTCAGAGAGATAAATGACTCTGCAACAGTCATAGAGCCACTAGTGAAAAACCTGTAATCCAATTCCGTGTTTCTCAACTCTAGCACGACTTCTGCTAGCCATCTTCATAATTCTTTTATTCAGAATACACAAGTATTCTGCACATACCAGGTAATTACAGCTTACAGCTCCTTTATTAAGACAGTTATTTTTCCTAAGATATACATCTCCTAGATATTCTCCATCAGAAAAGAAATGGGGCATAGAAGTTTTTAATCAGGAGTTCAGTAACTTATTTGCAAGTGTGAAAACTAGTAAACAACATTATTACAAAAGCAATAAAATACGTACCATACATCATATACTAACGCATATATATGGACTCTAGAGAGATGGTATGATGAAATTGTTTGCAGGGCAGCAATGGAGACACAGATGCAAAAAGCAGACTTATGGACGTGGGAGGGAGAAGGGAGGAGGAAGGAGGGGGCGGGATGTGCAGAGAGTAACATGCAAACTTATCACCACGTGTAAAACAGACAGCCAATGGGAATTTGCTGTATGGTTCCAGGAACCCAAACCAGGGCTCTGTAACAATCTAGAGGGGTGGGATGGAGAGGAGAGTTGGAGGGAGGTTCAAGATGGAGGGGACATAGGTATACCTATGGCTGATTCTTGTTGAATCAACAAATCAACATAATTCTGTCAAGCACTTATCTTTTGATTAAAAAATAAATAAATTTAAAATTTTTTAAAATGATGCGATATTGGTAAATTACCGTAGACAACTGTGGTAAAAATCTGACTTGCGTCTTGTATTTTTCTTTGCTGGGCGGTTTATCCTGTATGAAAAAACACACACAAACCAAACTGTTACTCTCTTAATGCTGAAACTGATTAATTCAACCAAATGTTATCAAGTGCTTAATGTAAAGTAAAACACATTACCATCTAAAATATATTAAAACATACTTTACAGATAGGATATTGTGTACAGAAAATCATAAGAAATCTATAAAAGATTATTATAGTTAATGAATGTTCAACAAGATCACAGGATTCAATATTAATACACAAAAATTGTATTTCTAGATGCTCTAATAACAGTGAACAAATAAAAACTGTATTTCCAGATGCTAACAATGAATAATCCAAAATTTAAATTAAGAAACTAATTTACAACAGTATTGAAAAAGATAAAATATTTAGGACTCAATTTAGCAGAAGTGCAAGACCTAGCAATGGAGAAGACTTCCTGTTATTAATCCTTAAGTGCCATCTTATCTCTATATTGGTTTCCTCCCCTAACCTTGTCCACACCTCTCCAAATGGTCTTTTTATAAGTCTTCCTCAATTTAACCCTTCTGAGCATGCCATCTGTTTCCTGTTGGGTTTCTAATATAATATTACATTATCAGAATTAAAACTGCTTAAGAGTTAAGGTCTTCCTTAAGTAGTTTGGCTTGGCCCTTAGCTTTTATTTTGATTTTCAGATACTGGTCTATTGGAAGATATATTTTAAGCCTGGTATAATCCAAATTTAACCATTCTGATGAAATGATCAGAATCTATGAATGTGCCTGGTTAAAATCAACAATAATGTTATGAAGTTCTCTGATTAAATCAACTACCACCTCTCAAAAGTTAATAAGGTTGATTTAAATATAGTCATCATATGTTCTGAGTTATGGTTGTTAAAATTATCACCAAGCTGTTGGTTTCATACCCAACTGTTTTACTCTCATCTCCCTTTTAAGCAATAACATCAAGAAGACAGGATGAGGGAAAACAGAATGAGCATCATATAAATGCAAAACTACTTAATTTAACAACTAGAAAAAGCACTTGGGTAGAGATGGGCTGACAGTTTTTCCCTCTTCTTTGCCCACAATCTGTAGTGGATTTGGGGCGGGGGGAGCTTCATGCTCTTTGGATATTTGTATTTTTAAACACTGGAAAGTTCTTCAACTGAAACTCAAAATGCCTTATGTTTTAAGTAATTTTAAAAATGAAATGAGCAGTTGCAAGAGATTTATATTTCTGGTAAATACCTAACTTAAGAGTTCAAATTGCTATTCCTGAAAAATGCCATATCACTCTAAACCTTCCACTAATGAGCTGAACATATTAAAATCTCCTTCAGCAAATATGATTTTACCACCTGCTCACTTTTCAAACTAAATGAATACATAAGTAAATGTCACATAAAAATGGCATTTCCAAAAGTTTAATCCATTCTGTTTGTTTCAGGTTAAAATATAAAAAACTTCCACCTTTTTAAAAGGAAAACTATACTCAAACTTAGCATAAGTGAAAGTATCAAGAGTTTTTAAATTACAGATTAACCAAAGCAGTGAGAGAGGGACCTCTGCTGTTTAAAATAATATAGTATATAGAAAATGTGAATAATTCTAGACAGGCTTATGCCTGTTCATTCAAAAGCCCACTGCTTTTGCAGTAATATCGGTTCTTTTGCAGGGAGGGAAATATAATTTTCAAACATCACTTCTATTAAGATAAAGCAAAACTTAACTGCCAAATGGTTTTTAGTGGAAGCTTTTGAGTTGTAAACTGGTCAACTGGGGCTTTGTGAAATAACAGCTATTGAGAAACACCACTGCAAATATCCTAAATGTGTATTTTAAACTTCTACACCATAGAATATGATTCAAGATTAGCTCAAAGACTGATGCGAGCATCAAGAAAATACTGATCCATGTAATCTACAACTCAATGTTACTTTTAGTTTTCACAGTAAACTCTAACACTACCACCACCACCCCCTCAAATATTATAAAGCCTTGTAAAGGAAAAAATTATAGTTCAGTGTCAAACCAAGAAGCTAAGCAAAGTTTGCAGGCTTAAAAGCAACTGTTTTCCATTCAGTACCAGGGGGCTTAGAGGGCCTCTTCCATACAAGCGGAGAGTTAACCATTGTTTTCTAGCTAGCCCAAAATAAAGTCCACACTTAACGTCTTCCTATTCTCTTCTGACATTTAAAAGTTCGATCATTGTTCAGCATTTGTTTACAGCTACCCTTCAATTCAATAAACAGTTCAGTAAAGTAACTACTGCAACTACGTTACAGAGCAAGGCTCCTTGGCCACAGGCAGAGCAAAGCCAGAACAATGAGACCAGGAGGTTTGTGGCAAAAACAGGGCTTAACTCCCAAGGCAGCCAAGGGGGAGACAGGACAGCAGATCTCAAAGCTGGGGGCTGGGGTATTCACGGGAGAGCAGCAGGGCCTTCGGAGGAGGCCGGGGGCCTGGGGCCTAGGGAGAGGTGACTGGGAGCTGGTGTGGTCGGCGTCCTAATTAGTTCTGTGCCAGCTAAGTCCCTTCAGTCGTGTCCAGCACTTTGTGACCCCATGGACTATATAGCCCGCCAGGCTCCTCCTCTTGCCAGGATTCTCCAGGCAAGAATACTGGAGTGGGTTGCCATTTCCTCCTCCAGGAGATCTTCCCGACCCAGAGATGGAACCTGTCTCCTGTGGCTCCTGCCTTGCAGGCAGATTCTTCATCACTGAGCCACCGGGGAAGCTGCGAGGTGTAACTAAATACATGCGGGGAACAGGATCTGGGCTTCCCTGGTGGCTCAGTGATAAAGAATCTGCCTGCAAGGCAGGAGCCACAGGAGACGTAGGTTCCATCCCTGGGTCGGGAAGACACCCTGGAGGAGGAAATGGCAACCCATTCCAGTATTCTTGCCTGGAGAATCCCATGGACAGAGGAACCTGGAGGGCTTCAGTCCATGCGATCGCAGAGTTGAACATGACAACATACTGACTCAACAAGAACAAACAGGGTCTAAGGGTGGAGTTGTCAGCCCTCTGATGTCAAAAGGTCAGCAAGCCAGATACTTGCACATGGCCAGTTGGAAGGCCAGTGGGCTACCCAGTCTTAATTAGCTCAGACATAAATAGACACATCTGATTCCAACCTCCTGAAAAACAACACTGAGCCTGCAAGTCTTTTGTGGCAAAAATTAAAAGGGAACTTGATGGGTGAAGCCTGGTGAAATGGATGTGACTAACAATGATTAGCCAAGGTTTTGATGCTTTTGAACTGTGGTGTTGGAGAAGACTCTTCAGGGTCCCTTGGACTGCAAGAAGATCAAACCAGTCAATCCTAAAGGAAATCAATCCTGAATATTCATTGGAAGGACTGATGCTGAAGCTCCAATACTTTCGCAACCTGAATCAAAGAGCTGACTCACTAGAAAAGACCCTATGCTGGGAAAGATTGAAGGCAGGAGAAGGGGATGACAGAGGACAAGGTGGTTGGATGGCATCAATGACTGGATGGACATGTGTTTGAACAATCTCCAAGAGATGGTGAAGGACAGGGAAGTCTGGCGTGCTGCAGTCCGTGGGGTCCCAAACAGTTGGAAACGACTGAGTGACTGAACAAAGTTTTATATTCTGGAGAAGGGAATGGTAACTCACTCCAGTATTCTTGCCTGGAGAATCCCATGGACAGAGGAGCCTGGTGGGATACAGTCCATGGGGTCACAAAGAGTCAGACACGACTGAGTGACTAACACAAGGTTTTATATGCATCTTTTGTTACATGCCATGGGAATCTTGTCCTAAGAAGAAATTCCATTTGACACTGACCAAAGCCTGTCATGTGTGGTATGGTATGGCAAGGTATCTTTTATTATTTGAATTTCATAATATTCTTAGAAGGAAGGAAAAGTTGTTCTGATTCTTCCCTTTTGCATAAAAGAGAGAGAAGACAGAAAGATCAAGTGATTTGCCCAAAACTGCACCGCTATGAAGGGGCTTGGATTCCAATCCTAGAGCCCAAATCAAAGGCAATTCCCCACCTGGAGCTTTCCCCACCCAAATACACCCACCACTAGTACAATGGGGGCACTCTGGAACTGTAATTTAAACTGCTGACGCACTGCTCCACCGATGTGTTTCGTTGTTATGACAACACCAAGTACAGACGGTTGGGAAGAATACATATAAAAGTTTTCACCGGAAAATCTCAGTATCCCAGAGCACAAGTGCGAGAAAGAAGCTATAGCCGGCGGGGTCACACCTGGAAAGTCCGGAAGACCGAGGCTTCTATCACTTTTGAAATACTAGGGAAGCTTCGCCGCGGGGACGAGCCTGGCCCGGAGCCAACCTCTCACCTGCTCGCTGCTCATGGCTGCGAGGACGCGCTGGCGGCACCGGGTGGCCCCTGGATCTTTCCTGCCAGCGCCCCCACGAAGCCCCTCGGAAGAGAGATGTGACCCCCGGCGACACGGCAGTCTCCGCTCCCTCCGCTCCGGGGCGGTCTAGCGTCAAGGCTGCGTTCGTTGCTAAGCAACAGGCCCGCGCACGTTCCTTTTCCGGTCACCTGGTGCTCCTGGGCCCGCACGGTGGAACTAGCAGTGCGTTCCGGTGCGAGGCACTTTCCAAGGCGCTGGGTGGCGCCTGAGCCAAAGTGGTACTTCCGCAGCGGGTGCTTTGAACAACTAAGGGCGGTGGGTGCTCCTCCTTCTGCCTGGAGAAGTAAATACACTTTGATGACCATCACACTTCGGCAACCGCCTAAGAGCTGGGTGCTTCAGGTCCCTGCCTTAACTCCTATTTTCCTATTTAACGTTGTGCCTAGAAGGTCTCAGAGGACTGACTACTCATGGAATGAAATGATTGCAAATTTCACTGCTGATGTGGGCCAAAGTAGGAAAACAAAGCATGCACAGTCTAGAACAAGTAAACACCTTTCTTCTATTTTCCACGGGTTTCCAACTCCCCTTCTTGACTTTTCCCACACACTAGAAAACTATCCCTTGGAAGAAATACCAGAAAAAGAGCCATCAAGAATTCATTCAGTGGGAGGAGAGATATCCTGTTGGGGCCTTTCCTTCCTCTTTCTGACGCAGTCCAGTCATGGTCGTCACTTTTCAGTGTCCATCTCTACATTTGCATGGATGGCCAACCACTTTAGTGTCAATCTGTAATGCCTGTCCTGCTTGCTAGCTTTCTCTGTGTTAACATTCTTACATACTTAAAGGCAGGGGTCAGGTCAAGCGGATCTCCTGTGCTTTTCTTGGGATTTTAGGCTCATGGCCATCAAAACTTCTCTACTTCCGTTACATTTCATTTATCTCTCCTTTTCTTTGCCTGTGCCATTTTGGTTGGGGTAGGGGAACATGAGTGGATTTTCTTGAAGATCTCCAGTCACACAGTTTTCTACTCTTGGGTGGCCAAATTTAAGAGTTCCCATCTCACTCAAAATTCAGGCCTAAATAAGGGCGCATTGTATACCACTATGTACACCAATGTCTATTTTTGTCTTCCAACTTTCTTTCTTTCTTCCTCTTTTAGTAGCTATATGTGTCTTTGTTGGGGGTGGTAAGTAAAACACTTGTTTAGCATTCCCCCCCCCCCCGCAAATTTTCTTCAAATTAGACTCCTTTAATACTTTAAAATCCTAAAATCGATTATTGTATTCATTTCACCTTTATATTCTTCATTGAAACACTATTCAATAGAGATGCTTCAAGATTTGATGACACTTACATTGAAGAAACATAATACTTCATAATCATGCTATAAGAGGTATATTTAAAGGTAGATTATATTCTGATAAATTTGTATTAAAATGTATTAAAGTATTATATTAAAGTGTATTAAATTATTAAAAAAAAAAAAGAATTCATTTCTACCAACAGTCCTGGATAGTCTACTGCGTGAAAGATGCTGTGCTTGGCACTAGGAGTACAAAGTTACCAAGGCTCCATCCCTTCAGCACAGGTTAGGGGAGTACGGAAATAAGCAGTTAAAATGCAGTGCTAACAGAATGGAATTGTGGTCCTCAAGGAGAACACAAAATACAAACTTCTTAATTTCCTCCTGAAAATGTGGAAGGGATGTGAAAAGTGCATGGCCCAACTGTGTTGAAAGACAGCAGATTTTATACACACACACACACACACACACACAGGTGTATATATATACACACATACATTCCAATCCCAAAGAAAGGCAATGCCAAAGAATGTTCAAACTACTGCACAATTGCACTCATCTCACACACTAGTAAAGTAATGCTCAAAATTATTTAACCCAGGCTTCAGCAATACTTGAACCGTGAACTTCCAGATGTTCAAACTGGTTTTAGAAAAGGCAGAAGAACCAGAGAACAAATTGCCAACATCCGCTGGATCATCGAAAAAGCAAGAGAGTTCCAGAAAAACATCTATTTCTGCTTTATTGACTATGCCAAAGCCTTTGACTATGTGGATCACAATAAACTGTGGAAAATTCTTCAAGAGATGGGAATACCAGACCACCTAACCTTCCTCCTGAGAAACCTATATGCAGGTCAGGAAGCAACAGTTAGAACTGGACATGGAACAACAGACTGGTTCCAAATAGGAAAAGGAGTATGTCAAGGCCATATATTGTCACCCTGCTTATTTAACTTATATGCAGAGTACGTCATAAGAAACGCTGGGCTGGATGAAGCACAAGCTGGAATCAAGATTGCCAGGAGAAATATCAATAACCTCAGATGTGCAGATGACATCACCCTTATGGCAGAAAGTGAAGAGGAGCTAAAAACTCTCTTGATAAAACTGAAAGAGGAGAGTGAAAAAGTTGGCTTAAAGCTCAACATACAGAAAACCAGACCATGGCATCCGGTCCCATCACTTCATGGGAAACAGATGGGGAAACAGTGGTTGACTTTATTTTTATGGGCTCCAAAATCACTGCAGATGGTGATTGCAGCCATGAAATTGAAAGACGCTTACTCCATGGAAGGAAACTTATGACCAACCTAGACAGCATATTAAAAAGCAGAGACATTACTTTGTCAACAAAGGTCCATCTAGTTAAGGCTATGGTTTTTCCAGGGGTCATGTATGGATGTGAGAGTTGGACTATAAAGAAAGCTCAGCACAGAAGAATTGATGCTTTTGAACTGTGGTGTTGGAGAAGACTCTTGAGAGTCCCTTGGACTGCAAGGAGATCCAACCAGTCCATCCTAAAGGAGATCAGTCCTGGGTGTTCATTGGAAGGACTGATGCTGAAGCAGAAACTCCAATACTTTGGCCACCTGATGCGAAGAGCTGACTCACTGGAAAAGATCCTGATGCTGGGAAAGATTGAGGGCAGGAGGAGAAGGGGATGACAGAGGATGAGGTGGTTGGATGGCATCACTGACTCAATGGACATGGGTTTGGGTGGACTCCAGGAGTTGGTGATGGACAGGGAGGCCTGGTGTGCTGCAGTTCACGGGGTCGCAAAAAGAGTCAGACATGACTGAGCGACTGAACTGAACTGAATTGACATATACGTACATACACACACACATACAGAGAGAAAGAGTGCCTTCCACGGTGGCACAAGTGGTAAAGAACCCATCTGACAATGCAGGAGACTTAAGAGATGCAGGTTCGATCCTTGGACTGAGAAGATCCCCTGGAGGAGGGCATGCAAACCCACTCCAGAATTCTTGCCTGGAGAATCCCATGGACAGAGGAGCCTGGCCGGCTACAATCCATAGGGTCACAAAGAGTCAGACAGAACTGAAGCAACTTAGCACACAGCATATAGTAAAAGGCCCTAAACAAGAGTGGATGGCTGCTGGAAAAATTGAAAGCAGATCTGAAAGTCTGGAGAGTAGATGAGGGATTTAGAGAAAATCTGGAGATGAAGCTGAGGTGACACGCAGGTGCTGTATTTTAAAGGACTCTCTAAAACAGGACGTAATAGTGAAGAACAAATCTGACTCCATTTTGGATCTGTTTCTTTTAACTTTTGTGTTCTGTTGTTTTCACTGCAAGTTAAGAACAGTTGTCTATAGCCTGAAATGCACAGGATAGCCCATTCTCAAGGCTCTGACCCATAAAGTTGTAACAGTTTCCATTCATACAGAGATTTTTTAAAAATGTTGCAGAACAGAAAATAACATTTGTGTTGTGGGAGCTTTCCAGGAACATCATGACCTGATCTACCTGGACAGCTGCAAGAACAAAGAATTCTGACACGGTGAAGTTTGCAACAACCAGCAACACCCTCTCACCTTTGAGTATAAAGAAGCCTTGAATTCTAACTTGGTTAAGATGTTTCTTTCCAACACTAGTCCACCATCTTCTCTGTCTGTTGGCTTTCCAAATAAAGTTGTTACCTTGCCCCAACAACTTGTGTCTCTGTTGGCTTGTCATGTGGTGGAGGTTTGAGCTTGGACTGGGTAAGAGTGCATGTATGTGCTAAGTCACTCAGTCGTGTCCAACTCTTTGCAACCTTATAGATTGTAGCCCACCAGGCTCCTCTGTCCATGGGATTCTCTGGTCAAGAATACTGGAGTGATTTGCCATTTTCTCCTCTAGGGTATCTTCCCAACCCGGGGATTGAACCATGTCTCTTACATCTCCTGTATTGGCAGGTGGGTTCTTCACTGCTAGCACCACCTGGGAAGCCCCTGGTAACAGTGGTATGGAGTTTTTAGACTTCAGGGACAAATGACTGCCACAGAAAACTGTTTTGTTCAGAAATAAGATCTCATCTTAAAATTCATAAGAAATTTCAAGGGACCTGGAAGAGCTAGAATACTCTTGAAAAAGAACAAAACTGAAGGACTCATACTTCATGATATTGAAATTTAGTACAAACCTACAGGATCAAAATAGTGTTCAACAGATAGAGCTGGGAAAACTGCATATTCACATGTTAAAGAATGAAGTTGGCCTAACACTATATACAAAAATTAACTAAAAATGGATCAAAGTCCTGAATGTAACAGCTAAAAATATGAAATTTTTAAAAGAAAACATAGAGAAAAATCTTTATGCTATTGGATTTGGCAATGGTTTCTTGGATATGAAACCCATTGCATAAGCACCAAAAGAAAAAATAGACAAACTAGACTTCATCAAAATTTAAAACCTTTGTCCATCAAAAGGCACTATCAACAGAGTGAAAATATACCCAACAGAAGGAAGCAAATACTTGCAAATCACACATCTGATAGGGATTAATAACCAGAATATATAGAGAATTTCTAAAACTCAACAGTAACAATCTGATTTTTTTAAATGGCAAAGGATTCAGTAAGACATTTTCTAAAATGAGATTTACAAATGGCCTATAAACATCTGAAAAGATGCTTGACATCACTAACCATCAGAGAAATGCAAATCAAAACCATCAGATATGGAAAGATGAAACACTTGGATATAGAAGATACGGAAAAACTGGAACACTTTCACACTATTGGTGGGAATGCAAAATGGTGCAGTCATTATGGAAAACAGTATGGCAATTCCTTAAAAAATTAAAAATAGAATTACCACCTGATCCATCAATTCCACTTCTGGTATTTTTCTAAAAGAATTGAAAACACAAACATATGTGTACACCATGTTTATAGCAGCATTATGCACAATAATCCGAAAGGTGGAGGAAACCCAAGTGTCTATCAAACAATGGATGAATAAACAAAATGTGGTAATACAATGGGAAATTTTTTCATCATGTGCATATTAGTATTTATTTTTAAAAATTATACAGGCACATGAAAAATTCTCAAATGGAGCAAAATTTTACACAAAAATATGTCTCCCTAGCAGTCCTGACCCATCTTTCTCCTCTCCAGAGACAACCAGTGTTACTAGTTTCTTTGGCAGACCTTGAGAAACTTCTATACACAAACATATATATCTCTTTCATTTGTACAAATGCTTGCATACAGAATAGAAACAAGCTATTCTGCAATTTGCTTCTCCTACTCACAATATATCTCAGAGATGGATCCATGTCATGCACTCATTCTTTTTGATACTGCACAGTGTTCTGTTGCAGTTTCTCCACAATTTCTCAAACAATTCCTTATTGATGGCCACAATGATAATATATTCAGCCTCATCACAAAAGGAAATTCTGACACATGCTACAATATGGATGAACTACAAAGGCATAATGCTAAGTAAAGTTAGTCACAGAAGGACAAATTTGCTATGATTCTGCTCACATAAGGTATATAGTCAATTTATATAAACAGAATGGTACTTGTCAGGGGTTATGAGTAGGGGGAATGAGATACTATTTAGCAAAGGGTACAGAGCTTCCATTTTGCAAGATGGAAAAAGTTCCAAAGATGAACGGCAGTGATAGGTGCCCAATGTGAGTGCACTTAATGCCACTGAACTGCACACTTAAAAATATAAATCTTGTGTAATGTATATTTTACAATGACTAAATTCTTTTTTTAAAAAAGAAGAAAATTGAAGCCAAATGAGGAGGAGGAAGAGGAGAAATGACAGGATCACATTCGCATTTCTCTAAGAGAACACTAGCTTCATTGTAGTGAAGAGGGAAAGGTAAGGTGAAGGTGAGAAGGGGTCCTGATAGAAGGCTATTGGGAGAGTTCGCAAGAGATGATAGTGGCTAGAACTGGGCTCATGATGGAAGTAAAAGTGAGAAGTAGACAAATTCAAGAGATATTTAGGAGGTGGTTTCATTAGAATGTGAATGCTTGAAATGGAGAAATAATGTTGAGGATCATTTTACTGCTGTGCAGACCCGTACGGAATGATGAGGTAGAGAAAAGAGGAAGAGAAGTGGGCTTTAAAGAGAGAGTGATGAGCCCAGTGAGGGACGTGGTAACTGTGAGATACCTGCAAGACATGCAAGCGCAGGGATGGCGGGTAGATAATGTACATAGTGGGGGGTTCCCAGGTGACACAGCAGTAAAGAATGTGCCTACAGTGTAGGAGATGCAAGAGACACAGGTTCCATCCCTGAGCTGGGAATATCCCCTGGGGTAGGATGCGGCAACTCACTCCAGTATTCTTGCCTAGAAGATTCCATGGACAGGGGAGCCTATTGTCCATGGGGTCACAAAGAATCACATACAACTGAGCACACAACTCATTCTACATAGTAGTCAAAGCTCAGAAGATAGTTTCGGAACTAAGGACGTGGATTTGAGACTCTGTCATATGAGTGACATTCAGTCCATTCATCCATAGATGAGATGATCCAGGGAGCGTATAGAACAAGGACAGAGGAGAATCTAGTATAAAAAAGCAAACAACGTGAGACAGAAGGAAACCTGGGAAGGAGAACTGAGAAGTGGGAAAGAGAATTGAAAGCTGAGAATATAGACTCATGAAAACCAGAGAGAAAAATATTTCAAGGAGAATTTGGTCAACACTCTCAAATGCTTTGGCACATAGATTCAAAAGTATCCACTGGATAAAGCAATACAGAAGTCAGTGGTGAACGTGGCAAAGGGATTTCAGGGTGATATGGGTCCAGATACCAGAGGTGGGAGAATGAAGCGGGAGAGACTGTCAGTTTAGACAAACGTTTGAGTTATGAACAAGAGAGATAGAGTGGGGATTGTGGGAAGGCATGGATACAAGGACCTTATTTTTTCAAACAGGAGTGTTTTGCTTCTGTTTTATGAAAATAGTAAGGGAGAGGATGAAGATGAAGGAAAAAGTTAAAAGGAGATAGAGTTACTTCCAGATAAAGAGACACCTTGTAGGGACTCTCATAAAAGGAAGGGGAAGGATGAGTGGAGATGTGGGTGTTGTGGGTGTGGGTGTTGACTACACCAGTTTGCTGGTGTGTAGTCGGGGGGCATTTCCAAAAGTGAGTTTCATTCTTTGTGATGTAGAAAGTAAATCACTTGAAAAGAACTAGATGGAAAGTAGGCATCAGGGGTTAAAGGAAAATTTAAGTGGAATGGACAAGTTTTGAAATGACAGAAAAGGGAAGAGAACAGAATTGATCGAGGAAATTTAGGAAAAGCCCAGATGAAGCCGAAGCCTCTGAATCAGTGACAGAAATCTACACTCCAAAGATGTTCAACAGACCAGGCTCAGGCTCAGAAAAGACCAACACATTTCCCAGGCTGGTATGCCAGCAGGATGACTTTTGACTTACAGACAGACTAAAGAAAGAGGCAGACAGGCCACTCAAGATTGGCAGGTGCCTGGCCTAATAAACCAGGGAACTTACACATGAGACTTGTCTTGGGTACTCACAAGATGCATAGATCCCTGCACATACCTGCCAGTATCTTCAGTTTATATAGAGCATTAATGGGGCTCAGTCACATAGATATGGTCCAAATAGTCCCAACAACACATTGCTCTATAAGACTGTGTCTTTGCAAACTGCTCCCACTGTGAGAACAGAACATACATTTCAAGGACGGGGAGGGGATGGGGAGCCTCTGATTGCCTGGCTCCACCTTAGGGGTCAACTGGCGGTCACATGCTCTCAGTGTCCTCCAACAGCAACAGAGCAAGAGAACGGGGCATCTGATAAGAGTGAAGTTGAACTTGAATCCAGGTCCTATAAAAAAAAAAAAAAAAGAGTGAAGTTGAAATAATCTTGAACCTAACATAAGTAGAGGAGAAAGGACTGCTGAATAGACAAGGTGGTGGTCTTCGTGAGGGTAATACTTTGGGAGGCAGTAACCATCAAAGCAGAAAGGATAGGAATGAAGGTACTGACTACTGACTCATTTCAGAAGTCAAGCAATTCCAGATATTGACAAGGTCCTCATAGCCATAGACATAGATGATGGAAGTAAAGCACTTTGGCCATGGATGATCAAGGAACTAAGCTGCTAAGGCTATGCTTGTTCTCCTGGATGTTGAAGTAGCAGAGTGGAAAGGAAAACCATGAGCACATCCTCCTCAATGAATGAAGCAGGAGACAAGGAGAGCAGTTACTGTGAGCCTAAATTAGTAAGAATTTTTTTTACTAGAAAACAGAGAATAAATGCTGAAGACCCCCTCTCCTGAACTTGGGATGTAGAAGGATTGAAAATCCCATATAGGAAAAAAATCTTCAGGGACAGACAAACTTCAGTCAAAACCTGGAGGTAGGGGTAAGGTCCAGAGACTGGGGAAAGGTGTAGGATGCTGTCATATCCCCAGGGCACAATGAAAAGATCTGAATACCCGTACATTAATGAAAGTTTGAGTCAGCCAAAGGGAAGCAAAAAAAAAAAAAATGTAGAAAGTAAGAACTTTGGCCACCTGATGCGGAGAGCTGACTTATTTGAAAAGACCCTGATGCTGGGAAAGATTGAGGGCAGGAGGAGAAGGGGACGACAGAGGATGAGATGGTTGGATGGCATCACCGACACAATAAACATGGGTTTGGGTGGACACTGGGAGTTGATAGACAGGCGTGCTGCGGTTCATGGGGTTGCAAAAAGAGTCGGACATGACAGAGCAACTGAACTGAATTGAACTAAACTGAAGAACATGAGAAACAAACCAAAAAAAGAAAAGAAAAAAAAAAACCTTTAAATGCTCATACCACTGGCAGTAACCAAGAGAGATACAGAGGTGTCATTGATTTAGTAACTGCCTTGTGCGTGCCTGCTAAGTTGCTTCAGTTATGTCCAACTCTTTGCGACCCTATGGACTACAGCCCACCAAGCTACTCTGACCATGGGATTCTCCAGGCAAGAATACTGGAGTGGGTTGCCATTCCCTCCTCCAGGAGATCTTCCCAACCTGGGGATGTGAACTCACGTCTACCTGCATCTCCTGCATTGCAGGCGAATTCTTTACCCACTGAGCCACCTGGGAAGCCCAGTGACCACCCTACATGCTGACGAAAGAACTAATCCAAGTAGCTCCCAGGTGTTTAGAAGGAATTAGGGTAATTGGTAGAATCCCTGTACCAACTGGATTGCTTCAGGGAGGGTACTTGTCTACAGGCCAGGGAGAGACAGAAGGAATTACAGCAATCATCTAGACAGAGGTGAACCTGGAAAAGTCAGCCATAACCCTTTCCCCATGTGCAAATTTTTATTCTTCAGTCCTCTGCTGTCTCACGGTCCATTCACCCCGAACTCAAAAACCGTAACTGAAAGAAGCATCAGGGAATTCTGACTTTCTACATTGCCTTCATTTCTAGCTCCCCACTGGGGTCAGTCTCTCATTGGCAGAATCCTGTTTCTAAATGTGCCTTCTGTTGTGCACCTTGCCAGAATCATGGAAAGAAACATTTTTTAAAAGCTTGGCAGAGAGAGTTCTTTTGTGTTTGTCACACTGTGATCCAGGGACACCAGTGGTACAGAATCCACCTGCCTGGACAGGAGGTGCAGGAGACGCAGGTTCAGTCCCCGGGTCAGGAAGACCCCCTGGAGGAGGGCATGGCAACCCACCCCAGTATTCTTGCCTGGAGGATCCCATGGACAGAGGGGCCTGACAAGCTGCAGTCCGTGGGGTCGCACAGAGTTGGATGGAACTGAAGCGACTTAGCACTCAGCACACACATGATCCCTGTCAAGAGGAATGTGGCTCCTGGCACTGCATTCCCATGGCCGTTCTCACAGCAGTCAGTAATGTCACCAAGCAGACTGTAGCCGAGATATAATCTCTCTCCTCACCATTCAGGTTAAGGCAGGCTCAAAAACCCGACATATTTCCAAAAATATCAGGAATAAGTTTTTGATTAGATGTGTTGGACCATTGGACTCCTCAAGTTACAGAAAGACAGTTTATCACTCCTGTTATTTGTCTCCTTGAAAGACTACATCATGCAATTACTTACTGCTTAATTTGGGTAGCATGATCTATAGGCTTTTGACTTACTAATCTACAAAGATGGAAGTCCATTTAAGAGAAGGTATCTGGGAATAGCAACAGTTAGAATTGGACATGGAAAAACAGACTGGTTCCAAATAGGAAAAGGAGTACATCAAGGCTGTATATTGTCACCCTGCTTATTTAACTTATATGCAGAGTACATCATGAGAAATGCTGAGCTGTAAGAAGCACAAGTTGGAATCAAGATTGCTGGGAGAAATATCAATAACCTCAGATATGCAGATGACACCACCCTTATAGCAGAAAGTGAAGAGGAACTAAAAAGCCTCTTGATGAAGGTGAAAGAGGCGAGTGAAAAAGTTGGCTTAAAACTCAACATTCAGAAAACTAAGATCATGGCATCTGGTCCCATCACTTCATGGGAAATAGATGGGGAAACAGTGGAAACAGTGTCAGACTTTATTTTTTTGGGCTCCAAAATCACTGCAGATGGTGACTGCAGCCATGAAATTAAAAGATGCTTACTCCTTGGAAGGAAAGTTATGACCAACCTAGATAGCATATTATAAAGCAGAGACATTACTTTGCCAACAAAGGTCCGTCTGGTCAAGGTTATGGTTTTTCCAGTGGTCATGTATGGATGTGAGAGTTGGACTGTAAGGAAAGCTGAGCACCGAAAAATTGATGCTTTTGAACTGTGGTGTTGGAGAAGACTCTTGAGAGTCCCTTGGACTGCAAGGAGATCCAACCAGTCCATCCTAAAGGAGATCAGTCCTGGGTGTTCATTGGAAGGACTGATGCTGAAGCTGAAACTCCAGCACTTTGGCCACCTGATGCGAAGAGTTGACTCATTGGAAAAGACCCTGATGCTGGGAGGGACTGGGGGCAGGAGGAGAAGGGGACGACAGAGGATGAGCTGGCTGGATGGCATCACCGACTTGATGGACATGAGTTTGAGTAAACTCCGGGAGTTGGTGATGGACAGGGAGGCCTGGTGTGCTGCGATTCATGGGGTCGCAAAGAGTTGGACACCACTGAGCGACTGAACTGAACTGAGCTGACCTGATCTGGGAACAGAAGCTGGCTACTTCAGTTTAACCGAATATGAAAGACTGCATGAAGAAGACAAGCTGACTTGCTGATACTTCGGTCCCTGGGGTGTCAAGGTCAGTTGCCTTTATGACCTTATGTTTTCTTTGATGGTTTGGGTGTTTTTTTGCTAAAATGATTTTACTAGACATGAACATATGGTTGCTTAAGGATTTTATGCCCAAATTTTTGCTGGTTCTAAGGGAATCTGTTATGAGAAGATATTTTATTTTTCTTTCAAATATATAATGTAAGTTTATGCTGCTGAATTCTGACTTAAGTTGTTACTCATCTTTTCATCTTCCACTTCTGAAACTGTAACATGTGTGAAAGGAAGGAATGTGAGTTACACATGTTCCTTTTGAGGAGGTGTGACAGCTTTTTATGATTGTGGGGCGTGGTGTGAGGCTGAGAAAATCAAGTGTACAACTTAAAGCAGAGCTCAGGATACTGCATTCTCTGCCCATGCCGTTTTCTCTTTGTGAACCTGTACTGTATGTCTTGAACACCAGCTATGGGCCAGGGACTGTTCTAGGCTTGAGAGAGACAGTGGGGCAGCCAAGACCTTGGCTCCTGTTCTCATAAACAAAAAGAGACAATGAGCACAACAAAGTAGGTATGTTAATCAAATACTTATTTCAGATGGTGAAAGTACAAAAAGAAAATGAAACAGGGCAATGAGAGAGACTTGCAGTCAAGGAAATTGTCTCTGAGGAGGAGACGTTTAAACTGAGACTTGAATGACAAAAAGGAACTAGCCTTTCAAAGATGTCAGGAGTGAGTTTCCCAGGTAATGGATGAACCCGAATGTGAGGATGAAATCGACATATTCAAGGGCCTGAAGAAGGCCAGGAGCACAGTGAAGAAGGATCTTATTTTAAACAGGTGGAGAAACTATGAGTTGAAATGGGGTGCAAGTGGAAGCAGGAAGGCCAGTTAGAAGCCTCTTGGGGTTTTGACTTTCCTGGTGAATCTGGCAGTAAAGTATCTGCCTGCGAGGCAGGAGTCCTGGGTTCGATCCCTGAGTTGCCAAGATCCCCTGGAGAAGGGAATGGCAATCCACTCCAGTATTCTTGCTGGAGAATTCCATGCACAGAGAAGCCTGGAGGGGTCACAGAGAGTCAGACACAACTGAGTGACTAACACTTGTTCTGGGGTAGGTCAGGGAAGTAACAGTGGTGCTCGAATTTGGAGGAAGTAGTGGATATGGAGAGAAGGGATATATTTGGGAGAAAAACCCAACAGGACTTTCTGAAGGACAAGGTGTAAGTAATAAGACAGGCTGAAATGACCGGGTTTTTTTGTTTGTTTGACTCTTGTTGGTTTTGGTCTGAGCTGCTTGGTAGATGGTAGTGCATTCAACTGAAAGGGGGAAAGCAGGGGTGGGGAGACACATGCTGGACAGGGCAAGAAAATCTAAAAAAACACTGGGTTTCAAACCCAGTAAATGTAAGATGCCTGTTAGCCCTCCAAGTGCGACGGTGAAGAGACCGAGAGCTATACAACTCTGGGTGTAGCTCTGGGCGAGGAACAGATTGGAAGCTCAGCCATAGGCAGACGGTAACTGAAGCCTTGAGATGAAAAGGAATCGAGCAAGACAGAGAAAACAGAAACAAGAAAGAAAGGTGGTCCAAGGATCAAGCCCCAAGGCTCTCGTGTTCTCTTTCTGGAAACTAGGAATTTAAAAATTACATACTCTGTCAACCCTTTAACAAAGAGTTATGCAAGAACAAAGAGTTACAACAGATAGCTTAGATACAAAAGAATCCTATGACATTTGGTTGACAATTCATGCATGTGGTATTTGTTTGTGAAAATACCGAGCTATATATGGACCAATTCCCATTAAAAACAAATAACGATGCTGCTTTATTACCACACATTGACCTTCGACTAATCACAACCAGATCTGGAAAAGCACAGAGTGATGGCGCTTGGTTTCTTTGAACACTAGAGGGAGATATATACAGCTGCAAATCACAGAGAGGAAAAAACTTTTTTTCCTATACAGTTACTCTTTTACCATAGAATCATAGAATATTAAAATTTTTATATTCTTGCAATCATTGAGAAATTAATCATCTTAACAGTAAAATAAATTACACATGTTTGGAAAGTAACCCAATTCCTTTGTTAAACCAGGTTTTGCTGAAAAGCTATTTCATGTATGTTTACTATATGCTGTATTTTCCAGTGACATCTTAACCATTTTTCTCTTGGGCAAGGTGAAGCAATAATACAGAAATCCGGTCATTTTTATTTAGAGAAGCATCAGTTCTTCCTACCAAGGAATTCTGGTAACATGCTGATTGTAATCTGAAGTGTCAAAAGCTTTGACTCTGGACCTTATGTCTGTGGACGCTGGGAACGTGCTGTACTTCATCACGTTCAGTGTTTTTCAGGTGACTTAAAGGTCATTGACACTGACTTCATTCTGGGCTTTTTATTTGCCCAATAAAATGCTCTTCAACTTTGCTAGGTAATCGCATAGATATGTAGTGTTTTCATGATTGCTTAGGGCAGCTAGAAAACTTTCCCTTTATTTACTTTGGTGATCTTTCCAAGGAACATACTCTAAAGTGTCCTCTTTTCCTGATCAAAGGTTGAATATGAGTCTGATCCAACAACTCTCAGCCTACGAAATACTTTCTTTGACCTTGTAACTAATTTAATAAGTTCTCCTTTCTGTAACTTCAACACTGAAATGCTTCCAGTAATTGAAGGGGGAAAAAATGTCTTTTCTATTCATTGAGAAGGAATCTAGTACAGGAAAAGAGGCGATTTTCTGAAATCAAACTAGTGTGAGTCCTGACTTTGGATGGATGTTAATTAAATGTATTGAGATGATCATTTCAGACATATATCAAATCATTATGCTAAACAACTTAAACTAGTACAATGTTACGTGACAATTATATCTCAAAAAAAAAAAAAATCCTAACTTCGTCTCTACTGGTGGTGAAGGCAAACATTACTTTGCATTTCTGAACTATTATTTTCTTTTCTCTAAATTGAAATCACAACCTTTTAGAATTGTGAAGCTCATTCAGATATTGTAGGGAAAGCATCTAGCTTAGCTCCTAGTAAAAAAATCAAGCATTCCAAGTTCCCTGGGTCTCTCTCTCCTTCCATGTGAAATGCTCTATAAAACAACACAGTAAATCATATCTTCACAGATTGCATGCTATGAGGCATTGGTCAAATGCTGGGGTTGTGTACAGAATGTGACCTGAGCTGGATCGCAGCTAAATTGTCCTATGTTCTACAGGACAGGGACCGGACCTTTCCAAGTGATCAACCACTCATAAATATGGGCTCGTGAGTCAGGAGAGCAGAGAGGTGGCATTGGAAGTCTGCTGAGGACTGCTATCCCTGGAGGAATGACTTCCCCTTTCCCTCCACAAATGTAAATTCCACCTCCCCACTCCCATGAAGGTCCAGTTCAGATCCTCCTTTTTCCAAAAGATATTCCCGGCCTAAATAAACTCACCTCTCCAAACATCTCTAACATTTACCCAATTCAATCATCTGGCGATTCATGCCTGGCATTCCTACTTAACCATTTCATTTACATGTCTCTCCCCAACCAGGTAGGTTCTTATAAGGCACAGTTGATATTATGTCTTATTTTGTAGTGTTTAACTTTAATATATGTCATAGTGCTCTACATGAGGTAGGCTGTATTTAGATGTATTTCCATGCCAGTTTTCATTCAGTTTACTTTGTGGTAGGCAGCTTGACAATGAAACTCATTCACATTAACTGTTTAGGTAGTTTAGATTATTCTGATGACAACATCTGAAATTTGACAACATCTGAATATCTCTTCTATTTAAACCATAGATTCATAAAAAGAAAGAACCCCAAAGCATAACATATTAGGCTTACATTTGTACCATACACTCTGGTATCTCTGCTATGATTTTTGATGAGTATTCACTTTCTTTTTTTTTTTTATCCCCAGCCCCGCCCCCGAGTATTCACTTTCATTTGGAACAGATTAGTTAGCATGGCGTAATGATTATCACTCACAGATAAAATACAGCAGAGTATTTGATAAATACTTTCATTACCAGCAAGCCATTTTTTTAAACCTCTTTGTCAAATCTTATCAACAGTAAAGAAAAGTATGAATGGTAATGTGACGCCTGTAAAAGTCTGGGAGTTGGCATTCATGACTCCATTTTCACATACACAGAATGGAGACAGACAAGGAAATTTTATCATTATTTTTCTTTTTAATTTTTCTATTGAAGGATAATTGCTTCACAGAATTTTGTTGTGTTCTATCAACCCTCAACATGAATCAGCCACAGGTATACATACATCCCCTCCCTTTTGACCCTCCCTCCCATCTCCCTCCACCCCACCCCTCTAGGTTGATACAGAGCCCCTGTTTGAGTTTCCTGAGCCACACAGCAAATCCCCGTTGGCTATCTATTTCACACATGGTCATGTAAGTTTCCATGTTACTCTTTCCTTACATCCCACCCCCGCCTCCCCTCTCCCCATGTCCACAAGTCTATGCTCTATGTCTGTTTCTCCATTGCTATAGGCTTATCATATATGGCCTTTACTATGTTGAGGCAGTTTCCTTCTGTGCCCATTTTCTGAAGAGTTTTAATCATAAATGGGTGCTGAATTTTGTCAAAGGCTTTTTCTGCATCTATTGAGGTTATCATATGGTTTTTATCTTTCAATTTGTTAATATGGTGTATCACATTGAGTTATTTGCATATATTGAAGAATCCTTGCATTCCTGGAATAAACCCAACTTGATCATGGTGTATGAACTTTTTGATGTGTTCCTGAATTCTGTTTGCTAAAATTTTTTTGAGGATTTTTGCATCTATGTTCATCAGTGATGTTGTCCTGTAGTTTTCTCTTTTTGTGTTGTCTTTGTCTGGTTTTGTTATCAGGATGATTGGCTTCAAGAATGAGTTTGAAAGTGTTCCTTCCTCTACAATACTTTGAAAGAGTTTTAGAAGAATAGGCATTATCTCTTCTCTAAATGTTTAATAGAATTCTCCTGTGAAACCATTTGGTCCTGGGCTTTTGTTTTTTGGGAAATTTTCAATCACAGTTTCAATTTCAGGCTTATAATTGGGTTGTTCATAATTTCTATTTCTTCCTGGTTCAGTCTTGGAAGATTGAAATTATCTAAGAATCTGTCCATTTCTGCCATTCTTCCAGGTTTTCCATTCTTTCCCACATAGTTGTTCATAATAGTCTCTTATAATTCTTTGTACTTCTGCATTTTCTGGTGTAACCTTTCCTTTTTCATTTCTAATTTTGTTGATTTGATTCTCCTTTCTTTTATCCTTGAGTCTGGCTAAAGGTTTGTCAATTTTGTTTATCTTCTCAAAGAAAAAGCTTTATTAATCTTTACTCTTGTTTCTTTCATTTATTTCTGCTCAGATCTTTATTATTTCTTTCCTTCTACTGATTTTGGGGGTTTTTTGTTCTTCTTTTTCCAGTTGTTTTAGGTAAAGTTAGGTTGTCTATTTGATGTTTTTCCTGTTTATTGAGGTAGGACTGTATTGCTATAAACTTCCCTCTTAGAACTGCTTTTGCTGCATCCCATAGGTTTTGAGTTGTCGTGTTTTCATTGTCATTTGTTTCTAGAAATTTTTTGATTTCCCTTTTGATTTCTTCAGAAATATGTTGGTTATTCAGAAACGTGTTGTTTAATCTCCATGTGTTTGTGTTTCTAACAGTTCTTTTCTCGTAATTGATGTCTAGTCTCATAGCATTGTCATCAGAGAAGATGCTTGATATGATTTCAATTTTCTTAAATTTACTGAGGTTTGATTTGTGACACAAGATGTGGTCTTTCTTGGAGAACATTCCATGTGCACTTGAGAAAAAGGTGTATTCTTTTGCATTTGGATGGAATGTCTTGAAGATATCAATGAAATCCATCTCATCTAATGTATCATTTAAGATTTGTGTTTCCTTATTAATTATTGTTTTGATGATTTGTCCATTGCTGTGAGTGGGGTTTTAAAGTCTCCTACTATTATTGTGCTATTGTCAATTTCTCCTTTTATGTCCGATAGTGTTTGTCTTATGTATTGAGGTCCTCCTATGTTGGGTGCATCAGTTCAGTTTAGTTGCTCAGTCCTGTCCAACTCTTTGTGACCCCATGAATTGCAGCACACCAGGCCTCCCTGTCTATCACCAACTCCCAGAGTTTACTCAAACCCATGCCCATAGAGTCGGTGATGCCATCCAACCATCTCATCCTCTGTCATCCCCTTCTCCTCCTGTCCCCAATCCCTCCCAGCATCAGGGTATTTTCCAATGAGTCAACTCTTCATATCAGGGGGCCAAAGTATTGGAGCTTCAGCTTCAGCATTAGTCCTTCCAATGAACACCCAGGACTGATCTCCTTTAGGATGGACTGGTTGGATCTCCTTGCAGTCCAAGGGACTCTCAACACCACAGTTCAAACTCTCAACCACACTCTCAACACCACTTCTCCAACACCACAGTTCAAAAGCATCAATTCTTCAGCACTCAACTTTCTTCACAGTCCAACTCTCACATCCATACATGACCACTGGAAAAACCATAGCCTTGACTAGACGGACCTTTGTTGGCAAAGTAATGTCTCTGCTTTTTAATATGCTGTGTAGGTTGGTCATAACTTTCCATCCAAGGAGTAAGCGTCTTTTAATTTCATGGCTGCAGTCACCATCTGCAGTGATTTTGGGAGCCCAAAAAAACAAAGTCTGACACTGTTTCCACAGTTTCCCCATTTATTTCCCATGAAGTGATGGGGCTGGATGCCATGACCTTAGTTTTCTGAATGTTGAGCTTTCAGCCAACTTTTTCACTCTCCTTTTTCACTTTCATCAAGAGGTTTTTTAGTTCCTCTTCACTTTCTGCCATAAGGGTGATGTCATCTGCATATCTGAGGGTTATTGATATTTCTCCCGGCAATCTTGATTCCACCTTGTGCTCCCTCCAGCCCAGCGTTTCTCATGATGTACTCGGCATATAAGTTAAATAAGCAGAGTGACAATATACAGCCTCGACGTACTCCTTTTCCTATTTGGAACCAGTCTGTTGTACCATGTCCAGTTCTAACTGTTGCTTCCTGTCCTGCATATAGGTTTCTCAAGAGGCAGGTTAGGTGGTCCGGTATTCCCATCTCTTGAAGAATTTTCCACAGTTTATTGTGATCCACACAGTCAAAGGCTTTGGCATAGTCAATAAAGCAGAAATAGGTGTTTTTCTGGAACTCTCTTGCTTTTTGATCATGCAGCGGATGTTGGCAATTTGATCTCTGGTTCCTCTGCCTTTTCTAAAACCAGTTTGAACATCTGAAAGTTCATGGTTCAAATATTGCTGAAGCCTGGCTTGGAGAATTTTGAGCATTACCTTACTAGCGTGTGAGATGAGTGCAATTGTGCGGTAGTTTGAGCATTCTTTGGGATTGCCTTTCTTTGGGATTGCCTTTCTTTGGGATTGGAATGAAAACTGACCTTTTCCAGTCCTGTGGCCACCGCTGAGTTTTCCAAATTTGCTGGCTTATTGAGTGCATAGATATTTACAATTGTTATGTCTTTTTTCCCTCTTGGATTGATCCCTTGATCATTATGTAGTGTCCTTGCTTATCTCTTGTAATCTTTATTTTAAGGTCTATTTTGTCTGATGTGAGGATTGCTACTCTAACTTTCTTTTGCTTCCCTTTTGCATGGAATATATTTTTCCATCCTCTTTCAGTCTATATGTGTCTTGAGGTCTGTAGTGGGTTTCTTGTAAACAGCATATATGTGTCTTGTTTTTGTATCCATTCAGCCAGTCTGTGCCTTTTGTTTGGAACATTTAATCCATTTACATTTAAAGTAATTATTGATATAACAAAGGTCCGTCTAGTCAAGGCTATGGTTTTTCCAGTAGTCGTGGGTGAATGTGAGAGTTGTTCTATAAAGAAAGCTGAGCACCGAAGAATTTATGCTTTTGAACTGTGGTGTTGGAGAAGATTCTTGAGAGTTCCTTGGACTGCAAGGAGATCTAACCAGTCCATCCTAAAGGAAAGCAGTTCTGGGTGTTCACTGGAAGGACTGCTGTTGAAGCTGAAACTCCAATACTTTGGAAGGGGATGACAGAGGATGAGATGGTTGGATGGAATCACTGACTCAATGGACATGAGTTTGGGTGAACTCTGGAAGCTGGTGAAGGATAGGGAGGCTTGAAGTGCTGTGGTTCATGGGGTTGCAAAGAGTTGGACACGACTGAGTGACTGAACTGAACTGATGTTCCTATTGCCATTTTCTTAATGGTTTGGGGTTGATTTTGTAGATCTTTTTTCTTCTCTTGTATTTCTTGGCTATATAAGTCCCTTTAACATTTGTTGTAAAGCTTGTTTGGTGGTACTGAATTCTCTTAACTTGTGCTTGTCTGAAAAGCTTTCTATTTCTCCATCAATTTTGAATGAGATCCTTGCTGTGTACAGTAATCTTGGTTGTAGATTTTTCCCTTCCAATACTTTAAATATATCCTGCCATTCCCTTCTGGCCTGCAGGGTTTCTGCTGAAAGATCAGCTGTTAATTGTATGGGGTTTCCCTTGTATGTTACTTGTTGCTTCTCCCTTGCTGCTTTTAATACTTTCTTTGTGTTTAGTCTTTGTTAGTTTGATTAGTATGTGTCTTGGCATGTTTCTCCTTGGGTTTATCCTGTATGGGACTCTGTGCCTCTTGGACTTGATTGACTATTTCCTTTTCCATGGTGGGAAAATTTTCAACTATAATCTCTTCAAACATTTTCTCATTCCCTTTCTTTTTCTCTTCTTCTTCTGGGACCCCTATAATTCAAATGTTTGTGCATTTGATATTGTCCCAGAGGCCTCTGAGACTATCTTCAGTTCTTTTCATTCTTTTTACTTTATTCAGCTCTTCAGAAGTTATTTCCACCATTTTATCTTCCAGCTCACTGATTTGTTTTTCTGCTTCATATATTGTGCTATTGATTCTTTCTAGAGTATTTTTAATTTCAGTAATTGTGCTGTTTGTCTCTGTATGTTTATTCTTTAATTCTTCTAGGTCTTTGTTAATTGATTCTTGCATTTTCTCCATTTTGTTTTTAAGGTTTTTGGTCATCTTTACTATCATTATTCTGAATTCTTTTTCAGGTAGTTTGCCTGTTTCCTCTTCATTTATTTGGACTTCCGTGTTTCTAGTTTGTTCCTTCATTTGTGTACTATTTCTCTGTCTTTTCATTTTTTTAAACGTATTGTGTTTGAGGTCTCCTTTCCCCCAAGGTTGAATTCTCTCTTCCTTTTGGTCTGCCCTCCTAAGGTTGGTCCAGTGGTTTGTGTAAGCTTTGTATGGAGTGAGATTTGTGCTGAGTTTTTGTTCGTTTGCTTGTTTTCCTCTGATGGGCAAGGCTGAGCGAGGTGGTAATACTGTCTGCTGCTGATTGGGTTTGTATTTTTGTTTTGTTTGTTGTTTAGATGAGGCATCCTGCACAGGGTGCTACTGGTGGTTGGGTGATGCCAGGTCTTGTATTCAAGTGGTTTCCTTTGTGTGAGTTCTCACTATTTGATACTCCCTAGGGTTAGCTCTCCGATAGTCTAGGGTCTTGGAGTCAGTGCTCCGATTTCAAAAGCTCAGGGCTTGAACTCTACCCCACCAGTGTACACAGAGGCAGCAATGAGACTGTTCCTATCATTATTTATTATTCAAACTGCAGAATAAAAGCGTGCTGAAGCTGGAATAAGGATGCTCTTCAAGGTCATGGTGGATAAAGACTCACCCATGCAATGAATCACCTCTTCCCCAAGTGTGCAACCATAATACAGGAAAGTCATTGTCCTAAATCTTGACTGAGCAGCCCTGTGATGTGACCCATGTGGCTCTGTTTCAGGCTGGCCCCTTCCCCTTTAAGGAGCACCGAGACAAGGGTCCATGTTCCTGAAGTGAACAATACAGGAATGTGCCTTCAAATACTAAGTATTATAATGGAAGCAACATTATTTTCAAATGAGTGGTATGGTAATTATTTCTTAAAGAATACTCAGGTAAAGGTGACAGTTTTTAAAAAAATAAATGCAGAAAAAAATATGGAAGCAGACACCTTCCCCCTGTTTTTAATCATTCACAAATCTCTTAGCTGCTGACACAAACATTTAGTTGATATTATCTTCTAAATCCTACACAATTTCTCCCTCCTTTCATATATAATTCCTTAAATGGGTGGTCTTAACCCACTTAATCCATTTTCCAATTCTTGCCACTTGATCTCTTTGAAAATCCTCTATACTGTAGCTTCTATTTTTTCAGTCCATTCAACTAGACTAATATCACTAATTGACCTTGACCCACATTTCATTTTTCTTGACTACTATTCAGAATTGGAGAAGGAAATGGTGACCCATCCAGTATTCTTGGCTGGAGAACCCCATGGACAGAGGAGTCTGGAGGGCTACAGTCCACGGGGTCTCAAGAGGCAGATGTGACTTAGTGACTAAACTACCACCACCAACCACTCAGAGTGTGATGTTGCTAATTAATTCCTGCTTAAAATGCTCTCCTTTGTGATCCTGTGTGAGTGCCCAGCCTCATTTTAGTTCTCTCATGCTTTTCTGGCTCTCCTTTGCTTGTCCAACCATTTGTAGATATTCCCTAAAGCTCAGAGGGCCCCCTCACCCCCTCAGATCTCAGACCAGTGGTGCATCTACTCTTAAAGCTTCTTTATCACCTTAAGGCTTATGGCTCCCAAGCCTGTGTCCCCTGCTATGTTCTCTTCACTTGAACATCTATGTCCAATGATCCACATGAATTTTCCCTTGAATTCCCTTTTAATGTAATTCTGTCCAGAGCTACAGAAAAAAACCTGATCTTTTCTTCCCAATTTTTTTATTTTTTCTGCAGTCTGTACTCAATATCTTGAGTTCATCTTGGTTTCCTCCTTGTCCTCCAAATCCTGTCAGTTTCTGTCATTACTTTTCCATAGAAAGTCTTACAGATCAATCATTTTTCCTACTCCTACTGCCACTTTTTAAATCTAGACTCCAAACACCCAGGCAACTGTATGAGTCTTTAAATTGGGTCTCTTTGGTTGGTTGGTTTTCTGGTGTTTGTTTGGTGTTTGGTTTTGGTCCCTAGTCTATCCTATCCTATCAGTTCAGTTCAGTTCAGTTGCTCAGTCATGTCTGACTCTTTGCGACCCCATGAATTGCAGCACACCAGGCCTCCCTGTCCATCACAAACTCCCAGAGTTTACTCAAACCCATGTCCATCGAGTAAGTGATACCATCCAGCCATCTCATCCTCTGTCGTCCCCTTCTCCTCCTGCCCCCAGTCCCTCCCAGCATCAGGGTCTTTTCCAGTGAGTCAACTCTTCACATGAGGTGGCCAAAGTATTGGAGTTTCAGCTTCAGCATCAGTCCTTCCAATGAACAACCAGGACTGATCTCCTTTAGGATGAACTGGTTGGATCTCCTTGCAGTCAAGGGACTCTCAAGAGTCTTCTCCAGCACCACAGTTCAAAAACATCAATTCTTTAGCGCTCAACTTTCTTCACAGTCCAACTCTCACATCCATACATGACCACTGGAGAAACCATAGCCTTGACTAGATGGACCTTTGTTGGCAAAGTAATGCCTCTGCTTTTTAATATGCTATCTAGGTTGGTCATAACTTTCCTTCCAAGGAGTAAGCGTCTTTTAATTTCATGGCTGCAATCACCATCTGCAGTGATTTTGGAGCCCAAAAGAATAAAGTCTGACACTGTTTCCACTGTTTCCCCATCTATTTCCCATGAAGTGATGGGACCAGATGCCATGATCTTAGTTTTCTGAATATTGAGCTTTAAGTCTATCCTATACACACATTTAAAAGCCAAAAACAAACAAACAAAACACTAAAATGATTCAGAAAAGCTCCATCGTGGGGTTTGATGTCATCAAATTCTATTTCAGAAGACTATCCTCCAATTCCTTCCTCTTTACCAACCCAGCCTTATCTCCCACCACTCTCTTCTCTATACAGACTCTATATTGTGTAACATAGAACTTCTACTCAGGTTGTGATCCTCCATATTTCAGTTGGGACTTCCCAGGTGGCCCAGTGGTAAAGAATCTACCTGCCAAGCAAGAGACCTGAGTTCCATCCCTGGGTTGGAAAGATCCCCTGGAGAAGGAAATGGCAATCCACTCTAGTATTCTTGCCTGGAAAAACCCATGGACAGAGGAGCCTGGTGGGTTACAGTTCACAGGGTCACAAAAGAGTTGGATGTGACTTAGTGACTAAAAAACAACAATATTTTGACTGAGCTTACTTTTCCTCTTTATCTTTTTTTTAGTTAACTTTATCCCAAGCAAATTAAAAGGTACTCTATCAATTAAGTGTTTGCTAAAGCATCCAAAGGTCTATTTTTTTTAAAAAATAAGAATTCATATAATGTCAACTTCCAATATATTAACATTATTGTTTGCTTGAATACTATTCTCTCTTCTTTACCATGTTCAAAGACCACTTCCTCTACAGTCTTCCCTGACCCTCCCAGGTCTGAGATTCCCCCAAATATACCTGGCATAGTTTTAGACATGTAATTGAACAGACGCAAAAATATTCCATTTGTTCTATATTTTGGAGAAGAATGACCTCAATGAAACTAATTGCCTTCTCAGACCCAAAGGATATACATAGAAATTAACAGGGAAAGAGGATATATTTCTAGGTTAAAACTGGTATTATTAGTAGAAGAAATAAATAGAAATGAACACTCAGAGTTAGTCTACTTTCAGTGAAATTAAACCATAGCTTTTATAGTAAATTAAGCCTCCTAGAGTCAATGAAATACCTATCATAATAGTGTATGTAATAATCATTATTTTTGTTTTTAACAGCTTTTCCCTAATTACAAAAATAAAAAATTGACACCATAATGGTGAATATATGTAATTATATATTTGTCACAGAATGTACAACACAAAGAGTAAACTTTATGTGTTTGTATGTATGCACACACACACACAGATTGCTGGATCTATTCCAAAGGCCTCTGAGGCTCCACCCACTCCCCCCCCGCCCCAAGTTTTTACTCTATGTGCTTCAGTTTCGATAGTTTCTATGACTTGTCTTCAAGTCTTCTTTTCTTTTCTCCTGCTCTTATTCTTTCTAATTTATCACTGAAAAATCTAGAAAATGCTTTCATTGACGAGCTCCTCTCTAAGCACCTGCCCTCTTATATTTCTGCCTAATAACACGCTGAGACCAGTGTCCAGTGGGCCTCTCAGAGCAAAGTCTTTTGCTCCTCCCTCTCCCCCTCCAATTCTGTCTTGTCCTGTCAGTGGGAATCTTCCTTTCATAAAGGATTTCAATGATAATTCTTGTCCTAGGAACTGAGATCATGCTTGGTGAGTTTTTAGTCTAATTTTTTTTTTTTCTATTTTTCAATCCTTATTGACCAGGAGCTTCTTCTAGAAATCAACACATCATGACTCTGTTCTGTATCATGTATCTTCCAGGTGACCTTCATGTGGAATAAATTTGGAAAACTGCAGGCTCATTTCAGTAAAGTGGCATTGAGCAAGTTATCTGTTTCTATCCCTGTGGGCGGGTTTTTTCTCCTCTGTCAAGGGAATCTTCCATCTGCAATTTGAAGGAGAGAATTTCCACAGGTCGTGTTTCTGCCAAGGCTTTGTCTCATCATGCCTTTCCACTGCTCCAACACACACACACGCACACGCACACACACACACACACACGCACACACACACACACACACACCGTATACCACTTCTAGCATCCAGTATAGTTACTGTTTCCACACTCACATACAAAACTCTTTTCTGTCACAAGATGGTGAACACTGTCACAAAATTGTTATCTCTGTAGGCTGGCTTACATAATGCTGACGTGCTCAGTTGTGGCCGACTCTTTACGACCCCATGGACTGTAGCCAGCCAAGTTCCTCTGTCCATGGAATCTTACATAGAGATGTACTTAAATAGGACATGGTACCTAGCCAAAGATATCCAGAAGGTTTGCTCAGAAACATTTCTTGTTGGGTCAGCCTTTATTAAATCCTCCCCAGGAGATGATATTTTGGGAACAAAATATCACTGGTAGAGAGACACATGTGAAGTTTCCAAAAACCAAAGAGTATGTAACCAATGAAAGGATAAAATTTCAAGGCCTGTACAGTAAAGCAGCTGTTAGATGATTTACTGGAAAATTCCTTCAAAACATAACAGAGGTTTCCTACTACAAAGGAAATCTTTTCCTTCAAGTCCATAATATTACAGTTCAATATGTTACGCTCCCCAAAGACCTCTCTAATAAAATCTGGGGTTTTCATGATCACCCTCACCTTAAGGATCTGACTCTTTTCACTGTCCTGAATAGCCAGGGCATCACTGGTGTGAGGCTCACAATGTGTGTCCTCAACTTCAGGGATTCATTCCTTTTGTGCAGTTTCCAGTGTCAATAACAGAGGCTAGGACTTCATTTTTCAGGCATACCAGTGACTCATGCTAAACTAAGCAAAGCAGATAACCTCTCACTTTCAATTAGAGGAATTATCTTAGACCTGCCAGCAGGGCACTATGTGGATTTATCAATACAAAGCAGCAAAGAAAAGTGCAAAGCAATACTTGTAGGGTGAGGGGAGGGGTGACACAGACAAGAGCACTGTTTCCAGGGCTTCCCTCAGCTTTCTTCATGGGTGACTGACACAAGGAATGACTTTCTCGGATGCTCCAGCACCTGGGGAATTCAGCCAGGTCCTGGTGGAGGCCTGTGAAAGTGACCAGAGACTGAAGATAACTCCACAGAGCAGTGACTGTGGGGGCACCTGTGTGACCAAATGGGCCTAAACGCTCTCAATACTTCCCCAAACCTAAACATCCCCATCTAACCTCATACTTGATTCTGCTGACCTACAGGATCGTTTATTAGGTGTTATCAGGAACGTGTTGGACTCTTCATAAGGTTGTATTTAGCCATAAAACACCTTCTAGCTCAGACTTCAAGGAGGACCCCACCTGTACACAGGGTGCCATTGAACTGGCTGAGGGGTAATTGCTCCTGGGACTTTGATCCCAGAAAGCAGAAATGGCAGTGGAGGCAAGAGACACAGTGATGTGAGCTGAAGTCAGAGCCAGAGGTGGGCCCTGCTGCTCACCTCCTTTTGTATTTTCAGTTTCAGCCTGCCTGTCCCTGGTTGTGCCAGAAGCATGGCCACGACATCACTGCAGACAGGAGAAGCCCCCCCAGCAGACAGCCCCTTGTTGGGTCACTGATTAACAATGAGGAGTCTGCTTTTCCTTGTTTGGACGTTGAGACAGAAAGAACATGGTTTCAACACGTGTGACTAGCTGATTGAACCTCCAGGCTAGACATTCCTACTTTTCTTAAGAAGTGAACCTGGAAATGGTCCAGTGGCTATGGGAACGCTGGTGCAGGAATGACTTGTTCAGTAACTATCACACTCATCTATGACACACAAGTCAAGCATCCAGAGTCAGACGCTGACCTGGGCTGATGCTGCGGGAGCAGATGGCTACCAGCACAGGCTCCCGCTCGGCCTCCTGTAGCCACAAGCAGTGAAGGTGTGAGTCCCTGTGTGGGTGACTCAGCTTTGCCTCTGTTCTCTGAAGATAAATTAGATGTCACGTGCTTGACTCTTGGTGAAATAGGTTATTCTGGAGAAAATGCAAACAGACTTCAAAAAAAAATCCAGTCAATACGAAAGCTGCCCTATCAGAAAAGGTGCATATTTGGGCCATGACAAGAACTTCTTCCTTCCTTGTGAAAAAATATTATCTTCAAGGTTGTTGAGAACTGTTTACCACATGGACCCTTGGAGTTGTGCTGATAAGGAGGGAAGCAAACACCACTCCCAACGATGCTTCGCTGGGCTGCAGGGCCAGCATGCCCCTGCGCTGCCCCCTGGATGTGGCCCAGGAGCAGCCGTGAAGTCTGTTTTCATGGCAGCAAGGAACGGTCCCAGGGCCGACTGTTTTCCTGCGGCAGGAGAGAACCCTGGGGTCCGTTGGAGAGTTGTCTGCTCTATGTGTTGGACAGCTTCCCCTCTGCGCTCTGGGGAGGTGTGTGTCCCAGGAGGCAAGCCCCCTGCCCCCCTCTCGTCCCCCTGTGCTGACAGACCAGTGCCCTCATTCAGAGCCCAGGCTGCACTCTGCTCATAGCAGATCGGCTCAGGCCCAGGGATGACTCATGCCCTACCATTCCCCTCAGCCAGTGACTGGTGCAGGGATCAAGTGAAAAAAAATAGAAAGCACTGCTTAGAGGCTTTGGGAAAGGTTTTCCTCCCTAATAAAAGGAACCCTGACATGACTGAGCAGCTAGATTAACCCTTCCTTCAACCCTGCCTCTGAAGTTCTTGTTTAGGGAGAGGATAGACTTCCTATTGTTTAAACCCCGTTGGATATGGTGAAAATTGCCAAGGAAAAGCATTCTTACTGGCCTTACTGGTTCTTGGTGGTAGAAACCTAAATTTACTTTCCACCTCTGGAAGAGAGCTACAAGTCACAGGCTATTAGCTCCTACATAAAAATAAGTACAAATGCAGTGAGCTGTGTGAATCAAGGCAACTGCAGTTGAATTTGCTCATCTGTAAAATGGGATTAGTAGCAGTAACAACTGCAGAGGTTTATGATGATTTAGTACAGATAAAGCTCTTAAAATAGAGCACAGAGACTCAATTTAAATGTCAAATGTTATTATTATGAAGATGAGACAAGAAAGATTGATCATCTTGGGTTAAATTAGGGCTACCAATTAGAAAAGATTACATCAGAGCCTGGTTACATAAAGGAGACAATAATTGCAGTTTAACAATGTCTTCATCATGCTTGTTCTCTCCAGAGTATACCGGTGACCTGACTGTGACAGCAGCTCTTGTCCCTTTCATCTCCAAGCTTGGTTCAGTTTACCTGCAGGGGAGGGCTGAAAGCTGTCTCTGAGATGGCCCTGCCCTGCCTGGCCGTGGAACTTGTGACTATGTTACCTTACATGACAAGAGTTCGACAATGTTTGTGTATCTGACTCAATGCTTCTACTTCCAAAATTCATTTCCAGGAAATAACACAAAATTCACCAACAAATTTACATCCAATAATATTTGTTTATGTGGTAATTTTGTTAGCCAAGATAAGATACAATCTAAAATGCCTGGGAATCAAAATACAGTTAAATAAATTATGATGTGGGCTTTGCAGGTGGCGCTAGTGGTAAAGAACCTGCCTGCCAATGCAGGAGACATAAAAAGACCAGGGTTTGATCCCTGGGTCAGGAGGCTCCCCTAGAAGAGGGCATGGTAACCTCTTTTAGTTTTCTTGCCTGGGAGAATCCTATAAACAGAGGAGCCTGGTAGGCTACAGTTCAGGCCTCAGTCGTGTCTGACTCTTCGACCCCATGTCCTCCCCTGTCCATCACCAACTCCTGGAGCTTGCTCAACATTCATGTCCATCAAGTCGGTGATGCCACCCAACCATCTCATCCTCTGTCATCCCCTTCTCCTCCCGCCTTCAGTCTTTCCCAGCATCAGGGTCTTTTCCAATGAGTCAGTTCTTCTCCTCAGATGGCCAAAGTATTGGAGTTTCAGCTTCAACATCAGTCTTTCCAATGAATATTCAGGACTGATTCCCTTTAGGATGGACTGGTTAGATCTCCTTGCAGTCCAAGGGACTCTCAAGAGTCTTCTCCAACACCACAGTTCAAAATCATCCATTCTTCAGTGCTCAGTTTTCTTTATAGTCCAACTCTCACATCCATACATGACTACTGGAAAAACCACAGCTTTGACTAGACAGACCTTTGTCGGCAAAGTAATGCCTCTGGTTTTTAATATGCTGTCTAGGCTGGTCATAGCTTTTCTTCCAAGGAGCAAGCATCTTTTGATTTCATGGCGGCTACAGTACACAGAGTTGCAAAAAGTTGGATAGGAATGAACCAACTTAGCAGGCAGGCGCACATGCAACTGTGATACATCCACTGCAGAAGATGTTACTCTCTCTAAAATTTAAAACAAAATGACCAAGTTCTTAAATATACTGAGGAGTACAAGGTGGGCAGAAGGCAGAAGCATCATTGTGTTCGGCATTTTATCTTAACAACATTAAAAAGCATTTTTTAAAGACTGAAAGAAATATATCTCCTAATTCCATTAACAAAAGAAAGGTTAAGTAAGTTGTGGTATAGGGACATGATGGGCTTCCCTGGTGGCTCAGTGGTAAAGAATCTGCTTGTAGTGCAGGGGTCACAAGGGACGTAGGTTTGATCCCTGGGGCAGGAAAATCCTCTAGAAGAGGGCCTGGGGACCCATTCTCGTCCAGAGAATCCCATGGAAAGAGGAGCCTGCTGGGCTACAATCCATAGTGTCGCAAAGAGATGGACACGACTAAAGTGACTTAGCGTGCACATAGGCACATGATAAAATATTTTAAAATTTTTAAATGAGTAGACTTGAGTCATATTAAGGCAACATAGATAGATCTTAATAAATATATCAAAATAAGCTAAACAAAATATTATATTATTTAGGCACAGGTAGGTATACATGTGCATGCTTGTGTGTGTGTGACAGAACTAGGAAACAAGTGGTGATAAACACAAAAATGTGGGACAGTCGTTCTCTCTGGCAGCGAGGCATGGGGTTAGCAGGAAGAGGGGAAATACAAACAGAGAGAGGTCAGTTCCTGCCTGTAGTTCCTGACAGGGCACAGGGTCTTTTGCTATTCATTACATTATACAGTGATAAATAAACAAAATAAAAGAAGTCCTTGCCTGAGCCACTGACAACAGTGTGACACAACTGATAATTATGATTTATTCAATTGTCACATTTGTTAGAAGATGAGGTTGTTGATGACTTCTTCCCTTTATACATTTCCACAATTTATAATTTCTATAATTAGCATTATACTTAAAATTTAAAACAGTAAACAAATCTAGAAAGCCTATAGCTATAAAAATTCAAAAGATAAATTATACCTGAGTCTGGATGAGCTAGTATTTTCAAATTTAAGTCAGCCAGTTGAATCAAAAGTCCAGGTTTAATTGACACGAAACTACAAATAGTCAGTGGTTATATTACCTAGACCTGATTTTATTTTCTTAGTCCTGATGATCCAGATTCTTCTCTGAGAAAGTGACCACACTGGGGCCAAGCTATGAAGATTTAAAAGTGCTATATTTTCTTATAATTAATTATAAGAGCTAATATCAATTATTAGTGTATGCCAAATACTGTGTCAAGTGCTTTTCACCCACAGTCAGATTTAATGCTCACACTAAACATATGATAGTTAGTAATATTGTCAAAATGCGACAGATGAGAAAACTGAGGCACAAAGAATATAGGTGCCTTGCCCAAGACCACAGAAGTGTAAGTCGCTCAGTCGTGTCCGACTCTTTGCTCCCCCATGGACTGCAGCCCGCCAGGCTCCTATGTCCATGTAATTCTCTAGGCAAGAACACTGGAGTGGGTGGCCATTCCCTTCACTAGGGAATCTTCCTGACCCAGGGATCAAACCCAGGTCTCCTGCATTAGGCAGATTCTTCACTGTCTGAGCCACCAGGGAAGGCCCAACCAGTAAATAAGGGAGCTCAAAATTTGGACCCAGAGTTGCTATGAATCAAGCTTCCTCCTGAGGACAACTGAAAAATCTCACCACATGCTGATCTCAATAAATATGTGTCTATCAAAGTGGAAGTGTAATAAGTCTGAGAGAGGAGCCTATAGTTTGGTTCTCAGAACCACGTGTGAAAGCAGATGTACAGGCACGGCTCTCCAGGGCAGGGATCTGAAGATAGAAGTTGGTAAATTACAGACCCCAAGGATATCTAAAAGGAGCACTAGCTTGGCTCTGAGGCCATGACTACTTAGATTTATAGCCAGGTTTCATCACATATTAGTTTGTGACCTGAGAAAATTACTGGAATTCTCTGTGCTTCATTTCCTACAATTGTACAATTATAAAACATTAGTAACTACCTCACAGAGTCATTGTATGTGTTAAATGAGTTAATTTACGTAAGCACTTAGTACAATGCTTGGCACATAGTACTTCATGAAACATTAGCTATTATAATTCTGGTGTATATTTTCCCAGTGCATAATCTTTTCTCTCTCTCTCTCATTGTACATTCATCTGCTGCTGCTGCTAAGTGGCTTCAGTCGTGTCCGACTCTGTGCAACCCCATAGACGGAAGCCCACCAGGCTCCCCCGTCCCTGGGATTCTCCAGGCAAGAACATTGGAGTGGGTTGCCATTTCCTTTTCCAATGCATGAAAGTGAAAAGTGAAAGTGAAGTCGCTCAGTCATGTCCGACTCTTGGCGACCCCATGGACTGAAGCCTGCCAGGCTCCTCCGTCCAGGGGATTTTCCAGGCAAGAATACTGGAGTGGGGTGTACATTCATCAGTTGCTTTGAATTATCTGGGAAATGAGAGAAGGTATAAATAAATACAGAATGGAAAAAACGACCTTTATAATATTAATAAATTCACTTTTATGATGTTGACTGGAAGCTTAAAAATGCAGAAGCTGGTTTTCTTCAATAGTTGAAAGAACATAATTCTAGGACCAGGAGATGTGAGCTCAGGTCTTGGCTCTGTCAGTAATTATACAACCTTGGATAAGTCTCAACTCTATCAGCCACGGTCTTCTCATCTGACAGTGGAGGGGATGATGCCAGGATGGCCTGCCAGAATGCTTTATTCTGGGGCATTTTGGCAGGTTTGTGCTTTCGTTCCATGACCCACACTTGGTGAGCAACTGCCCTGTGCCAGACTAGGTGTTGGAGTTGGGACATGCAAAGCCTGGTACCTTGAGGAATTTATGGCTAAGGAGCTGCAAACCTGACTGAAGAGTGTGCATGTGTGTGAGCCTGCAGCACTGGGTAAGGGCTGAAAGCAGATATACCAATTCAAATGATGATTTCCAAATCCTAGAAAGCACACCAACACCACAAGAGGGAATAATACTGGCATTACCTTGCCTATTCAGAAACAGGTTTTTGTTTTTTGGTTTTGACCCAAAACATATGCACGATTCCATGGAACTTTCCACCTATAATTGCCACCATCTGAAGTATTTTTGTTTTGCATTTGTTTTGGATCCATTAAGATGCCACAAAACTATAACTCACTTTCTTAGGACAGAACATTTGTATTTGTTTGGCAGAAATTTTCCCACTGTCTCTGTTCAATTATTACGTTGTTAGACAGAAAATAATGATATTACCACTCTTCATGCTTATCGCCCTTGACATTTTCCAAACAGAAACTTCATTCATTGGCTGAAATCCTGTTTAATACTACTCAACATCAAAGACATTTGGTATACCAATCTACTTGGAGAAAAGGATGTGGGTCTTTAATTTAGTTACAGATGGAACTGAATTTGATAGCCCCAGATTATTTGCCAATAATATTTTTGTAGCCACAAATAACTGTCAACTCAGCATTTTAGTTTTGAGTCAGGTCAGGAAAAGGTCTACTTTGGGTCTGATTAATCATTTTTTTGTACTTTTTTTTTCAGATGTTCACGTAGTGCCCATGTGCATGGCCATCAGAGCAGAAAAGCCCACCAAGCTGACCAAAGCCATAGCTTGGTGTTGAATTTTAAGGTTTGACCCCCCAACCCAAAATTCTATGCCTGTGGCATCTGCATAAAGGAAACAGACTCTCCCAAAATGAAAATCTGAAGATTTTTTTGTTAACCTATCACCACAATATTTGATGTTCCTTAGACTGGGCCAAATTTTCTTAAATATTGCTTCTCAAAATGTAATAAAAACAGAAATACAAGTGGCTGATAAACCATGAAAAGTTGCCTGGCCTCATAATGATAAAAAATGAAAATTAAAATATAATATTTCTATAATATTGGTAATCTCTTGAAAACTGAAAATACTCAGTGTTGGCAAGGATAGAGTAATAGGCACTCTCACTTAGCTGTTGGACCTTAAAATATTAGTTCAGCTTTCCCAGAAGGGAAAAAAAATCCCAATATTCTATGTATTCTTTTACTTTAAAATTCTACTTTTAAGAAATTATATTCAAAGGAAATAATGAATGTACACAAAGATTTGCCTACAAGAATAATTGCTATATTGTTTTCAATAATGAAGTTAAAAAAATTAAATATCCAAAAATAGGAGATTGGTTAAATAAAAGATGCTATATCCATATAATAATATATAATATAATCATTAAATATATTTTGTGGCAATAATACATTTGTGATTTATTAAGTAAAGCAATTATCATCATTATAGTGGTTATACCTAAAAGAGGGATCTAATTATTTTTCATTATTTTTCAATTTTTGTTTTTCTGTATTTTCTAAGGTGAATGCATTTACCACTTTAATAAAAATTATAAATTATAATGTAATTTTTTATTAAAAAGTATATAAACTATAATGCAAGACTTCTTAAATATGGATAAAGTTCTAAATGGTATTAAAGCAAATAGATACTAGTATTCACCCTTAAATCTCTGTGATAGTAACTTTATTAAAATTTATATTTTACTAGTTTATATCAATTCAATCTCAAGCAATTTAGAATGTAATATTTGTTGAAGACACTGCAAACATATAGACATTTTGTATAATATAGTAGTTTTGCACTATTTCAGTGGACAAAGAGCTGAGATTTGCAAACTTGCACTCCTATCAGTGGGAAGCATGTGGAAATAATAGGAAGAGCTGACAGATGTAGGTACTTTTGTAACTGAGTCCAAAATAATAGGGGTAGAAAGCCAACGCTCTTTGGTATAAAGGGTGGATGCACTAAATTCCTGTCACTGCCCCTCACTGGCTGCATAACCTTGGCCGACTCACTAACTCCAGGAAAACAGGAATAACAATATCTACTCCTTCCAGCGATTATGAGATTTAAAAGAGAGAAGGAGTGACAAAAATAGAATTTGAAATACACATGGCAAAACAAGTAAACTTAGCTATAATTCCCACCCATTGGTCCATCATCTGGTTGGTGTATCTGGAGCCAGAGGAGGACGTCAAATAGCAAAGTCAGTCAGCAGCCGCCCATGTTGTTCTGCTCATGTTCCCCAGGGAATAAGGAGTGCAGTCCTTGGGAAGGAATTGAGATTGGAAATACCCTTGCATTCCTACTTTGTGTGTGTGTGTCTTAATGGAATCCTTTTGTTAAAAAAAAAGAAAAAAGCAGTGGAAGAAGCGACCATATTTAATATTCACCACATTTAATATTGCCAAGCCTTGGGAAACAATATACTCACTGCTTTGTGACCCAGATCCCAGCAGGCGATAGGCTTCAAGGGATCCTCTTTGAATTCTATAATTCTTCTCTTTTCTTTAAGATTGTTTAAATGCTACCAAACTCTTAAGTCCATGGACAGATGGAGGTCACTGAGTAAATTGGTAAATGTTGCAAAAGCCAGGAGATGAGTGCCTCAATACAAGGAAGGGCCTGATGTATTTATTCGAAGCCTAAGCATGAGAAACAGTGACCACATTATGTGGTAAAATAATTAACCTGGTAAAAACAATGATCACTTACAGTAAAAATGTAAGAAAAGTTGACTCAATCCAGGAAGATGTTGGTAAATTTACTGATGCTTTTTTGTCAAATCAGTAATTGAAAACTCTAGCTCCATGTTCCCTAAACTAATAAAACCCCTCAGTCCTGAGCAGGTCAGGGGGAAAAAAAATGTTTGCCTCCTGGAAAAGACAAAGCTAATTTTTTTCAGATTTTAAAGAGAGATATAATTTAGAAAAGGGATAATCACAAGCAACATTTTCTGCTGAGAACAAAAACCAAAGCAAAAAAATATTTATGGACATTCCCAAGAAACCACTATGGCAAATCTCACTGGAACTTTAATTCATGTGGAGGCTTTGAAACCTCAGCACACAGCAGGAAATGAAAGGGCATTTGAAAACTAAAGGACAACACCAGCTTCTCTATCCATACCTCTACAAATTGCAAAGAAGATCCTTATTTTTAGCAAAATTGCTATCACATTGACAAACAACAGTTTTGGAGATGTGTCCACAGTTTGGTGCCAACAGTACTCAGTTGCTACAAATCTAGACCCACCAGAATATTCTTTCAAAAGTAGTTTTGCCTTAAAATACATTCACATGTAGAGCAGGGAATGAGAACTGTCATGTAAAATGAAAAGTGAGGGCCTGAGAACAAGAGAAATATGCTGGAGAGCTCAAGAAGTATACAGGGAAGCAAAGTTCTTTTTTAGCTCCCAGAGAATTCCTCAGCAATTAGTGGTTTGTCTTGAAATGATAGCAGTTGCAAGAACTGCGGCCAGAGACCCATGGCCTGACTACATCATGGGAATATCCCTGGCCTCTGAGACGAAAGAAACTGCATAGTTATGGAGGCACAAAATATGTTTTTCAAAGCTTGAGAGGCATCTCTAATATATGAAGCAAACAAACCAAAAAAAAAAAAAAAAAAAAGGCAAAGAAAAATAGTCCTTGATCAGGATTTAACAGACATTTCAAGGTGGTGGAATGTGTTAACACTGTAAAGTATTGTTTATGAACAAGGAAATGTTTCACTGTACCAAGCTATCCTCCAAGAAGTATCTTAAAGTCTTGGAAGAATAAAGTCCAAGATAAATGGTTGTGGGATTTTGTCGCTAAGATTAACTTCCTGGCATTACTCAAAAAGATATATAATAAAGTGTCATGAAGAACTTCCAAAATCATCAGAGTTTAAGGACAATATGTTATTTTAGTTTTACATTTTTGCTGAAGCAGCTTTGCCCCCTCCCCTATCAAATACCTGATTATAAAAGAAATGCTTGCTTATTGTAGATAACCAGGAAGCATGAAGAAATATCATCTATCACTACACCACCCATGTGCCAATATGATTAGTATACTGGCAACTTTTTCTTGACTTTTTCCTATATGTTTATTTTTAACGTAGTTGAGATTACACTGTGTGTGTATGCATGTGCATGTCTTTTCACATAATGTATCATAGAATTATCCAAGGTCATGGAGAACACGTCACAATTGTCATTTTGCTTAACTGTTTCCTGTTATTGTATATTTTGCACATTCTTTAGTACATTTGTACACTCAAAGTGTTCTGTTATTTCAAGTAATGAGCTTTCATTGCTTCAAACATGAAAGTATTATACATTATATTTATTTGCACACATATGTATCTGTCTCAGTTTTGGTGCTGACACAAAATATTTATATTTATTTTCTTTGATGTAGTTCCTCAGAAATTAAGGAGACTCATTTGAATCTTGATTATGTAGAAAACTAAAAATCAATAGTTAAAGATAAATATAGCCCAATTTTTAAATGGGCACAAGATTTAAATAGACATTTCTTCAAAGAAGATATACCAATGGCTAGTAAGCACACGACAAGATGCTCATCATTAAAGAAGTGCAAATCTAAACCATAAGAGATTTAACTTTATATTTACTAGGATGTCAATTATCAAAAAGACAGTAACAAGTATAGGGAAGGATATGGAGAAACTGGAACACACATATGGCTGGTGGGAATGTAAATTGATACAGTCACTTTGGAAAACACGGTGGCTCCTCAAGAGGTTAAGCATAGTTACCACATGACCCAGCATTTCTACTCCTAGTTATATACTCAAGAGAAATGAAAATATATATCCACACAAAAGCTTTGAAAATATATATCCACACAAAAACTTGTATTAGCAACATCATTCTTAACAGCCAAAAAGTAAAAATGTAAATGTTCAATAACTGATGAATGGGTAAGCAAAATGTGATATATCCATACAGAAGAATATTAGTCAGCAATAAAAAGGAATGCAGTGCTGATATATATGACCATATGGATGAACCTTGAAAATGTGATCCTAAGTGAGAGAAGCTAGTCACAAAAGATCATTTTTTTATTCCATTTATATGAAATGTATCGCCCAGGCAAACATACAGAGACATAAAGTAGTTGAGCAGTTGCCAAAGCTGAGAAGTTTGGGTTTTCTTTGTGGGGAGATGAAAATGTTCTGGAATTAAACAGTGGTGATGGTTGATATATCTTAATAAATATATGAAAAATCATTGAATTGCACACTTTAATAGGTGAACCATTTGGTATGAAAACTATGTTTCAATAAAGCTGTTATTTAAAAAGAGTACTCAGCACATTGTGGAAAATGTTCAGACATTGGCTCATTTTTCATAATTTAAATGTACCAGTAAGGACCCACCATATTTTTGGCAAAAGAGTTTGCCTGACTGCAAAGCACTCTTCGGTATCAAATTTCTTTAAACGTGTTTGAAATGTTCTTACAGTCACTGGAGATAATTACTACAGTCTCTAGTCAAGTTTCAGATGGTTCACTCATAGATCCCTGCCTTTTTAAGAACAGAGTTTAGACTATGCTTCCTGAGTGAACGTAAAGAGTTATTTTTGAGAGAAATTAATCTAATTCACAGGCTTTTACTATAATTCAAAGTAAATGTGAGCTTCCTTATCCAGGAACTGGAAAAAGATTTATTTACATTTGCAATCATTTTGACAAAAACTCTCTATCAATCTCACATATAGAGGTTATTTCCATTCTAAGAATAAATGTAGTCTAGCCAGTTTAATTTAGACAGCCTTTGTTTGTTGTTTAACTTTCACAGGCATTTTAGACAACCCACAAATGACACTTATTCCTACAATCACACAGTGGGGCTGGGGTAGGGGAGCGACTGTAAATATTTCTGTGGTTATTTTTCAGAAAATACAATTTGCCACTAGGGATGACTTTTAAAGCTTATATTAGTTATTTTCACTTTTGCATGAATATATTCCTTTCTGAGATGCAATTTTCATAAGAGGGAGGAAACCTGAGTACAAAGCCTTAAAGGAATTGGGCGGGGGGGGGGGGAGCATAAAGAAGAAAATAAGGTGCTTACAGAAGTAGAGACAGGTTTACCTACCACCACTCTGGCAGGGCAACACATAAACACCTAAGTGTCTTATGCTCCTATCTCTGCTGATAGAAATGGTGGGTATGCTACTAAAAAACAAACAAACAAAAAAACCGCCTCTCTGAAAACATTCCATTCTTCATCCAATCAGTTCTCTTCATCCTATATTACCTCTCTCCTTCTCCCAAACCATGTCCTACTGAAGCCGAGACTTCACTGCAGGTTAATATGAGTCTAATATGCAGAGCTGCGTTGTGGAAGGCGCCGACGGGCGTTGTTCAATGTCACCGGCCCTCCCCAAGTTGCTTTCCTCATTCAGTCAGCCATGCAGGGACAACACCTTGGCTTCACGGCCAGCCACGACACTGACCCAAACCGAGCAATCATTCCAAAGCCAAACTCATTTTCCTCTCAAACACGCTCCTCCTCCCCTGTCACCTCCACTACTAACTGGTCACCGCTGAAGTGGGGACGGTATTGCTGATCCTGCTCACAGGGCCGCGGTCTCTCGAATCTCACCGCGCGCACTGCTGGGCCCCTGAAAGGCAAGGTGCGCGCCACGAGGCTGGGAGACTCCAGGACGAGGAGCTGCAGACAGGTCTATTTTCTCCCGGCGAACACAGCAGCCGTAGCCACAGCCATGATCTAACCTCACATACCTCTCTCTGCACTCTCCAGGCCTTCAGATGCTGCTTCATAGGCGCACCACGCGAAGCTGCCGGTGACCACGCGAGTACCTTTGGGCTGCGCATGCGCAGTGCGACACGTGACCGCAGCTGTTACATAATCGTTCTTCACAAAAGGCGGGGCGAGAGAGCCTGACCACGCCTTCTCGGCTAATTGGTTCTTTCCCTACAGTTACTCAGAAGAAAAACCTGAAAATCATCCTTTATGTGCTCTATCATCTTATACAGCTAAGTAATTAGGAACTCTAGCAGTTCTAAATCTCAAATCTCACTCAAATTTGTCCATTTCTCTCAGCTCCCTCAGTCACCACCATTTCTTACTAGGATGACTGAAATAATTCTCCCAAGTAGGTCTCTGCTTTCAAATTTACCTCCTTTTAATAGTCTCCAGACAGTGTCCAAACAACAAAAAACACAAATTAAGATTATGTGAAACTGGAACGTCCCTAGTGTTCCAGTGGCTAAGACTCTGTGTTCCCAACGCGGGGGGCCAGGGTTTGATCCGGGTTCAGGGAACTAGAATCCCACAAGTCTAAACTAAAAGACCCCGCATCAGCAACTAAGACCCGGGGCAGCCAAATACATATTTTTAAAAAGATTATGTGAAACTCTCATTTAAAACTGACATCTCATGACCTTCAAGTAAAAGGCCCGCCCCAGCCGCTGCTCTCCTCTCCGGCCACTTGTCTGACCTCTCTCTGGAGATTTTTTGGTCCTTTCAGTGAATCTGGCATTTTGTGCCTCAGGCCTCCTTCTGCCTGAAGGCGGTCTTCTTATGAAGTCTATCTAAGAAGCAGCGTTTAGGACTTCTCTAGTGGTCCAGCAGCTAAGATCCTGTGCCCCCACTGTAGCAGCCCGGGTTCAGTCCCTCATCAGAGAACTAGGTTCCGCACGCATGCTCCGACTATAGGTCCCATTTGCTGCGGCACAAATAAATAATTAACTAGTCTTTCCTACTTAGCAAGCACTACATAAATACTATGACTAAGATGATTCAGTCCTAATTTCAATTGACTTTATGATATATTTTCAGTTTTTAATCAAGCATGGGTAAATCAAAATTTAATCTATTTTCTTTCTTTTTTTTTTAATCTATTTTCTTAAATGATGCAGATTCTAATCACTTTCTCCTGTTTTTTAAAAAATTTAATACTGGAAAATTTAATTCCAATCTGGTGTGATAGGGCAAAGAAGGCATTTGAACCCAGGTGGACTTGAGCTCAAATCCCCACATGTGATAATTAAGTAACTGAAAAATTGCTTAACCTGAGACTTAGTTTGAGGAAATCTACAAAATGAAAGAAATACAATCATCCCTCAGTATCTGTGAAAGATTGATTCCAGGAGAATTGAGAATAGTAAAATCTGCAGATGGCTTAGTCCCCTATAAAAAATATATTTGCATATAGCAAACCTATGCACAGCCTTCAATGTACTTTAAATCATAAGTATAAGATTTCTTATAAGACTGAATACAAGTGTCACAACACAAATTTTGCTTTTGGAAAATTCCTGGAATTTTTTTCAAATATTTTCCATCTGCTGTTGGTTGTATCCATGGATGCAGAACCAGTATATAACAGAGGGCCAACTGTATTCAATTTGCAGAGTTGTTGTAAAGATTAAATGAAACAGCATGAATAAAAGGGTCAAATATAATTCTCAACTCATTGTGTGCCCTTCAGTCAGTCAGTCAATTCACTCAGTCGTGTCCGACTTTGTACGACCCCATGGACTGCACAGCACACCAGGCCTGCCTATCCATCACCAACTCCCAGAGCTGACTCAAACTCATGTCCATTGAGTTGCTGATGCCATCCAGCCATCTCATCCTCTGTTGTTCCCTTCTCCTCCCGCCCCCAATCCCTCCCAGCATCAGGGTCTTTTCCAATGAGTCAGCTCTTCGCATCAGGTGGTCAAAGTATTGGAGTTTCAGCTTCAGCATCAGTCCTTCCAATGAACACCCAGGACTTATCTCCTTTAGGATGGACTGGTTAGATCTCCTTGCAGTCCAAGGGACTCTCAAGAGTCTTCTCCAACACCACAGTTCAAAAGCATCAATTCTTCGGTGCTCAGCTTTCTTTATAGTCCAAATCTCACATCCATGCATGACTACTGGAAAAACCATAGCTTTGCTAGATGGACCTTTGTTGACAAAGTAATGTCTCTGCTTTTTAATATGCTGTCTCGGTTGGCCATAACTTTTCTCCCAAGGACCAAGCGTCTTTTAATTTCATGGCTGCAGTTACCATCTGCAGTGATTTTGGAGCCCCCAAAAATAAAGTCTGTCATTGTTTCCACTGTTTCCCCATCTATTTGCCATGAAGTGATGGGACCAGATGCCATGATCTTAGTTTTCTGAATGTTGAGTTGTAAGCCAATTTTTTCACTCTCCTCTTTCATCAAGAGGCACTTTAGTTCTTCTTCACTTTCTGCCATAAGGGTGGTGTCATCTGCATATCTGAGGTTATTGATAATTCTCCCAGCAATCTTTATTCCAGCTTGTGCTTCATGCAGCCCAGCATTTCTCATGATGTACTCTGCATATAAGTTAAATAAGCAGGGTGACAATATACAGCCTTGACAAATTCCTTTCCCGATTTGGAACCAGTCTGTTGTTCCATGTCCAGTTCTAACTTTTGCCTCCTGACCTGCATACAGGTTTCTCAAGAGGCAGGTCAGGTGGTCTGGTATTCCCATCTCTTGAAGAATTTTCCATAGTTTGTTGTGATCCACAGAGTCAAAGGCTTTGGCATAGTCAATAAAGCAGAAGTGGATGTTTTTCTGGAACTCTTGCTTTTTCAATGATCCAACTGATGTTGGCAATTTGATCTCTGGTTCTTCTGCCTTTTCTAAATCCAGCTTGAACATCTGGAAGTTCACGGTTCATGTACTGTTGAAGCCTGGCTTGGAGAATGTTGAGCATCAGTTTGCTAGCATGTGAGATGAGTGCAATTGTGTGGTAGTTTGAACATTCTTTGGCATTGTCTTTCTTTAGGATTGGAATGAAAACTGATCTTTTTCAGTCCTGTGGTTACTGCTGAGTTTTTCAGATTTGCTGGCATATTGAGTGCAGCACTTCCACAGCACCATCTTTTAGGATTTGAAATAGCTCAACTGGAATTCCATCACCTCTACTAGCTTTGTTCCTAGTGATCCTTCCTAAGGTCTACTTGACTTCACATTCCAGGATGTCTGGCTCTAGGTGAGTGATTACACCATCGTGATTTTCTGGGTTGTGAAGATCTTTTTTGTATAGTTCTTCTGTGTATTCTTGCCACCTCTTCTTAATATCTTTTGCTTCTGTTAGGTCCATACCATTTCTGTCCTTTATTGTGTCCATATTTGCATGAAATGTTCCCTTGGTATCCCTATTTTGGGCCCTTAGTAAACTATATTCTTCCTCTTTTAATTAACATCTTATATATCTCTGAATAGACATCCTCACAGGCGATATTTTTATATAAACACATAAACACCTATTCACATACCATAAAGATCTTCAAAAATTCAACAGATACTTAGATACAATGTTGCATGCTGTTTGGGACAAGGGAGCAAAGCCTAAGTAATTAAATCTCTCACAAATTTGATGATATAAATGAGCTCAGCCACTGGCCATTGTAGTTATTCTATTTCTGGGAATAAAGGAGACAGGTTTATTTGCAGTATCCCATGCTTAATCATTAGTATTAAATGAATTAGGACCAGAACTAATCAAAGAAGCAAACAGCTGATTACTGCTGTTTTGTTGAAGAAGTAATTGATGTTCACACAGGTTAAAGCGGCCAAAAAGGCCCCTAAATAAATGGCCCAGCTCTTTTTCTCCCTTTATAGCTTGTTTTCAATGGTCTTTAGTCTGTGATTACTTAAATATTCATTTATTTCAGAAGCCTTTTTGTGCAAATCCCAATTAAAAAACCAATCACGTTCTCAATAAATTGGGCTAACAACTTCTTTCAAAAGAAGAAACAATTGCAATGTTTCATTTCTAAAATTTGATTTCCTATGACTGTATAGGCAGTGAATTCAGTTAAAACCAGGAAAACCTCATAAATTTACTCATAGTGATTGATTAATAGAAGATATACCTTCCGCTATGGAGATATGGAGAATCTTTCTTTGTTCAATAATACTGTCTTCTAATTTTTTCCACATACATTTTGCACTCATTTGTTTACTCAGTATAACTAGAGTGACTCTACAACTTACAATTGTATCTGTAATTAGTGACCCACTTGCATTTTACCATCTGGCTAGAAATATTGGTATAATTAGCACATATCTTTCTTTTGGCCTTTCAAAGGCGTATTACAATCACTAAATTTAAATTCCAGTGGTGAACCACAGAGGGAGGAAATCTTCCGACTAATTATAAAACAATCCCTTTTTTTTGCTTATTCTGAAAGTTGACGACAGCATGGAGTTGGCATGGAATCTAAATGTGAGATATTATTCATTTGATACCGACCACATTTGCACCCACCCTTGCACATTACGGATATTCTTGAACAGTTCATACTCCTAGAGCAGAATTCAGAAGTTGTAACAAGGCATTGTCTGGCCTGCAAAGCTTAACAGATTATATAAAAGTTATTATAACTGGCCCTTTATAGAAAAATTTGTTGACATTTTTCTGGATGATCTAGACAGTCTAGATATAAATGAATGTGTACCAGTACGAGCTGAAAGGAAATGACTACAAAATATATAAAGAAATATCATTGATAGAAATTAATAATTAATAGAGGAGCAGTAAGAGAACAAAATTTTTAGAATGACACCTAGAGAGTTAATGCTGTGTTAACTAAGGGAGATAACATGAATCCAAGAAGTTCGGTGAGGAGGTAATACAGAAAGGGAGAATATGATCATCAATTTACTTAGAAGTAGTTTACATTTGAGGATACTTATATCCACATAAAGATAACACATGTAACTTCAGTGACTAGGAGGAAAGGGGGCTAAAGAGAAAAACTAGGGAGTGCCTGTGTGTCAGAAAAAGAAGATATGGAACCTGAAGATGCTCACAACTGAAAAAAAAGTTCCAAATTTTTATCAATACCTCCTTCCTACGAATTGTCAAGTCTGCACATCATTTCTCTCATCACACTTCATACTTCTTACATGGTGATTTTACTCATCTCTATGCAGCACAGTGCACTGCCATACATTGACATTTTCTAAGAGTATTATTACTTAGAAGAAGTGAATAGCCCTTCTTGTTTTCAAATTTATGTGCTTTATCCAACAGACTGCGTCTAATAAACATAGCTGTACTAGAAAAGGAGTTCAAAGACGATGTGGGTCAAAGGCTAGATAGACTCCAGGCAAAGAGGTTAGCATTTAGGAATAACAAATTTAGAAGTACTTTAAAGCAAAAGACAACCACAAATGTAAAAAAAAAATGCTTTTTAATTTGTAACCAAAAGGATCATTAAGTTGATGTAATTTTTTTTAACTGCAGTATTCAAAACAATTGTAGGCAATATGCCTTAAGCAACATGATTACTGAATAAAAGTTGAGATGGACGGCAGTTGTAATTTGTGTGAAATTTATACTTGAGTTTAAAGTTCTTTAAACTTTCACAAAATTATAAACTAGTAATAATTTCCCAAATTGGAAGTCAGATAACTTAATTTTAATACAATTCAAAATTAAAGTACAATTGCTTATACGACAATGAATAAGGACAAGTTTCCAAGTCAGATGTCAAACTGAAAATTCAAATATATACAGAGGAAATGTAAACAGTTATAAAATATCAACAGTTATAAATGCTACTTACAGCAAGGCTATTCAAATTTTGGTCTATGAATGATTTGTGACTCATTCAAAATGAAAGAAAGAGCTTGTGCCAGAATGGAAATCTATTATGTCACTAATCGGCTATTTCTTTTATAACAAGAGTTTCTTGATAAAGGAAGCAGTATGCTGATTTATATTCTGGAACAGATGCCTTATCTCACTACAACCTGGAGAACAGGTCCTGCTTACTTTCTTTAAAGTGCCATGATAATTTTACTGCTCAGAGTTAGGTTAATTTTAGTGTGGGGGAAAAAAGTTTAAATGATACATGATTGTCAGCTATACCTCTTCTATTTTTAATCCCATTGATCCAAAGATCCTAACCAAAAAGCAAATTATACTTTATAAACCCATCACAATATAACATTAATCCTCAGATGATTACTGACATCTATTCACCTCTGAGGGGATCTCCATATTCCCACTTCAGTGGGAATATATATTAACCGTTTCAATTAACACTTGCTTTCAATCTTGTGGGAAGAAAGTAAGAATTATTTTATAATTATCAAGAAAAAAATTTAATAAGTAACAGTTATTTGTGAATAAGTTCCTCTAAAAATTGGTTTATTCTCATATATCAATCAGAGAAAATTTTAAGCTCATCTTTATGAAAAAATTGAACTTTTATACTGTTTGGGTAACAACTAGTTGCTTTTACAATGAAAATTGGTAGGGAAAAAGGTATGCAAATTTATAACCCTGTGTATTCTATTAACTAAGGGGAAGCAGATAAACTATTTTAAGATTCCTCAGAATAAAAGTAAACTGGCATAAAATATTTTTTAAGAAACAGTTTATAATTCAAAATTCAAACACTGCTTGATTTTTAGTATGGCATAATTCCTCTGGAAATTAAAAAATATAACATGGTCTTTTGTAAAAGTAATAATTTCCTCTTTCTCCAATGACTTACTAAACTTTACCTGCATTAGCTTAATACTGAAGGCAAATAAATGGACAACCAACGATTCAGAAAAAAAACTCATCAGTTTAGATATACAGAAGCCCAATTAGCTTCTGCATTGACTAGTTTATTGAACCGATAACTACTTCTTAAGGAAGTTAAATGTACATTTACATGTCTTAAGATGAGAGCTTCTTCAGCACCTGAGCTGAGTGCAATATACTGGAGGGAAGAATCTCTAACAGAAAGTTGTCTAAGGACTTATTTCATCTATCTATACATATATACATACATCTATACAAACACATTTACACATATACACACACACAAGCAGAAATAACTTTTCCTTCAAGAAATGTTGAAGATGTAAAAAGAATTCTCCATTTACCTAAATAAAGCAATCTGATGGTTATTAAAAAGTTTTTAAGTTATTTGGGATCTCACAAAATTTCAACAAGTTTTTTTAGAATAACATATGATTCAAAGGGAAAAGACTCAAGGATTTCTTTTGACAAAACTGAATTTCTTTTGACACAGTATCATGGTTGCAAAGTTACAGTTATCTTACCTTGATAACATGAGTTTGAGTAGTCTCCAGGTGGAAAGTCATCAAAGATTACCCAATAGGAGTCAATCCCCACCCCCTTAGGACTGAACATAGTCACCGGCCTCCCATCATTCTGCTGTCCTTAGACTATTAGCTGCAGTGGCCCCAGTGAAACCCCATTAAAGGCCACTCTGCTGAGCCCTGTCACACCCTAGGAGAGTTCTTCACGACTTTATGTTTTATGCCCACGTTCACCTCGCTACTGCTGACTGGCACTGTGCTGGCAGTCCTACTGTGCTCTGATGTCTTATGCATACTTTTACAACTCTGAATGACTGGCTTGCACTCCACAACTCAGAAGATACTTAAAATCCTGCCAGTTGTCTAAGTCTGTCAGTACTTTCTTCTACATTCAATTAATAAATATGTTTCGTTGACTGAAAATAGAGCCCATTCAGCTTCATCTAAGCATCTTCTATTCTAGAGAATCTGGAGGATGAAAACCCTCTACACTTGAATAGCTTCTATTCTCCATCTTTCAGACCTTGTTAAATCTGAAGTATGGTGAGAGCGGGCAAAAGACATTTGAGTTAAAAATGATGCCATGCTGCTCTTTCCTCTGTTTTAACTGGTATAGAATATCCCTAATCCACTTTCTAACCCCTCCTCTGCTCTGGTTAAAGGACCTGTCTCATATAGTGGATCATATGTAATGCAGTTTCAAAATATCCATGACTGAAAAACACTTTCAAGTGTTAAATATCTTGAGCATCTATAGAATAGCTCTATTTTTATTTAAACTTGAAACTGTTATCCTAAACAAAATCTTGTCAACAGAGGCATGGTGTAGGGCTTACCTTGGAGAATCTATTAAATTCAATTGTGTTCATTTTGTTTAGTTTACATCAACCATAATATAACCCAAATCACTTTTTTCCTGATATGGAAGGCATTTTGATAAATCCATTTGAACCCAAATTCTTTCATTAACATGTAAACTCACAAGTACAATTTTATTTTTGTTATATATTTAAATATTTTTTGAAGAGTTGATATCTCAGTATAGGGAATGAAATTATGCTAGTAACTACTAATTTAGCATTCAAACATTTCCCTAAATTCTTCAATGCAAAAGTGCATTTACAATATAAACATGCCATACGTGAAGCTACAAACCACAATCTCACACGGGAGTGGATTTCAGATTCCAGATTCAGTTCAAATGGGTTAAGGAGAAAAGTGCTAACAGAGCAAATCTGACACAAGTTCGTGGGGGTTAGGCAATGAGTCATCAAAGCGGAATCTTTTGGACACCAAGCTGCTGTCCTCCGGGATGTTCTCCTTGTCTTCTCGGTCACTGCAGGTACCATTACAAGAGGGCTTGTAAGTCTTGTCCTCTGAGGACCTTACTGTATGATCCTGACTTTGAGAGGAACTGGAGGTTTCTTCGGGGTGAAACAAGTTTCCAAAGTCCCACTGCTGCAGCCAAGAATGAGAAAGGCAGATTTCGGCTGTCGGTCTTTCCCTTTGAACGAAAAGCACCGAGAAGAAATTGAGATCTAAAAATCAGGTTGGAAATGTCTGTAGTTCAGTAAATTAGAGGCTTATTTTTTTATCTATTCTGAAAATAACACATACCCATAGTACAGGAGGGAATAATAATAAGAAGAGTGGAACACCTACAGTTTGTTTAATTCTGACATGTGCTGACACATCATGAAGCTTATAGACAGGACTATCTAGTCAAAACACCAGGGAACATATTTTAGCCTTGCAAATAAAAATCAGTAAAATTATAAAGACTCTTGGGTCTATAAACCCTTTGAAGGAAAATACATGTAAGTAAATTATAATCTCTATATACTTTATTCTTAAAAAGTAGTAACAGTTAAATCTTGAAAACAGAGACTACCCTTCAAAGATGTCTATCTAATATTTTTAGTTTTTAAATTTTGTTTTCTCTTGTGAAAGCAACATGGTCAAATATCATAATATTTCAGAAGGAAAGAAAACTTCAACCTTAACATAACCACCATAACCATTAGAACGTAGGTTTCCTTAGTCTTTGTTTTTATGTTCAATTTTTATGATTATTAAAAAAGATTTTATGATTATAAAAAAATTAAGGTACTCATTACAGAAATGTTAGAATCTAAGTGAAAAATATTTAAGAAAACTAAACAGTTTAAAACCATAAACACAGAGAATAATAACTATTTCTATTAAATAACGATCTATGAATGGTAGCCTGCCAGGCTCCTCTGTCCATAGGATTTTCCAGGCAAGAATACTGGAGTGGGTTGCCACGTCCTCCTCCAGGGGAATCTTCCTGACCCAGGGACCGAACCATGACTCTTACGTCTCCTGCATTGGCAGGCAGGTTCTTTACCAAGAGCACTACCTGGGAAGCCCAAAATAGAGCTAGTCAGTGTTTGTTAAGACTTGCATTAAGCCTACGGTTTTTTTCTTAAGCAAATAAGGAAAGTGAATCCTCCAGGAGATTAAGCAACTGTCAGAGAGAGACTTGACAAGTAACAAATCCAGGATCCCAGCCCAAGACAGTATATCACAGCATCTGAGTTACATGCAGCCAAGGCATTTTCGGGTAAATAGGGCTGACCCGGGGGCTTCCCAGGTGGCTCAGCAGTAAAGAATCCACCAGCAATGCAGGAGACGTGGGTTCCATCCCTGGGTAGGGAAGATCCCCTGGAGGAGGGCATGGCAACCCACTCCAGTATTCTTGCCTGGAAAATTCCATAGACAGAGGAGCCTGGTGGGCTACAGTCCCTAGGGTTGCAAAGAGTCAGACACGACTGAGCAACTGAGTACACACATACAGGACTTATCCTGGTAAAGAAAAGGAGGTGAGCTTTTTCTTTTCCTGCTTTGAAGTTGCCAATGAGTGAGGTAAGAGTCTTAAGACATACTTTCAAGTACCTTCTTTAGCAGGCAAAGAGTATCTGCTCCTTAAAAATTTGACAATCAGTATTTGAACTTGTTATACAACTATAGTCATTTCACTATAAATAATTCATACCAAAGTCTTATCATAACCAGCCACGTATATTATACATCTTTGGTGTGTGTGTTCAGTTGCTCAGTTGTGCCTGACTCTTTGTGACCCCACAGACTGTAGCCCTCCAGGCTCCTCTGTCCGTGGGATTTTCCAGACTACTGGAGTGGGTTGCCATGTCTTCCTCCATGGCATCTTCCTGACCCAGGAACTGAATGCATGTCTCCTGCGTCTCATGCATGGCAGTGGATTCTTCACTGCTGGGCCATCGGTTCTACTACTAATCATTTTAAGGAATTTCAGAGGATAGTAGCAGGTTGAGAGAGAGATAACCCAAATCTTCTCTTCGTTTCAAGATTTCCTGTTATATATTTTACATTTCCTATGTTTGAAGTTATAGATTTGTCATTTAATGATCTCTCATACCACCTCTCTTCCCATTTTACCTGAAACTTACAAAAGCAAACATCTAATAATTTTATACTGTTTTATAATGTATCTTTCTTAATAGTCATATGTAATTTATTTTGCAATAGTATTTAAGTAAATTAATATTACTTACTCTGGATTTTTTACTAAAAGGCTCTGGATGAAGTCTGTGGCCAGCTGTGAAACTGATGAGAAAGTTTCTTCCGAATAATCTACATTAACTTGAGAAATATTGAGGTATGTTTCCTGATTATCTTCTCCCACAAATGGGGATGTGTGAGTTAATAACATATATGCTATTACACCAACATTCCTGAAAAAACAAATAACTGAGAAGATGGGAACTTAAAATGTGTGTTAATCTTAACACACTTATATAAAGTAAAATTGATTCTCAACATATTCCTGTCCTCAAATCTTGTGCAGTTAAACTACAGATTTTAAACTGCTTTTCCAAGTTCCCATAGTATACTATTAAAGCTGAAATAATTATGCTGTCTCAAGGTTTGCCACACAGAAAAAGACTGAGGGAATAATGCACATGTATGTTATATAAAAATAATGTATTAAATATGTATCATTATATCTACAGTCTGCCCTTCACACAGATACCTGTTTATCAAGTATACAAAGCTGTCCTGAGTGGCATTTCCCAAATGGTGTTCAATGACACAGTGATGATCTGTGAGACACAAATACGATTCCATACAAACAGAGGCTGCAGGTTTGGTAAAGCACAGTATTGGGCAGGCAGACTTCTTTTTAATCGCAAAACTTTTAGAACCATAAATATGTTAATGACAACTGTGTTCAGGAACCAGAAAAAGGCAATACATATATAGCACCTATTTCACCCACCTATTCAGCCATAGGACCCTTTTTCTTACCAAACCCATTTCAGTCCCCTACATGGCAAACTAAACTCTTCCTCTTGGTCTGATGGAGTCAGTCCACCACTGTGGTCTCAAGTAAAGTTCTGGTATCAATGCCATCTCTACCCTATAATATTCTCTCTGTGTCAACCATATAAACTCACAATACCCAATAAATATACTCTCATATAACTAAACTTTTAAATGGATCTAATCTCATTTTTCTATTGAGTAAATATCTTCCTAGTTCTCTTAGACCTAGATCATATGTCTCCCATCTGGTGCTTGCCCGCTGCTTCCTCCATGGTTGTTAAATAGCATTCTATCTTTATTATAGGACATATAGCACGCATAGTACTGTGACTATTTTGTTCTTTTACCAGAAGGAGTCTTCCTCCGGGAAAGGGATTTTCCTATTTATTCCTGTACTTTGGCTCAGAGCCAAACTTATTAAAAAGAATGAACAGGTAAATGTTTTCCTGTGGCATAATAATGATACTCAAATAAAATCTTTTAAAGATAGCCTTACTATTTACATTTTGAACCAAAGAACCACAGAATATGTATTAACCAGCTTTTAATAAAGGAATACAAGTAATTAACAAAATCTTACCACATATCTGTTGCTGTGGTAATGGGATCATAGTTCAGGATTTCTGGAGCTGAAAGAGAAAATAAAATTCAAATTCAATACTGACAAATATAAAAACATGACAGTTACTTTGAAGTAAACTGGATTTAATTTTAAAGAATTACCAATATATCAGCAGAAATTTAGCACAGAATTTATTATCCTGTGATTGGACATTTAGATATACCTAATGTTGAGAAAATTATATAACCAGATGGTTCAAAAGCACCAATTATATTCTGGGAGTAACCAGTATCTATGCAGTATTTTTTTTAAAACGATTAAGATTAACCTCAGAAAAAGCAATTATGAAGAAGTAAAATGTTAGAAGCTCAAATCTTTTTACAATTTTAGTTTTATTACTCTGTTAGGAATTAGTTTGAGTTATTTTATTAGAATGATTTCGGTTTTTCTTCTCAGGGTAAAGAGACTCATATGCATTCAAAAATGACACTATGAACAAACCAGCTTCCTGGAAGTGTTTTCAGATTTTCAAGTAGATTAAATATCCCTTTTAAACGATCTAAAACCTAGTTTCCTAAGCAATTAATTTTCCAGTCTCCTCCTTTGCCCCGGCCCCACCCCCGCCAAAAAAATTTAATGGTACAACATAAATTCTCTATACTTTCAGAACATTAGTAGAGTCCAAACTAGTACCTATACTTGAATAACTTTTTAGTTTCACAGTATGGTTTCATAACTTCTCCAAAGAGAGACTGTTATCTAAAGCATAACAGTCTGGTTAATAAAGCCTTTGAGTCACATATATTGTCAGCCTCCACTGCACCACCTGCTACCTTCTCACATACTTCTGTGAACTATATTATATATAATTACAATCATTATTTGAGGACACTGTAGCCTCTATCAGCATTTAGAAGTTAGTAATTTGCTTTGTTTTTCATTTTGGGAAAGTCAGCTCCCTTGCTCAGTAGCACCTGTTCTGTTTACTCATATCTTTTCAATGCCTGCATAGGGATATCAATATGAGCAACAAGAAAAAGTGTAAAAAGATTGTTACTACAAATTAAAATACTTTACCATTTATGTGCTGCTTTACAGGACTTAAAAACATCTTTCATCTCCATGATCTAATTTGTGGATTTAGTACAATATTCCTAGATTATCTAATAATAGGTTCTACTTAACACCTTTCTTTTTAAAAATCCTCCTTTTACAACTCTCAGCAAAAACCTCACTAGGACAAAAGTAAAAGTGACATCTATCAAACAAAAAGGCTTTAAATGCAGTAACACTGATTCAGTTTTCCTCTTTTTTTCATTTTCTTCTGCTTCCTAACTTCCTTTTTACCTATTTTTCTTTATGTACAAAGCTTTTATACACAAACATTAAATTTTTAACTTATATATCCAATGTCCTGTAAATTGTGATTGTCTCAATTCACTACAATTCATTTAAATATGTCAAAATCGAATTTTAATGCACTAAAATATTTGAACCAAATATATCCTGGAGTTACATGCCCTAAAATAGTTCTATATAGGTATCACTTATTAATAAATTTCAAAGTGGTATATAAAATAAAGGAAATTCTTACCCAAGTATTCTGGTGTTCCCATGATTTCCCGAAGTTCACATGCATTTCCTATTTTTCGAGACATTCCAAAATCTACAATTTTTATGTCCCCAAGAGGATATATGCTGCTCAATAATATATTCTGTGGCTAATAAAGTACAACAAGAAATGATAAATAATATAAAACAAGAAAACAATACTAAACTCAAATCAGAGGTAACTTAAGTAGAATTTGTTTAGCTATTAAACATTTATTGAGTCATCCACCAAACATTTACTGAACTACTACTTAGGAGGAGCTATAGAGTCAATGATAAGTAAAAAAATACACTTCAAGAGTATTCTTGGCTTTAATAAAAAAAGATGGATACATTGATTGATTAACTGATTATGATATACAGAATACTCGGTAGTAAAGACTGCTTAATTTTCTGCCCATAAGAAAGTCCAAGAAGGCTTTGCAGTAGAGATGATGCTTAAGGTGAATCCTGAAGGCTAAACAGAAGCATGCCAGTGAGAAAAGTGGTCTAGAGAATAGCATGAAAGAAGGCATGAACAAATAAAAACGCATTCACACCCAGAAAGAGCTAATGGTTGAGTACCGTGGTACGGTCCTGGGTCTGACTACCGCAGGACTGTACCTCAGACAGAAAGAGGCATGGGAGGGTCCATGACAAGGAGAGTGTCCAGGAAGGGAGGAGTCCAGTGTTCAAACAACGAGAGATGATTTGATCCAGACTTCAAGGTTCCTGTATGGCTACAGAGGAAGGATAAGGAGAAAGGATAGTAAAACGAGAGGCTGAAGTGGTACCTCAGGGTTTGGGAAGGGGCCTGAGTGATCTGGGGCGGGGTGTGGGAAAAGGAGAAGCCAAAAGACTAAAAGCCTCAAGAGAAAGATAAATGAGGATAATGGGAGCAAAGGAGTAAGGACTAGCAGATTATCTTCAAGAGGTAGCTAAAAATTAAGTATTTCAGAGACAGACAGTTTTATAAGACAAAAAGTCCAAGGTAAGAACAGTAAGAACAGGATGGAGTGACATGACGGTAGCATTAGAACATATGTAATGATGGTTTTTAAAAGCCCAGTGATTAATCTGAGCTGCTCACACATGCAGTCTTCTATCTATCAATACAGAAGTAAGTCCATGTAGCACATACACAGTCTAGACAAGCATGGCCTATTGTTTCCTCTCAATACCAGTTTGAGTTAGTTGCACAAAGCAAGAGCAGAGAAGGAACAGAGATGTATTGGTACTTAAAACTACATGACATTACCTTTAAGTCAAGGTGTACAATGTTATTCTGATGTAGGTAATGAACTCCTTCAAGTATTTGTTTAATGAGTCTGATAATGTCATTTTCAGAGACCATTTCAGCCAACTCAGGTAAACACAAATTGAAAATTTCTCCACCTGCAGCACTGAAATAAAATTCAAAGAATAGAAACTTGAAAAATCATTGATCTAAAAATGACAACTTTTAAATACTATATACCTTTAAGTAAAAGATATGGCCACCTAAACTTTAATCTCTCTATATATACACATTTAATGGGGGGCAGTGAATGGTGCTGGGAGGGATTTTTAAGAAATAAAATAAATGACAAGAACAGTTTAAAGTCTGGGTGCTAGTATTCACCTATGAGCTCAGCTCTGCTCTATTTTACTCATTTATTCATTAAATATAAACATACCTGTCATCTGTATATAGATAGACATTTTGATTCTCAAGACAATCATGTGAATCATGGCTACCATTCCCATTTTACAGATAAAGAAATAAATACAAAGAGGTGAAATTAAGTGAGACAGCAGAATCTAAATCTGTATAATATGGATGAGAATCTACATTCTTAACCAATATCCTGTGTTGCAGCTTTACAAAGAATAGTTGGGGCCAGAACCCAAATTTTTTTTCTTTGTTTATAAGAGCTGAAAATCTAAAGAATGCCAACAAATGCATAATGAAAAATTCCTAGATTTGAAATCAAATGATTGAAAGTTAAATCATAAATCTGCTATTTGCCAGCAATATAATTTAGGGTCAATCACTTATTTGAGCTTCCTCATCTGTAAAACAGAGATATAACTGAACTCAACAGATTTTTTTCTAAGGACTAAATCTAAACGAATGAGATAAAAACTGTCAGAAATCCTGCAAAAAAAAATCTAGATGGTTATTAATAAAAATTTATAAGGTATGTTTGGGAATATCTCAAGTAAAGCCTACTCTATATGATAAATCAGAAACTCATTTATTTCACAGAACACTATTTTCCCCCCTTTGGTTCACTCCTGTATCCACAGCAACAAGAAGAGTGTCTGGCACATAGAAGGTACTCAGTAAGTGTCTGTTGAATGAATGAATAATGGAATAGACAGTCATTCTTCAGAGCAGCTCAAAGTGCAATTCATTAGTCTTGGTGACTGTCAAGAGGAAGAAGCATGTCATGTATATCTGGAGTCACAAGAAGGAAAAAGAATCAGTGGTCACAAATCCGAGTCTCATTGAAAATCACGGGACTGACCCTTCACACTTGCAGAGGTAACCGGGCCATGAGGTCATCTGCACAGAGCGTGCCGATCAGAAGCTGCAGGGCTTTATCGCTGACACTTGACAGTGTTTCAGAGAAATCTGTGGGACAGCTGCTAAGGCACACGTGGGCATGCTTCAATAATGTTTACTGCATATCTCAATGACTTCCAGCCCCCACAATTCCCAGAAAGTTCATGAGAAGCTAACTTCAAGATCTGACTTCAAGGTTTCATAGTAAAGACAATCTGAGTATGAAAAATTTACTTTGCTATAAAACATGTAATAGTGACCTCCAAAGTTAGGTACCAGAAGACAACATTAGAAATTCATTCATCTAAAAGAAACTAATCTTTGTGAATAGCTAATATTCAGACTACCCACGTGGCCCCTCAGTTCACACGTCAGTTGTTTATTTGTCATAACCCTGCTCAAGGTCTCCTGAGGGAAGAGGGATTCCGCAGGCCAAGCTACTGAGGATACCTCTCTTCTCCCCTTTCTGGTTATGTTATTTAGCTTTAATGAAATGAATCTTCTCAAAACAAGTGGTCAAAATATATTCCTGCAAGGACACTACAGATAAGGTTAATAATGCAATCGTAAGCAAATAAGAAAATGAAGAGATACTTCAGATTCTCTTAGAATGAGTTCTTTGCTGGGCCCTTTATAAGACACATCTGATAAGAAATCAGATGAAATAATTAGATTATTAAAAGAAAATCGTATGGAATATGGATCCCTAGCCACTCTTAAAATATGGAAAATACCCAAAACTATGGGAAATACCAGAAAGATCTAAATTCTTCAGTATCCAGCAGTATATGGCAGCATAAAATGCTTAGATGAAAAATTCATTCTTGAACACTTCATAATTTTTTATATACCAACACTGACATTACAATCTCTAAAGTTAATTCAATAGACAGAATTCTCATTAATTCTAAAGTTCAAAATAAAATATAAGAAAACCACTTGAGAAAACACATGTAAAGCACTTCCCAATGCCTAGACATAAGAAGACAGCAGGCTGCCTGTGGAAGTACCTACTAAAACAAGCAGCCTGACTTCCATCCAGACCCTGCCTAACTAGTTACCCAAGCTGGGGCAAAACATGCTTCTGTTTCTTCCACTGTAACACAGTGATACATAACAAAAAATGACAGCTCTAACTTCACTGGCTTGCTCTAGCAATTAAATCAGAAAAGTCACATCAAGTACTGAGTACAACAGATGTTATAAGGATCAAAGCAGATCACTTGTAGTATTTAATACAGTGTCTGACACACAGTAAATATTCAATAAATATTAGCTATTATTACAATGAGTCAACACATATTAATGCCAACATCTAGCCTTTCTGAATTTGGGGGCTGCTTGTTAAACTCTGATTATGAAGTCAACTTTAAAAGTCCTTGCTAAATTAAAATTCATTTTTAGAAACACTATATTATATATATATATATATACACATATATATATACATATATACATATATGTATACATATATAAATGCACACAACATATTCTTAAGTGGAAAAAAAGGATTATAATACCATACACTTGATAGATCATGATTTTGTTTCTGAAAGTATACATACCTAGAAAAATAAAATAATTTCAAAATAGAGGAATATGTCATAAAAGTAACCACTGTTTACAAATGATTTCTATTTTCTATACATTCTAAATTTAACACAATAAATAGATGTTACTTTTATACCAGGAAAAGTATCCTAAGGGGTTTGGGTTTGTTTATTTCAGTAACGAGATCAAACAAACACTGACTGTCAGCCAATTACACTGTTTCTACCTCTTAGTTTGACCAGCTGACCAATGTCTTTTGTAGGACTACCATTTTTCCCACAAAAGAGGGAAAGCTCTTTACCATAATTTACCATAGCTTTCCAAAGATGAAGGTATGGTAAACAGAAAATGAAGGGGAGTTAAAAGGAGGAGAAGAAACGATAACACAAGAAGCAGAAGTTAGCAGAAACTGGAAGCATAAATGGAAAGCAGTGAAGAGCAACAGACCAACAGACCCTTTGTTAAAACAAGGCACCCAGACCAGTGACTACAGAGAAGAAAAAATTCAGAAATGTGGAGTATTTATGTTTTTTGCTTATGTGCTTGTGTATGTGTTGTGCATCTGTGAATGGATGTGATAATTGTACTTTAGTACAGTTACGCTGTCACATAAATCTGTGAACTATATACTACTTACATCTACGTTTGTCTTTTACAGCTTTCTAAAGCACAGTTTAGAAATTAGTAAGAAAGTCAAGAATATCATTTAAAAAACTCCCATAACACAATAAAGTTAACATGTAGAAGATTAAAATCAAACTACATGGTTTACCTTTCATTCATGCAAGTTTACCTTTTTATTCTCCTTGGGTAACTTCACTGGATGTGCTTTTCAAATAAATGAATACACAAATTATTTCAATCCTATCTGCCCATCAGACTGTTTTGCAGAAAACAGTCTATTTTCTGTGCCATTGGCAATGAAAGTATACTCAATTTCACTATAAACACTGTATTGTCATTTGTTTATTGAATGCTATTTAATTCATTTTGGGGTATCTGTGTGAGGCTACACATTATAAGTTTTCTGAAAATATATGAATATATACTATGTTCCTCTAATATTTTATTAACAGGAATCTTTACAAGTTCTTGTTATACTTTTATCATTCTTGTTCTTGACATTTCAAGCAACCTTACCCAACCAATTCAAATAGGTACTATAAACTTACTTCAATTTTTTAAAGAGTATACTTACTATTCCAATATCAAAATGATTTCACTTGTATTTTCATAGACTTCATGAAGATTAATCACGTGGGGACAAGATTTTGCCAATTCAAGTACTGCAATTTCATGGAAAATCTCTGCACGACAGTCCTGTCCTCTTCTTCTCTTTTTCAGAAACTTTGCAGCATATTCTTGTCCAGTAGATTTTGATATACATTGTCTAACCACAGCAAATTTTCCTCTGGGGGAAAAGTAAGAACAATAGTTAGTATAACACAGATACTGTTATAACTTTATCAATCCTTTCAAACATCCATGCCATTAGGAATTTACCTTTGCTCTCTTAATCTAATCAATTACTACATGTACTTTTATAAAATTTATAGTATCATCACACAAAAATACAAATGGCAAATGTAATATAAGACATAATTATATTTATTCTTCACTATCATATCATTAACATGATACATTACCATTGTAGGGAGAGATCTCATTTGCCCACCAACTCCATGCCATACTCTTGATATGAATTATTTTGTTTAAGTATGATAACAATCCTATAGAGTAAATATTATTCTGTCTGGCAGATTCCAGAGAAGATATGTATCTTGGTCTATTCCCCTCTGCTAAAAAGTTTAGCTTTCCTTCAAATGAAAAAAATTAAATGCAAAAATGGGTATTCGTCTTGTTTACTTCTATTAGTGTAAACATTTTGCCTCTCAACATCACTTTCGACAACCTTTGAAGCTTTTTATCACAATTTGTCAGTTGTGTTACCAGAGTATCTGTTAGTATTGCTCAGTAGTCCACAAAGCTTGTAATAGATATATCAAAAGTATACATGTCTTATGGAAAATATCCAAAGGCACGTCATGATTAACTAAGAAAATTCATGGTTATCAAAAGCTATGTACAAACACATTATTAAAGTCATGTTTATCGTTTTAGGAATAAACATGTTTTAGCTCTATCCAGTAACAGTGCTCAACATTTCAGCCAATTTTTGAAAGACTCTGGCAAACCTATGTATTCTAAAGTAAAGATTGTGAAAGTCGTTCAGTAGTGTCCGACTCTTTTGAGACCCCATGGACTATACACGGGCCATGGAATTCTAGGCCAGAATACTGGAGTGGGTAGCCCTTCCCTTCCCCAGGGGATCTTTCCAACCCAGGGATCAAACTCAGGTCTCCCACATTGCAGGCAGATTCTTTACCAGCAGAACCACAAGGGAAGCCCAAGTATTCTAAGCCTACAGTTTTCCCAAATCTAGTTTCCCAAAGACTCAAGCTATTTTGAGTCAGATTGTTTTAAGAAACTAATAAAAATTATTGACTGCCTACCCAGAAAATGTACATATGCCTTTAAAAAGAAAGCTTTATATATAATTCCAGAGGGTTTTTAGATTTCAAAGACTATCCATAAACTTCCTAAGCCTGGTTCATGGGTTTTAAAATTAAGAACTTCTATCCTAAGGCTCAAATGACTCACTGAATACCAACAAATCAGGTATAAATAAAAACCTATTTTTAATATACTTTAAATTTGGGGTAGAAGTCAGGGACAGAATAAATTGCTTATCATTTCTACTTACTATTGTCAAGGGCAGAATGACAAAGATCCCTACTCTTTATATTCTCAATTTCCTCAAAATTGGTGCCAATGAAAAGCACTGACTGGAAATCAAGATGAAAAGGTATAGCTACTAATGCAAAAAAAAATTTTAAGAAAGTGGTCAAGCTATAATTTGATTCTTCTACATATATCAAAATATATATCAACTCAGAAAATGTGCATGCATAAATTTATTTTTTTGATAGAACTTTTCATTTAAGATTTGAGAATGTTTAATTTGTATTTTCTCACCATATGCAAAAGGAATACAAATCAAAGCATTTCAATGAGCTCACAAAGAAAGTCAATCAGTCCCTTTGTTTTATATTCAAAGTGTCCAAGTTTAAAGATTTTATACTGGATAAATTGGGTCAGACTAGGAGTAAATGACTCATGAAAGGTCATATATGGAAATGGACTGCCATGACATAAATTGCGGGATGTGAAATCCTAGCTTTCTATTCTGACCACTACAAAACAATTCCTTCCTTTAAGATTTTTTTTTTTTAAAGAAGTAGATTCACTTCTGCCAATTCTTATTTAGATTCAGAAGTGAAAATTTGTCTAAAACAAAAAGGAAATTTTAAGTTTTATGAAGAAATTCACCTTGTAAAACTTAGGAAACAGAAGCTAGTTAGCCAAGAACTCTGTCCATCTGAAAAAGTTTACAGTACCAGCTGTAATAATTAAGTTCTGCTGTAATTTTATAATTATATCTACAAGCCAGAATTCTCTCAGAAACAAAGAGCAAAATTAAATAATAATAAACACTTTAACTGTTTCAGGTATTCTCATGAGGCTTACAAGAACAGTACTTATTAATGCAGAGCAAAGATGACCAAACAATATTGGTAACTACTTATTTGCCAATGTTCATCACTAAGTAAAAGCCCTATGAGGGCAGAAACCCTATCTGTCCTAATTATTAATCATAAAATCTACACTTCACTAACACATAATAGAAACATCTGTTTCTATTATAGAAATATCTGTTGAGTGAATGCAAGAGTTATGCACTTAATACAGTACCATACACTGCACTATTCTGTATACTGTACTTAAAGCATTTACATTTTTAAACCTTCTTTGAGACTCAAAATTTTACACACATATTCATTTATGTGTGTCAATCACTCAGTCGTGTCTGACACTTTGTGATCCCATGGACTGTAACCCACAGGCTCCTTTGTCCATGGAATTCTCCAGGCAAGAATACTAGAGTGGGTAGCCATTCTCTCCTCCAGAGGATCTTTAAATATTTTTACCATAATTATCAGATGACTTAGGGGGAAAAAACCAAGTATTTGTTTTCCATTCTAAAATGCTAATTGTCATTTAGAAGTATCCAAAATAATAGTGAGGGCTTCCAGGTGGTGCTAGTGGTAAAATATCTGCCTGCCAATGCAGGAGATGTAAGACATGGGTTCCATCCCTGGGTCAGGAAGATCCCCTGGAGAAGGAAATAGAAACCCGCTCCAGTATTTTTGCCTGGAGAATCCCATGGACAGGGGAGCCCGGCGAGCTACAGTCCATGGTGTTGCACAGTCGGACACGACTGAGAGCCTAAACACACACATAAAATAATACTTAACACATAATGTCCCTATATGAAATTTAACAGAAACATTTAGGAAAATTTAAAACCCTTAACAGTAATACTTAATGCATAACCTAAAAGGGCAAGGCTAACTAGATTTCCCAGCAGCTAAAAGGTCTAGTTAGTTACCCTTCTACATTCTAGAACAGACAATAAAATGTGAAAGGAGGGGGGAGGGTAGGCCACAAAGGAAGCTGACGTTTTATTTCTGCATCTGCCTCACCCTTCTAACCACAAGAAGTCCTATGAAACCTTGATTCAGTTGGGGGAGGGGTGGAAAAAACTTACCCAACATGTTAAAAAACAGGAACAATGCAAAGTTTTTTGAGAACAGTCAAAAATTAACTGCTAACTTTTACATATCTTATTCTAATTTGTTTAAAGAAAAATTCTAAAACATTAAACATCTTAAAATTAATTTAAAACCTGGTTTATAAAGATAATTTTGTAATCATCACATGCTAGAATTATGTTTGTATGTTTCAAAACATATAAGTCTCAGAAGAATCAAGATTATGATCCTAATTTTCACTTTGCAAAAGTGTGGGATAATATAAAAATTGGTAAAACACTGAAAGAATTTAAAGCAAGTTCATGGCAGATGAAAGGTCATGACTTCAATTTATCAAGGTTTATTAATGAGACTATCAACATTTACCAGGTGACTCATTAGGCCGTATCAACTAAAAGAAAAAAGGTCTCTTTCATGAAGCTATTAAAAGATGAAATATTAGGAATCTGAATTTGTTTTCATCAGAGTTTATCATGAATTTTTGCTCTAAAATGTTATAAACTGAGTCAAGTTTATGATTGTGATTTATGATGGCACCCCATTTACAAAACAATTTCAAATTATTAATATTGTTCCCAAAGTTTATGTTCTCCAAAACCAACAAAGAAAAAAAAAAAAAATCAGTCCTTCTAGCTCCCACACAGGCTATCTCAACAAAGTTTTGTTGTATTTTGGATGGTAAGATATTAACAATATTGCATCCATTCTAGACTTTTTCATTTTAAGGCTGAGGATAAAAAGCTACAAGTGATCCAGAAGAGGCTACATGGATCAAGGAAGCTGTCTGGAAATCAGGTCATAAGATGAGCATCTAAGGAAACTGACAAGATTTAGCTACATTCAAATCTCTAAAGGATTTTTACGCGGATATTATATGCAGCTACAAAAGGGGAACTATGTATATTAGGTAGAGATTAGCAGAAAACAGAATTCTGTGTGTAAGTGCCCACAAAATGGAACAGACATATTCTGAGGAAGTGAGTTCCCTATTCCTGAGACATTCAAATTGAGGCTGGATAAAAAACTTGTCAGAAAAATTACAGGAAAAATTGCTGCACTGCATAAAAAATTATATTAGAAGGCCACTGATCATTGAAGTTCTTCCAAAGCAAAGACTCTATGACTATTTAATGAGTAATGAGATACAGTCAACTAAAGAACACTTACTCTTTCCTGTATAATGCAAAGAGAAATAATTACAGACTCAGAACTAAACTATTTCTTGAAAATACCCTGAAAGCTTTTAAAAACTATATCTTTTCATAAACCATTAAAAGGCCCAAATATTTTGCACACAAAATTAAATAAATAAATATGCCTGGAATTATGAAATAAATATGCTTTCATATTTAGTTCTTAGTCTGTGACACAGATATTAGCACCCTTATTTTGTAAAAGAAAGACTGCTCCCAATATCTGACAAGTGAAAAAGCCAGGACTTGCTTTCATCTTTGACGTAAAAGACCACCATGAACAGAATTACTTGCCATGTTTCAGTCAATTTTTGTTTTCACACTGAGATTATCAAAGACAAAAAATCATTCATACTATTTTACTGTGCATCCATCAATACAAACATGGGCTTTTACTATTTTAACATAAAAATCAAACTAAAGACAGAAAATGATCACCATCCTCCCTTTGTTAAGAGTTTAAAGCTCAAAATGCTGAATACATATCATATTATCTGGTATATCTTATGCAATTTTCATATATATTCAAATGGTAGCTCTCACAATCTCAGGTCATTCCTTGGCCTGAAGGAATTTACACCTTCATTAAACCAAAACGGATCAGTATCAGTGTAAATAAATACAGGCTTTAGTTACAGATCATGCACTGTTTGTCATATGGAATTATACTATCAAATATGAATTAATTCATTTTGTTTAGAAAAGAGAAGGAGGAGAATCTCCACATTTTTTTAGGCCAGCACCATATTCTAAGAATTAGAAAAGCTATTCAACAAAAACTTTATAGCATGCTACTAAATATTTTATAAATATTAACTTGTTCAAGACTCACAACAACCATATAAAATATATACGATTACTTTCATCCCCACTTCTCAGATGAGGAAACTACAGAACTGAGAGGTACAGTAATTTGAGGTCAAATAGCAAATGGCTAACCCCAAATTTTGATGTGACAGTCCACATGCTAAGCTGCCTCTTCCCTTGGACAGCCTCAACTAAGAGCCCTGACTTCCCACTACGGGCTCTGAAGCGAGGTGCGATGTATCACACATGCTCACTAACCCTCCGTGGATCTGATTTCCAGGTCACTTAAGACTAGATCCCTGTACAGCATCAGCAGAGATGAGGACTTTTCTTTCTAATCATTGCTAAATAATAATCAAGTGAGTTTTATAAAAGTATAGACAAAGAAATCCTGTGATTTTAAACACACACACATCAAAAGTTTCCTTACCTTCCCAGTTCTTTAGATGTGAGTGTGTAAAAATTATTAAAGTTTTCCACTTTAATTGGAGTTTGAGGAGTGGTAGTTAGCATGCCTGAAATGCTTCGGCAATCAAATCTTCTCCTCAGCATGATGACTCCCAGAAAGGCTTCTTCAGTCACTTATTTTTATCTGTTTTAAAAAAAGAGAAGATGCACGGTATAACATATGTAATTAAGAAAAAAAAAAAGATGTTATCTTAGACAGGATATGTGTTATACTATACAGCTCCAAATATAGCTATAAGGTACAACCAAAAAAAAAAAAGACGGAAGAAGATTTAAAAGCATATTCTACCCAAAAAGAAGAAAAACGAAGAGCAGACACATAAATTGGTATCACCTATGGTACCTGAACTAAGTTACTGAATTTCATTTCAGAATAAAACCACTGAAAACGCCTGTAAGACCTACCAAATTCTTTTAAAAAGTTACAATTGTAATACAATCATTTAATTTCATTTTAAAACTTTGATTCTTTAAAGTTGTATCTTCACATAACAAGATAATTTAACAGAAAAACAATTAATCATTTTAAATTTAATTTTACATGGGCAAACAAATACAGTGGTGAATTCACATGTTGTGAGTTATATTACTGACATCTGAGTCACTAAGAGAAATAGACTTGTTTCATGGGTCTTAGATTCAGAACGCAGCACAGAGCCTGCTATGTATGAAGAGCTCTATAATTCTGTCGCATGAGTGAGCAACTACACATAAAGCCCTTTTCTGGAGTTCTAATCTGTACCTGAAGCTCATATTTATCTGGAACTTTTATGATATTTACAAGTATTCAGTTTTAATATTACAACTACTATTTCAATTAATTGAATTCATATAATAATGACAGACTACATATTTTTAGATACTTCCCTTTGCTATGCCTATGTCATAGAAGATCAGTATTCTTCTTCTAGCACACTCTTAAAAGAATCCCTAAGCTTTTTTCCTTCTCTGTCACATTTTTCTTCCGTTTATTTCCTACTTGACATGTTCTATACCTTCCTATATTCAAATGCCACCTATATGCACCTTAGCAAGTGAACAATGTGATTAGACGGGAGTGTTTTCAGTTTCTGTATTTTCTTGGTTTTCTTTTTAAGTCGGCATTTTTTTCCTCTTGGCCCTTGGAAAAACAGACCTAACTAGTTTTGAGGTACATCTCTAGTGTTCCAAAATTAGCAGAGTACCTTTCTGAAAATAACATTTGGACTGAACCACATCTGAGTCTGAATCCCATTTATCCATCATACCAGCTATGAGACATTTACCTCTGCTGCTGTTCTGAGGTGAATTACGTCCCTCCCTTCAAAATTCCTACCTTGAAGTCTTAATCCCCTAGTACCTCAGAAAGTGACTGTATTAGGAGAAAGGGACTTTAAATGGGTAATTAAATTAAAATGAGGCCATGAGGGTGGACCTTAAAGCAATATGCCAAGTCAAGTATCTTTATTAAAAAATATGATGAGGATACAGAAACACAGAGAGGAGACCAGATGAAGACACGGGGAGAAGGCCGTTCACAAGCCGGAGAAAGGCCTCGAGGAGCCAAGCCTGCCGACACCTTGATCTCAAACTTCTGTTCTCCAGAATTGGAAGAAAATTAATTTCTGTTGCTAAGTCACCCTACCTACAGCACTCTGTTACGGCGGCCTGGCAAAGTAATACAGCTACTTTTAGAAAAGAAAGAAAGTGGTATTTCAAATGTGTCGGAAGGGATACAAATATAACAAACACTTGGGGGTTTCAACCTTATTATTTTGTTTGAATTAAAAATAAATAATTAATCACAGAGTTGGTCCCTTCTTTTCATCCCGCTAGCCCTGAGTAGGACAGCTTATCATTTCCTTGCCAACATATGCCCCATTCAGTTTTGTGGTTTACTTTGCATTTCTCCTGATTACTAGCAAGGAAAGCTGCAATTCTGCTGCCCCTAAAGTATGGACGAATCATAGAATCTATCTTGCAGTGCTCTAAATACTAAAAATTAAAATACAAACTCATGAAGGATGAGACTGGTACAGCGCTAGTCGTGAAAGCACATCGTGGAGGTCAACCAACACACACTGTTGGTGCCCTGAGAGATCTCCAGGGACGGCCCCTGCCCTGTTGAACAGCTGTGCCCTGTCCATACACAAGACTCTCACCCCAAGTTAGCTCAAACTTGTTCTTAAAATCTGTCTCTTTTACTCTGTTCTGATGAGTTCTTTGCTTCAGTTCCGAGGGCGCTCAGTCTCGCCGCTCACACACTCCTCTCTGAAAAATCAATACTGTTACCAACTTCTAGGCTTAGTGTTTCTTTCTTCAGGTCATTCTTGGGCTTTAAGACTTTTTCCCTAAATTTAAAAGTCTATAGGTTTGTATGTTTATGATCATATTTATGTTATTAGCATACATACAGAAAGAAAGGATATACCTGTATCAAAGATGCAAACTGGGCTACATTCCCAACACTGTTCCACATCAGGCCTTAGGAATCATGAGCACAAGAACACAGCAAATTTACCCACAGAGACAGAGTGTAGGCTCTTGATTCTAAGATGTTCACCTCACCTAGATTCTAGAATCTAAGATGTTTACCTTATGCTGTAATACATCAGCTAAAAAGCAATCTATTCATAAGAATCTAGTAAAACAGAGATATATTTTATAATTATTTTCTGCTCTCAAGTTTCAAAAGAATCAATATGAATCTTAGATGTTGTCAAAGATAAGCTTAATGAAGCATGATTTATAACAGTGGGAAAAAACCAAAAAGCTTTCAGAGTGAATGCATCCCAAAGCTTAACAATAAGGAAATGGTTAAATATACCTAAATAACAGGATATTACATACCTAATAAAAATTGTGCTTTCAAATATTTTAACTCATATAATGAAAAAAGGAAGACAGTTTTATATACAGTATGTTAATTTTGTTATAAGTATATATGTTTGTTATATATAATTTTCAAATATGTTTTAAATAATATTGTTAAATATGAAAGAAAATAGATGAAAATACAGGAAACTATGACAATATATTAACAGTGGTTATCTTTGGATTGTGAAATTATGGCAGTATTTATACTCTCCTTTGTTTAAGTTATCTACATCAAGCTAGTATAGACAAAAAACTAACAAATGCCTTTGGCTAAAAAAGATGGCTGTGAATATATATGACTAGACTCTAAATGCAGAAACTAACCCATGTGCAACAGTAGAACATATCTCTTTACACATTAAGGGTTTACTTGGCTGAAAGTACATGAGCCATTATTGCTCAGATTTTTTAAGGCCTCAATGTTTTCTCCGCATTTATTTAGAGCAGATGGTATTCATTATGCAAGTAACAGGTCCATTCTTATGCAAAGACCATACAGGCATTTAGGGTAAATACTAAGCAAGAATCAATACCCTGTTTAATACCACCCAGAAAAAACAATTTTATAAATTCTGAATTAATGTCAAAGTTCTATAGAATAAATAATAATTTGTAACCTTAAGATATATGCCTTTATTGTTATATTACTTGTGAAAATTCAAATTCACCTCAGGATCCCTCTAAAAAAAAATCCAAAGTGTGATATGTAAATATAATACTAACAGGTGTTAAGTTTTATAATACCTATTTAGTTATTAGAAGGAAAATTAAAGATAGCTTTTTTTTAGGACTGGAATAAATCGTGATAATATAAACATGGCCTAATAATCAAGCTACTTAATAGCATTTCCTGATACTAGACATTGGAGTATGCTTAGTCTTCTACCCTAACAGATTTTTTCCCCTCACATGTACTGTTGGTCATCGCAATGGATGAATGGCCTATAGATATTTGTATATTTGTATGGCTATAAATGCAGCTGAAAGCAGCACTGGACAATCAGCAGTTTTTAAAACACGTGCTGGTACAAAAATAATTTTTTGAATTGTGTTACATTTCACTCTGGCTCTGAACATACTGGAAACACAAGATATGTCCCAGAAAAAAAGGAAAAACACATTTCTGAAGGTTAGACTTTAAACTTACCTACATACTCCTAATACACCTATATTACAAACTGCTTTAGGGATCCATACAGCATGCCGTAAGTGTATCTTCCTTCTATTTACAGCACTTGCACCAGCTGCCACAGCCTAGATATTTTTCTATTTCCTATCCTTTGGCCAATTTTGTATATAACAGAGCAAGAATGTCACCTTTCTCCACCAATCCCTCCACAAACACCATGCTACCCTTTATGTAAGATTTAATTCTTGGGTACATGAAGGTTATCAGTTAATTTTCTGTCTTTCCTTGCATCTTCCTAAATTTCTCACCAGATTCTCTTTACTTCCAACAAGCAATCAACAACCTTTTCTTGCTTTCTACCATAATTCACAGACCTATAACCAATTCTAAATTACCAATAATCTGTGTGAGTTACTCGATTGTGTCCAGTTCTTTGCGACCCCATGAACTATAGCCTGCAAGGCTCCTCTGTCCATGAAATTCTCCAGGCAAGAATACTGGAGTAGGTAGCCATTCCCTTTTCCAAGGGATCTTCCCAACCCATGGATGGAACTGGTGTCTCCGGCATTGCAGGCAGATTCTTTATTGTCTGAGCCGCCAGGGAAGCCCACATTACCAATGTATCACTTCAAAGAACTTTACTCCGTGTATGTGTGCTAAGCTGTTTCCGTCGTGTCCGGCTCTTTGCGCCCCAATAGACTGTAGCCCACCAGGCTCCTCTGTCCATGGGGTTCTCCAGGCAAGAATACTGGAGAGGGCTGTCATGCCCTCCTCCAGGGGATCTTCCTGACTCGGGAATTGAACTCCTGTTTCTTACGGCTCCTGCATTAGCAGGTGGGTTCTTTACCACTAGAGCCGCATGGGAAGCCCATAACACTTTATTAGGCTACACTAATAAAAAAAAAATCTCAAGGGACTTAGTAGACAAAATGTGTATGTGTGTATGCGTGAGTAGGTACACAATTATAGACATAATCAGGCAATAAAACAGTACAAGGATAATAGAAGAAGGCAAGATACAATAAAGCTTCCAATTACACAGTACTGCCAGGAATAATGCAATCTCAAGTTTATTTGCAGAGATTTTTTTCTTCATTAACTCTCATTACAATAATTACAACAAGAATTCAGATGGGATCAGTGAAGGAAGGAAGAGAGAAAATGTTAGGCTTGATCTGGACCTAAGTTTACTAGAAGGGAGAAAGCAAATGTGATGTGATCAACAGTAAGACCAAAAAAAAAAAAAAACCCTTACAAACCTTTAAATAGCTCTATTTAAAAATGCTCATCATGATATTCACCTCAAAGTTATCTTATAAAAATGTTTCATAAAATCTAACACATCATATGACAATAAATAAAAACTTCTAGAGAATTAAATTGTCTGCTTTGATCCCTGCATTAGCTCCCTGGTAACTAACTACAAGTTCAAGCCCTAACACCAAGACACACAAAATCCTTCGTGGCCAGCTTCATTTCCTGCCACACTTGTACCTCATATTTTGCCTCCACATCTCTGTTACACTTTTCTGTCTGAACATCTTTTCTACCTTTCCTTAAATGGTTAACTTTTTATTTCATCTCCTTACCTCAACAAAGAATGTCAACTCCCCCAGGAAGCTTTGCCTAAAACCCACAGCTTGTCTTTAATGCCTGTCCTTTATTCTTCAAACAGGAGGACCCTTGACATACCTCTTTATCTCAACATGTAACAAGTTAGACTGTGATTATATTTAGTGTCTAAAGGATAGCAACTATTTGCTTTCTGGCCTAAACTCCCAGCATGGTGTCTGGCACCTGGTAGGAATTTTTTTAAATGTCTGATGAACTGAACTTAATATTAAGTTAATATTAACTTAATATTTCTTAAGAATTAAGAGATACAGCAAGAATTTTTAGGTACATCTCATGTCTTTGAGGGTTTAGCAGAATTTGAGATCCATCTTGAAATTATAATATTGGGGCTTCAAATGCAGCTAATCTCTGCTTAATTCAATAGTTGACTAAATAAAATAAGAAATATTTTAAATTGCTATACGAGAACTTCAGTTTTAAACAGGATAGCCATGAAGTCTGGAAACATGGATAAAGTTATTATATCATGTATTGTAATACAATACCAACAGATTATTTACTTTGCATCTACCTATCTTTCCAGACTAGGTAGCCAGATGTTATCATACCCCTACTTCAGCTAAGAACATCAATATCTTAAGAGCTATTTCAATCATGAAATCCAGATACTTGTCCTGCAAAAGGACTGATAAATTAAGATTCTCATGAAGAAATCTAAAAGGCAATGGAAAGCAAAGTAAGGCACAAGGTTACAGGAAAAAAAAAAAACTTTTTCTTTCTGCATGAGCATTTACAGCTACCAAGTTTTCCCTATGAAACACAGGAACTGGAGATTTATTTGTCTAGAATCCATCAAAATAAAGAACTTTCTGCTAGTGTGGCAGAAGGATCCATTTCTAACTAGAAGCAAAGGTACTGGTATAGGGAAAGGGACGATGATGATTTTCAATGTCAAGGAAGAGACCATTCCTTCTACATATTCTACTAACAGGTTAATCGGTTTGTTTGTTTTTTTTTAAAGACTGAATAGAAAGTATAATCCAAGAATTTAATCCTTCGAAAAATCACAACAAGAAGCCAGCTAACTGACTCTAGTCTAACCAGCCTAGTAAACACTATCCAAGGGCTAAAGTCCCAGGTAATGACCTTAGACATGATCCTGTGTCAGTTCAGTAAGGCCAGGTGCTGTCTCTTCCACCTTCAGAAGGAGAGTTAAACCCTATAATTGTGAACCAGGACGGAAAGATGTTGAGAACGGAAATAGAGTGCGCCAACAAACACACAGTGCTTTTCATTCATCAGATGGAAAATTAAGTTTCTGTTGCAAAATAAAGTACTGTTTACTTATAGCATCTCTGAAGTACTGTTTATTCAGTAAGTATTACAATGAAAAATGAAATATGATCCTAGGATTAAAGGTGAAACTATCGTTTCACTGTTAATATTAAAATTTTTAAATGCTTAAAATATAACTATTCCCTCTTTTAAAGAGGTTGCAGAGGGTCTAGGACACCACAACACATTTATAAATGAAAAGAAACTCACTAGTTTAGATGTTTACAGTGGTCCTGAAGTTCAAGGTTACATGTATTTTGGGGGAAAATGATAAATAAATAAATCCCAAAAATCAAAAGTTCACAAAGTATGTCCTGAAAATTACACTTGTCACAACACATTTATATAGAAATATGTAACTTAATTCTTACACACATTTGTGAACTGAAATAGTCAAAGAAATCCTTTGATAAAAGTCTATTGTAGAATACAAAATACTTAAAATCACTGAATTTTGACATCAAAATTGTAAAAAACTAAAATAACTAAAACATTTAAAGTTTTCACAAGTGGAAAGTAAATACATAAATGATTGTTAATGTTTTTGACAGAACCAATACCCACAGAACACAAAGAATTCCTTAAAAAAAAAACACAGCCCAAAATCCTTTAAAAGCAATACATCTAATAGCACTGTCCTACTTAGCTACCAATACGCACTGCAATACAGTATACATGCAATTGTAAGACAATTTTAGGATTAAGTGAAAGTGTCAGCAATGGATTTCCTTGATTCCTGCATTTAAAATTGGGTCTCTAAGTAAAAACAGGGAAATTTTGATAAGGAAATTCTCTCTTATAATTATCAAACAGCTTAAAAAACCAAGCATTTAAAAACGTATTTAAATGTTTATTTAACACTAGTAAAAAAAACTCTCAGTGCAAGTTTAAAGACAGAATTGTTTGACTGGAAACATGCCATCAAATGCCTGTATCTTCTTCAGCTTTGCTATTAATATTCTGACACAGTGATCAATTAGTCAAGTCTCAACTTTCCTGAAAAGTGATTCTATCTTAAGTGAAAGTTGCTCAGTCGTGTCTGACTCTTTGTTACCCATGGACTACACAGTCCATGGAAATCTCCAGGCTAGGATACTGGAGTGGGTAGTCTTTCCCTTCTCCAGGGGATCTTCCCTACCCAGGAATCGAACCAGGGTCTTCTGCACTGCACACGGATTCTTTACCAACTGAGCTATGAGGGAAGCCAGATTCTATCTTAGCCAATCAGTAATTCAGTTTTCAACGAGCCCAAGAGAATATACAACTATCCTGTCCACAGACAAAAATGAAAGGACTTCGATAGCACAATTTTTACTTTTAAAACTTAAATATATTGCCATGTAAATATATCTCACCTTAATTTCAAGTCCATATTTTAGAAAAATGATGTAAAATGTATGATAGGTACCTCAAGAATAAAGCAGCTATTACTAACTTCAGCTATTAAAACAGGAAAAAAAAACTGAACATCAGCTCAGAGGAGGATGAAGAGGAAAGAAGAGGAGTTTTAAACTAGGACACTGCTTCTTGGACCAACTTTTTCAAACACATCATTTTATGGGCATGTGGTTTAATTTGTAAAACAAACACTTTGGAAGTTGCTGAAAACTACTTCTGGACAATCTACTATAAAACTAGCGGTGAATCAATGACAAAGTAGGTTTATCATCTTTTAATAAGATTGTGTGCCCAGGCTCAAAATGCCAGGTTATATATGCAGCCACTTGCCCAGCCTTCTCAGTAGACCATGCTGTCTCAGGGCACACATTCTCAAACACTTGGGAACCTAAAGGGGCGATCAATGTATCACACATCACTGCATATCATCACTACCAGAGATGTAAACATTACACGCTGGCAAAACAATCAGCGAATGTGACACACAGACCTAATAGAATTGAAATCTTATCAGTATGTGGCTTTAAAATGTTTTCTTTTCCTTAATTTCAATTTGCAGACTGATGTTATATGGCCTCTGTCCCATCACAGCCAGAAGAAGAACTAACATCAGCTACCAGCCGACCACAGTCTCTTTCAGCTTCGTCTCTAAGGGAATTCAAATGAAGTGCTTTCCCTACATAGAACAGAGTTGTGTAAATGTCAAAACCGTAGCCGTCACGCAGTTGTATTACATGGCGTCAAAATAAAACCAGATCGCAGGAAATCACGGAAACAACTGCAACTCGACTTCTCTATTCACTGACTTTAAAAAATCTGTTCACAAGCAGTAACTGAAAATGTCCCACAAGATGAGCACAAACTTTCTCCCGACGAAAGGCAGCTGTGAGCAGGACGTGTCCATGAGTCCAGATGTGAACACGTCCTGGGCCCCACACCCCAGCTGTGAACTCGAATGGGACCTGAAGGGACCACGTCGACGCGCCGTGGAAAGGACGCGAGCGAGCCGGTGGCGAAGGCGGCTCCCGCGGGATGCGACCCGGGGAGAGACCGGGCCACACACACACAAACACACACGCACGCACACACGGACCCGGCTGAGAAAGGTACTGGGAGGTCCAGCCGCCGCCCCGAGCGCCTCACCCAAAGGAACCAGGGAATCAGGACTCCAGCCGGGATACTGCAAGGGGTCCGGAGCAGTCGGGCCGCCCGGGACGACGGTGTCTGAGCCCATCTTCCCCAGGCCGGAGGTCTGAGCCGATCCCGGGTCCGCCCACACCGCCGGCATCCCTCCCCGGGACCCCTCCCACGTCGTGGGTCTCCGTTCCACCCAGAAAGGGGGCTGCTTTCGGGGTTTGGAGTAGCAGCACCGAGCCTACCCGCCAACCCAGCAGGACCGAGGACGCGCGAGGCGGAAGACACTGACCGCTCGGGCCGCAGCGGGTTCTCCCGCGGCTGCCCCCTCCAAGGGGGCTCCAATCCCGCCCCACGCAGGTGGCCACGACAGGACGCGTTCTCCAGCTCTAGCCCCTTGAGGTGCCGGGCAGCTCCGAGCGTGGCAGGACCCACTTTCACCCTTCCGGACAACGGCCAACAGTTGTGACCTGACCTCCCCAGCGAGGTGGCTCCCGACTACGGCGGCGAAGACGGTGACGGGAGCGTACAGTTGAGGTTTGAAAACTGCAGCCGCGTTGCGGGGCGGGGCTGCAGGCTAGAACCCACCCCATCGGTCTCGAGAGCCAATCCGAGCGCGCGCCGAGGGCTGGGCTGTCACGTGACGGGAGGGGCGGGGCGCCGGCCTGCAGCGCGTGCTGCGGGGCAGGGCTCCGCGGTGAGGGGTGCGGCCGGCGCCGGTCGGAGGCTAGGCGGAGCTGCACAGCAGGTGGGGCGCTCCAGCAATTACGGCGAGGCAGGAGTGAGGTGGGCGGCAGTCTGACCGCGCAACCGGCTGCAACTCCAGCCGAGTGCACCCCGGCCTTCAGAGCGGTCAATCCACGAGGACTGAGTATCTGCAGACTAGGGACCGGGAAGAAGCAAAATTAGTCGCTGCTTCGGACTCATTCCCAAACTTCTGCGCCTGTTTTCAGACTGTTGCCAGTCATCTCCCTTATCACCTGAACACACTCGGCCAGTGGAGACTCCGTTTGCTATAACTTGGCAAGCATCAACATCGCTTGGGGATTTATGGAACTTGGGCTCCACCTCTCAAGTCTGCTCCAGCGAATTGAGGTCTTCTGAGGCTGGATGGCATCACCGACTCCATGGACATGAGTTTGAGTAAGCTCCGGGAGTTGGTGATGGACAGGGAGGCCTGGCGTGCTGCGATTCACGGGGTCGCAAAGAGTCGGACACGACTGAGCGACTGAACTGACTGTTTGGAAAAATAGGGCTTGGTAAAGAGTCTGCCTGTCAATGCAGAAGAAACAGGTTCGATCCCTGGTCTGGAAAGATCCCCTGGAAAAGCAAATGGCAATCCAATCCAGTATTCTTGCCTGGGAAATCCCATGTATAGAGGAGCCCCGAGGGCTACAGTCCATTAGCTTGTAAAGAGTCCACAACTTGGTGACTGAACACCACCGCCATTGGGAACATATACTGGGAGGGGAATCGTTTTTTAACAGACTTCTCCAAGCAAATTCCCATCAAGCCATCCATTTCCTCTTCCATATTGTATTTTTCCCAAGATAAGTCCATAAAATGATTCACAAAAATCTTCTTGTTGTTACTTAACTGACTCATCCCAGTTTAACGTGTCTATTCCCTTAACCTTGTCACTTGGGAGAATATTGCCTTCATCTACTACTTTCTTGTTGCTAACAATTGGACTGACAAGAGAAGCCTAAAGTTAAGATGGAGAAAAAATAAAGCTGCATGCTGAAATGGATTTTTCAGCTATCGTTATTTAAGAATACACAAGCAGCAAGACTGTTTCCATCTTTTCTTTCAGGAACACGCGGTGGTTCCTAGAAGGCTTAGCACTGGGCCAGTAACCTGCAGAAGTCTCATGCCTGCAGTATGGTGGTGATTTCTGTTGTGTCTGTATGTGTGTGCGTGTGTGTGTGTGTAATTCTGGACATCCTCAGTGTCAACGTTTGATCAATAGCGAGCTCGCCTCACAGTCTGTCTTCCCTTCTGTCACGAATCCCATCTAACCACATGCCTTTACACTGCAGACCTTTCCCTCTCCCATCACTGCTTTAAACCAAACTTCCTTGTGGTCACAAGCCCTCTGCTCTAACCAGTCCCTGCTAGGCTGGTAAGTCTTTTCACGTCTCGTTTTTTTCTACCTCTTCTTCAGTTCAGTTCAGTTGCTCAGTCGTGTCCGGCTCTTTGCGACCCCATGAATCACAGCACGCCAGGCCTCCCTGTCCATCACAAACTCTCGGAGTTCACTCAAACTCATGCCCATCGAGTCGGTGATGCCATCCAGCCATCTCATCCTCTGTTGTCCCCTTCTCCTCCTGCCCCCAATCCCTCCCAGCATCAGGGTCTTTTCTAATGAGCCACCTCTTCCCATGAGGTGGCCAAAGTATTGGAGTTTCAGCTTCAGCATCAGTCCTTCCAATGAACACCCAGGACTGATCTCCTTCAGGATGGACTGGTTGGGATCTCCTTGCAGTCCAAGGGACTCTCAAGAGTCTTCTCCAACACCACAGTTCAAAAGCATCAATTTTTCGGCACTCAGCTTTCTTCACAGTCCAACTCTCACATCCATACATGACCACTGGAAAACCATAGCCTTGACCAGACAGACCTTTGTTGGCAAAGTAACGTCTCTGCTTTTTAATATGCTGTTTAGGTTGGTCATAACTTTCCTTCCAAGGAGTAAGCGTCTTTTAATTTCTTGACAGCAGTCAACCATCTGCAGTGATTTTGGAGCCCCCAAAAATAAAGTCTGACACTGTTTGCATTGTCTCCCCATCTATTTCCCATGAGGTGATGGGACCAGATGCCATGATCTTAGTTTTCTGAATGTTGAGCTTTAAGCCAACTTTTTCACTCTCCTCTTTCACTTTCATCAAGAGGCTTTTTAGTTCCTCTTCACTTCTGCCATAAGGGTGGTGTCATCTGCATATCTGAGGTTATTGATATTTCTCCCAGCAATCTTAATTCCAGCTTGTGCTTCTTCCAGCCCAGCATTTCTCATGATCTACTCTGCATATAAGTTAAATAAGCAGGGTGACAATATACAGCCTTGATGTACTCCTTTTCCTATTTGGAACCAGTCTGTTGGTCCATGTCCAGTTCTAACTGTTGCTTCCTGATCTGCATGCAGGTTTCTCAAGAGGCAGGCTTTTCACCATCCTCCTCATGAGCGCCTATTCATAAATCTCCAACTTGACGAAGTCACACCCTCCAGAAGTCACAAATCTTTACTGATTTCTGCTTTCTGCTCCCAGCCTGGTCACCTCTTTGCCGTCTGTCCCTAGGTGCAGGACTTACACTTGTCCCTTGTGTTTCTCTTGCCCCTAAATAGATTGTAACCCTCGTGCCTGAGGTCAGATTTGCCGGCTAGCACTGTGTGTTTAGTCGCTCAGTCGCGTCTGACTCTTTGCAACCCCGTGGACTGTAGCCCACCAGGCTCCTCTGTCCATGGGGTTCTCCAAGCAAGAATACTGAAGAGGGTTGTCATTTCCTTCTCCAGGGGATCTTCCCAACTCAGGGATTGAACCCATGTCTCCTGTGTCTCCTGCATTGCAGTCAGATTCTTTACCTGCTGAGTCATCTTATAGCAAGAGCATTCAGCTATGCTTACTGGGTCTCGGGCTCTGTGGTACAAGCAACAAGAAATTCCTGGTATTGAGGAACAGACGGTACCATCTGTGATTTTGCAGTAAAACTCAGGAGTCAAAACACCCCTTCATCCTACCTTATTTACTAAAGTCATTCACAGTCATGTCAAAGGTGCATGTCCTTGCCTTCATCCCTCGAGTAGGAAATCCCCATGTGAACTCCTGGTCATTCTGTGGTCACTGCCGCTGACCACACAGTTCAATAAACTGATCCTTGAACACCACACACTGACAAGAGATGGTGATGGTTATGGGCTGAATGTGTTTCCACCAAATTGATGCGTTGAGGTCCTAACCCCCAGTACCTCAGAATGTGACACTGTTTGGAGATAGGGCCTTTATAGTCCATGGGGTGACAGAGTCGAACGCAGCTAAGTGACTGAGCACGCAGGCAAGAGGATAGTGGGCCATGATCCAAGATGAAACGATTACACCTCAGCAAAAATGAAAAGGCCACCTACTGAATGGGAAAAATGTTTTCAAATCATATATCTGATAAGGAGTTAACATCCAAAATACATAAAGACCTCATAGAGCTCAATAGCAAAAAAATAAAAACCCAATCCGATTTAAAAATGGGCAATCTGAATATACACTTTTCCAAAGAAGACATGCAGATGGCCAACATGTGCTTGAGAAAAATACTCAACATCACTAAGCATCAGGGAAATACAAATAAAAACTATAATGCAATATCACCTCACACTTCTCAGAATACTTACTATCCAAAAAAAAAAAAAAAAATGTTGGTAAGAATGGGGAGAAAAAGGAACACTTGTACCCTGTAGGTGGGAATGTAAATTGGTGATGGAACTATGGGGGTTCCCCTGAAAATTAAAAATGGAACTGCCTTGTAATCCAGAAAAGTCACTTTCTGGTATTTATCTGAAGAAAATGAACACATTAAGTGGAAAAGATATATGCACTCCATGTTCATTGCAGTATTGTTTACAATAGTCAAAATAGGGAAACAAACTAAATGTCCATCAATAGATGACTGGATAAAGAAAATAAATATATATACATATATTTGTGTATATATACACACACACAATGGAATACGATTCAGCCATAAAATGAGGAAATCTTGCCGTTTATCCAATATAAATGGACATTGAGGACATTATTCTAAAAGAAATAAGTCAGACAGACAAAGACAAATACTGTATTATCTCACTTACACATGGAATTAAATACAAAACAACACACACACATACTCACACACAAAGTTTGTAGATACAGAAAACAGACGGATCATTTGCCAGAGGCAGGGACTGGAGAACAGGAGAAAAAGGTGAAGGGGTCAAAAGGTACAGGCTGAGAGTCATAAAATAAATAAGTCAAGGGGATGTGATATACACCATGGTGACTATAGCCACCATATTATACTATACTGCATATTTAAGAGTTGCCAATAGAGTATATCTTAAAAGTTCCCATAACTAGAAAAAGACTTTTTTTTTTTTTTTTTGTAACTATGTATGGTGACAGATGTTAACTACATTTATTGTGGTGATCATTTGGCAATATATACAAATATCAAATCTTATGTTGTACAGCTGAAACTAATATTATAAGTCAATTATACCTCAATTTACAAAAAAAAAACTTTTGAAAAATGGATTATGACACAGACTACACAGACTAAAGGACGGCCACTGGGGACACAGGGAGAAGGTGGTCATCTGTGAGGCAAGGAAGAGGCCTCAGAAGAGACGGAAACCACTGGCTTCTGGCCTCGGGAACTGTGAGAAAATTATGTCAGCCGTTTAAGCCAACCAGCCTGTGGTATTTGTTATGGCAGCCCTAGGAAGCTAACACAGCGGTGCTCCTCAGTCACGCCACGGGAACCCCAAGAAGGGACCAGGGATGGAGTCTTTTCGGATCATGCCAGCACACTCACCACATTCTCTCCGGGGAAAGTGACCCTCCCCAGTCACACAGGTCAGTCACCACACGCTGACCACACGTCAGTATGATGTGCTCCGCATGTAAGTGAGATGAGCAGGTTGACAACATACAGCCCTTCCCAATTTTGAACCAGTCCACTGTTCCATGTTTGGTTCTAACTGTTACGTCTTGACCTGCATACAGGTTTCTCAGGAGATAGGTAAAGTGGTCTGGTATTCCCATCTCTTTAAGAATTTTCTACAGTTTGTTGTGATCTACACAGTCAAAGGCATTAGCATAATCAATGAAGCAGAAGTAGATGTTTATCTGGAATTCCCTTGCCTTCTCTATGATCCAATAAATGTTGGCTATTTGATCTCTAGTTCCTCTGCCTTTTCTAAACCCAGATTATGCACTTGGAAGTTCTCGGTTCACATACTACTGAAGCATAGCTTGAAGGATTTTGAGCATAACCTTACCAGCATGTGAAATGAGCGCAATTGTATGCACTCATGGTACTTTGAACATTCTTTGGCATTGCCCTTCTTTGGGATTGGAATGAAAACACTTTTTCCAGTCCTGTGGCCACTGCTGTTTTCAGAATTTGCTGCTATATTTTGTGCAACTCTTTAACAGCATCATCTTTTAGGATTTGAAATAGCTCAGCTAGAATTCCATCACCTCTACTAGCTTGGTTCCCAGTAATGTTTCCTACTCAACTTCACCCTCCAGGATATCCGGCTCTTGGTGAGTGACCACACCATCGTGGTTATCAGGGTCATGAAGACCTCTTCTGTGCAGTTCTTCTGTTCATTCTTCTCACCTCTTCTTACTTTCTTCTGCTTCTGTCAGGTCCTTACTGTTTCTGTGATTTTTCATGCCTATCCTTGCATGAAATATTCCCTTGATATCTCCAATTTTCTTGAAGAGATCTCTAGTCTTTCCCATTCTATTATTTTTCTCTATGTCTTTGCACTGTTCATTTAAGAAGGCCTTCTTATCTCTCCCAATATTCTCTAGAATTCTGCTTTCAGTTGGGTATATCTTCCTTTCTCCCTTGACTTTCACTTCTCACCTTTCCTCAGCTATTTATAAAGCTTCCTCAGACAACCACTTTGCCTTCTTGCATTTCTTTTTCTTAGGGATCGTTTTGGTCACTGCCTCCTGTACAATTTACAAACCTCCATCCATAGTTCTTCAGAAACTCTGCCTACCAGAACTAATCCCTTGAATCTATTCATCTTCTCAATTGTATAATCACAAGGGACTTGATTTAGGTGATACCTGAATGACCTAGTGGTTTTCCATACTTTCTTCAATTTGAGCCTGAATTTTGCAATAAGGAGCTGATGATCTGAGCCAGAGTGAGCTCCAGGTCTTGTTTTTGCTGACTGTATAGAGCTTCTCCATCTTTGGCTGCAAAGAATATAATTAATCTGATTTTGGTATTGATCACCTGGTGATGTCCATGTGCAGAGTTGTCTCTTGTGTTATTAGAAAAGAGTGTTTGCTATGACCAGTATGTTCTTGTGACAAAATTCTGTTAGCCTTTTCCCTTCTTCATTTTGTATTCCAAGGCCAAACTTGCCGGTTATTCTGGATATCTCTTGACTTCCTACTTCTGCATTCCAGCCCTCTATGATGAAAAGGACATCTTTTTTTTTTTTTGGTGTTAGTTCTAGAAGTTGTTGTAGCTCTTCATAGAACTGTTCAGCTTCTTTAGAATTACTGGTTGGGGCATGGACTTGGATTTCCGTGATACTGAATGATTTGCCTTGGAAACAAACTGAGATCATTGCGTCATTTTTGAGATTGTATCCAAGTACTGCAGTTTGAATTCTTCTGTTGACCATGAGGGCTACTGCATTTCTTCTAAGAGAATCTTGCCCAGCATCAGGCTTTACTTTTACCACCAGACACATCCACAAATGAGCATCATTTCCACTTTGGCCCAGTCACTTCTTTCTTTCTGGAGCTATTATTAGTAATTGCCCTCCACTCTTCCCAGTAGCATATTGGACACCTTCAGACCTGGGGAGCTCATCTTCTGGTATCATATCTCTTCGCCGTCATACTGTTTATGGGATTCTTGTGTTAAGAACACTGAGGTGGTTTGCCATTTTCTCCTCCAGTGGGCTACATTTTGTCAGAACCCCTCACTATGACCTGTCTGTCTTGGGTGACCTTGCAAGCTATAGCTCATAGCTGCACTGAGTCATGCAAGCCCCTTCACCATAACAAGCCTGTGATTCATGAAAGGGCATAATCACATTAAAGGTAAAAATAGAGGAAATTAATTTTAGTAATACATTTCTTTTCAGTTCAGTTGCTCAGTCGTGTCCGACTCTGCGGCCCCATGAACTGCAGCACGCCAGGCCTCCCTGTCCATCACCAGTTCCCGGAGTCCACCCAAACCCATGTCCGTTGAGTCGGTGATGCCATCCAACCATCTCATCCTCTGTCGTCCCCTTGTCCTCCTGCCCTCAATCTTTCCGAGCATCAGGGTCTTTTCAAATGAGTCAGCTCTTCGCATCAGGTGGCCAAAGTATTGGAGTTACCTAATCGCATATATCTAAAATATTGTCTGTCGTTTCAACATGAGAAATGATTAATGAGATATTTTGGTTTGGCTTTCTGGTGGTTCAGACTGTAAAGTATCTGCCTGCAACATGGGAGATCCAAGTTCAATCCCTGGGTCGGGAAGATCTCCTGGAGATATTTTACATCCTTTTTTTTTATATTGTGTTAAATCTGGTGTATTTTATATGTACAACACATCTCAATTTAGATGCTAAATTTTCATCAGAAACACTTGATCTGTATCTACATTGTACAAAATTTGAAAGAAAGTCAAAGTTGCTCAGTCATGTCCAACTGTTTGTAACCCCGTGGACTGTAGCCTGCCTTGCTCCTCTGTCCATGGAATTCTCCAGGCAAGAATAATGGAGTGGGTAGCTGTTCCCTTCTCCCGGGGATCTACCCAACCCAGAAATCGAACCCAGGTCTCCCACATTGCAGGCAGATTCTTAACCAACTGAGCCACCAGGGAAGCCCAAGAATTCTGGAGTGGGTAGCCTATCCCTTCTCCAGGGGATCTTCCTGACCCAGGAATCAAACTGGGGTTTCCTGCATTGCAGACGGATTCTTTACCAAGTGAGCTCAGGGAACCACTGAAAAAAGACTCATATCCTTACCTTGTTTCAAATGTAAACATTTTTAGTAACTGAATACAGCACCACTTTCTGATTTCAAATTTAATTAAAGTGACATAGAATTATAGATCCATCACATTACATTTCAAGTGTTCCATAGCCACATGTGGCTGGCAGCTCCAGTACTGGACAACACAAGTCCAAAGGGCTAGACACATGTTTGCTAATTGCCTCTGGACCTTAAATTGTTTAATGCACTAGACACAGTGTAGGTTCTTGGTTCATCATGGCATCAGAGCAGTTAGGAACTTCAAAAACCCTGAAGGTTCAGCAGTCCTATTTCCTTATATCTGAGGAAAGAGTACCTAGGATGGGAGAAGTTAAGTAACTTGCAGAAGATCATACAATTAGACTATCAGCATTCATCTGGTCAAGAATTTAGGTCTCCTTATTTTTAATCCTGAGGTCTTTCTACCTCATTACGTCAAACATACATTAGGAAGAAAGAGGATTTTTAAATTTACTTGACTAATCACTTGAATAATATAGGCAAAGAAAAACATACTTATAACCTAGGTGCATTTGCATAACCTGATAAAGCCAGTGCATGCGAGAGTGTTGCAGGCCTTCGTCCCCTGTGGTCTGGGGGCCAGGTGGTCTAATCTGTCAGTCCAGCTCACCTCTGCTCATCACTGCTTACTCTGCTTGCAGCCGCCTCGCTGCACATCTCCTCCTCCCGGCCCTGGAGCTTCCGGCCACATTTTTCTGTCTGCAGCTGTCCTCCCCAGCTGTCTGCCACAGTTTGTTTAAGGCTGTGCTTCAGCGAGCCCTTTATATTTGCAAATCAAAGTATTCAGTAGAAACTGCAGCAAAATTGGAAAAGAGCTTCTATCCAGCCACAAACGCACCAAACTCTGAGGTCCTGCTTCCTGAGGGAGGGTGTGTGATTGTGTGTGTGTGTGTGGGGGGGGTGGCAGGCGAGAAGACGGATGTGTGGTTAAGTGTGTGACATCAGACAGACCTGCGCTCAAGTCCCAGCTCCACCATTCCTAGGTGTGTGGCCTTGGGCAATCCTGTCTCCTGCTCTGTAGATGAGGACAGTAGGAATGGCTGCCTCCAGCAGATTTCAGCGTGAAAGCGCACACGGGGAGTCCAGTGCCTGACGGGAGGAAGCTCCCACTTCACACAGGCTGATGTTACTTTCCAGTGGTCTTCAGGCTCCCTGAGGGTGAGGACTACATGTACCAGACTCAATACTGCATCTTGTGACTAGCAAAATCCCTGAGACATAGTAGGTCCTAAACGAATATTTCTCAAATGATGTTATGAGATACTTACGATTTCCCTCAAATCTTCTAACTGATGCTAAGAGAGAGAAATGGAGGGGGTGGCGACATGGTGATGAGGAAAGGGGAGAGGGAGGTAGCTGCTTCCCTCTTCAGAATCTATCTGGCGATGACACCAGGCTCAAAATGAAACTGTAAGTTCAATAAATGATGACGTCCAGAGGGTTATGCAAGATGAAAGAATTAGAGTCATAGTGTTCAAAGGGGAAGAGATATGGAGTAGGGCAAGTAAATACAGAGTGTAACATTGTCATGGATTTGATTTGAGTAGATAAACGTCTACAGGTTCTGTCCAACAAAGCACCTCCTTTTGTACTTCTAAGACACTTCTTTTACCAACTGCATATTCCATGAATCTTGACCTGGTGTCACATTCCCCAGAACACATGACAGGGAAGAAATAGTAAAGCTTCCAGGAATCTTTCACCAAGCAAGTCTTCTCATAACAAGAAGGCACATGTGTAGACAAGGCAGAGCTAACTTTTAACCTACTCCTTGGAGGTGACCTTTGCCTTAACTGGCTAAAGGTGACAACATGAGCATTGAGAAGGCTCATCTACTCTTCTGGCTGAGTCCTCTCCTGGCATGAAAATGTTGGTAATGTGGGAAATGATAATGATGATCACTAGATATACAAGTATATAATAAATGCAAGAGGAGGGGCTGGAATGATCCATGTGACAATGAATTCATATGAGACATTGAGAATATTCAAAGCATCCTTGAGTGTTTTCAGTAGTTAGCCTTCCCTTTAGATTTACAGAGTGGCACTTTATATCTTAATGTAACAAAAAGAGATATAAGTATAGAGCTGTTCAGAAACCCTCTAAAGGGCATAGTTTATGAGAAAGTGGGTCTGTAGTTTACTAACTATGAGATTTTGAGCAGGTTATAATATCCCTATGCCTCTCTTTCTTTCATCTGTAAAGTATAAATTATAATATGTTTACCCAATAGTTTATATAGTAACAATTGGTCATAAATTCTGATCCTGGCCCTATTCTAAGTTTGCTGTTTTTGTTAACATTTACTCCTCACACTCCTGTGAGTAGAGTGCTATATTTGCCTGCTTTAAAGATAAGAAACTTCAAGAGACAAGGAAGCTATATACTATATAACTGTAACCTGAGTTACTCGTGGAGTAGCAACAAGATTTAAGCTTACTCTGTATAAGGCCTTTTACTGTGGATACTCCATAACTGTAGGTATGAGCACCAGAGTACAGGTTCTCGGATGTTTAATTCACTTTAGTCACTGCAGTTCTGGCTCTTTTCATTCTTTTGTTTCCTCTCCTACCTCCATTCCAAAATTCCTTCACTGTTAAAATAATTTTACAGGTATATAACAAGTACAAGAAGAGAAGGGTGTAGAATGACCCATGTGCAATGGATTAGAGTTAGAGATATTGGTATGAACTAATGTTTAGTTTAATATAGATGCAGATGTTTACATATAGATTTATTTATAGATACCTGTGTGTACGTGGGTTAAGACACACATTTTCTTGCTCTGTCAGCTGAGAGCACATAAAAGCAATGACACCCCAAGAGCAATAAGTACACCTCTCACTCGTGTCTTGGTTTCTAATATTGTTCTTCAACAAAAGGAAACAAAGCTCTTTGGAGAAATTGATGCTGCTAGGACTGGGGCAGGAAACACATAGCTGCGCCTGGAACACCATGTAGTGTGAGAAAGAAGGACGTGCAAACCAACCAACAAACAAACGACCACACAATGATGGTGGTGTGTCAGAGGGATTCAGGAGCCAACTGGACTCATGAGAAATGATTAATGAGATATTTTGGTTTGGCTTTCTGGTGGTTCAGACTGTAAAGTATCTGCCTGCAACATGGGAGATCCAAGTTCAATCCCTGGGTCGGGAAGATCTCCTGGAGATATTTTACATCCTGCAATCCTTTGACCCCAGTGGTCAAAGCTAGAACAATTTGAGCTATATAATAAATGAAGTACTAGTGGATTATATACCAAAGTATAAAGTAAATATCTGTGAGCACATATAAATATAAATGATTGAACAAATAAATGGGAAAGAACAGACACACCTCTCATGCAGAATTATGAACAGTTTATGTAGCCACTCCACCCTCCAGTTGGCAGAGTCTAACTCCCCACTTCTTAAGTCCATACTTAAGAAGCTGTGCATAGTGACTTTCTTCCAAAGAGCACAGTGTGGAGATGGAGAAGAAAAGAGTAACTTTATGGTGAAGACCATGAAAAATAGTACATCAAGCCAGGGGATCAAAGTTAACACCAGTAGTCATAAGTCACTTTGATAATATGTACCCATTATTTGATGTAATGCAAATGACATGTTGCCTGTGTGGTCTTCCTCCACAAAACCCATAACCCAGTTTAACCATGAGAAAAACATCAGACAAATCACAGTTGAGAAACATCCTACAAAATACCTGACCTATAAAATACTTCTCAAACCTGTCAAGGTCATCAAAACGGAGGTAAGTCTGAGAAACTGTCACAATCAAATGGAACCTAAGATGAATGACGACTAAACATAATGTGGTGTCCTAGATGGAATCTTGGAGCAGACAAATGACATTAAACAAGAGACAGATAAGGAAATCAGAATAGACTATGAACTTTAGTCAACAGTAATGAGTTAATATCAATCTCTCCTATGACAAAATGTGCCTCGCAGGGGTAAGGCACTATCACGGGAGACCGGCTGCGCAGTACTCTCTGGACTCTCGTCACAAATGATTATGTAAATCTAAGTGTTAGTCGCTCAGTCGGGTCCCACCCTTCGCAACCCCATGGACTGTAGCCTACCTGTTCCTCTGTCCATGGAATTCTCCAGGCAAGAATACTGGAGTGGGTAGCCATTCCCTTCTCCAGGGGATCTTCCAGACCCAGGGATCAAACTCGGGTCTCCGGCATTGCAGGCGGATTCTTTACTGTCTGTAAATCTAAACCTGTTCTAAAATAACAAGGTTGTTTTCAAAAAGTAAATGAATCTGTCATTGCTTATAATATGCAAATTTAGGGAACTATAGAGTCAGAAATTAAAGTTAGGAATAACCTGTGAGATCAAAGGAGAGGACAAAACCCCATTGAACAACCAAAATAGAATCCTGCTATTATTTTTGCAGTCTATTAAAAATATCATTATAATAATAACTTGATACAGGCTCTATCCTGTCAACCTTCAAGCAAGGTTTCCAAGTCGTGGATAAAAATATATATGACAAGTAGAATAGGATCCAGAGAATTGTGTGCTTCAGTATAATATATATCACCTAATTACAATCACAAAGTAAATCTTTCATCTAACAATTCTCAAACTGTGTTAGGGAGACCCCAGTACCTTTTAAGGAGCCTCCAAAGTCAAAACTATTTTCATAATAATATTAAGATGATATTTACCCTTTTCAGTCTTATTCTTTCACAAGTGTATGGCTTAGTTTTCCAGAGATTACAGAATGTGTGATATTACAAAAGGTTAATGTAGAAGCAGTTATGAGAATCCAACTGCTTCCTATTAAGCTAGAAATCAGACAAATTGCAAACATGTAAAATAATACCATCCTTATTCACTTCCTTTGTTTTGGGTAGTATAGCTATTTTTCATAAAATATATCATTATGTTGCTATTACTGATATGTAATTGTTAAAGTAATACATCTTTTAAAAATTCCTCTTAACTCATAAATATGATAAATATTGATAGAAATTACCTATATAAGCAAAAACTCTCTGAGATCTTTAGTAATTTTTGAGTGTAGAAAGTCTGAGAACTGGAAAGATGGACGACTACTGTACTAATCATAGTGACCAATTTGCTCTTTCAGCTTTGGGACACTTGTCACTCTATTGTCATCTTGTACCTCAACCTCTCCAGTGTTTTAAGAATTCCTCACCTTCTGAGTGTATAGAAGTGAAAGTGCCACTTTCCAGCCTCCCTTGCGGCTAGATCAGAAGCAGCTACCTTAGGTCCTATCAAACTACCTGAACACATTGAGCCTTAGAATCTGGAGGAGGTGAGGCTGGGGCCAGACACAGCTTTTTTTTTTTTTTCCAGTGGGTTTTGTCATACATTGACATGAATCAGCAATAGATTTACACGTATTCCCCATCCCGATCCCCCCTCCCACCTCCCTCTCCACCCGACTCCCCTGGGTCTTCCCAGTGCACCAGGCCCGAGCACTTGTCTCATGCATCCCACCTGGGCTGGTGACCTGTTTCACCATAGATAATATACATGCTGTTCTTTCGCAACATCCCACCCTGACACAGCTTTATAATGGAAGCAGAAGTGGCAAGGAGATAAAGTCCTAGAAGCAGTAGCTCTAATGCACCTCGTTAGTCCACTGATAGTTGTGTCAACAGCACATATTGCTATAGAATCCTGTATTTCGGCAGCAGTGGGATCTTCACCTGAACAATCTATTTCTGTGAATCTGGCTATTATTCCTGGTTATCTTGTCCTGACACTGAATCTCCAGCTGGGATCTCTGTTCTATGAGCTGCACAGTATATTTTAAATAATATTCCTTTTCAACTTCAAACATCCAAAGATGCTTAATGCCTGCAATTATAACTCTGACTATTCTACCAAAAATTGGTTTCTTAGTTAACGTCCATCTTGACCTCTTTCAATATCAGCCTTTCTGAAATTCCATAAGTGAACCAAGATTAAAGGAGAGAAAAAGCAAAATAAACTTACCCTTTACTTTATCTACTATAGAAATCAAGTAACTACAAAAATAAATGTAGATGTTTACCATTTTGAAAGATAAAAGAAACTTCTGGCCTTCTGCTCTAAACTTTTACCTATGTTTTGGAATTATGATCCAACTTTCAACCAGCACAGTATAAGATTTTCATGTGTTACTTCCCAGTTATGCAATTTCTATAAAACAAGCAAGAGGCTCTGAAGAGAATGACTTATGACACCATGCCATGTGCTTAGTTCATTATAAGTCATTTCAAGGACCTCCAGTCATTCTGAGCCAATCAAAACAGAAATGTTCTAACACATTTGAGAGTATCTTGTTTTATAGAGTGCTTAAGAAAGGCAAGAAAAGCACGCTAGATTTCAAATGTACCAAATTATCCAGAAAGGATTTTGAAACTGGTCCCTGTTAGGTTACTTTTCTTTATTATTTAATGTGGTATATAAAATATAATACTTTTCTGTTTGAGCTCCTAGGACCTGGAATGGTTCTGCCTTTTAAAATTTGGCAAGCAAATTATAAAATATTTTTATTCTGCTCATTTTCTTGCTAGATTTCAAAAGTGAGAAGTACAAAGACAAGTTAGGCCCTACAGATCTCCCAATTTCATGCTAACTCAGATTAAGAGGGGCTTAAATTAATTTTGACTAGAAAAAGCATCTTCTACAATTCAAATACTACCTTAGAATAAGGATCCTTTGAAATAGTGTCTCGAAATAATTTAGCAAAAACATATGAGGGCAGTAATCCATTGCTTTTTCCCTCTCATTCTCTTTGTCCAGGTTAGAGTTTAGGGGTCTTGGATCTGGATATTTCCACATTTGAGTTGTCAGAGGAAAGGTCTGTTTACAGGCGAAGTCAACAGAAAAGCATTCATCAGCACACCTTACCTTGCGAATAGGTTGAGGAATTGAAAAACAGGCAGATACAATGACCAATGATGACCTACTTCTTGCAAACCTAATTTGGGGGTGCATCTTTTAAAATATGAGGTTTTTGAGGGTGTACTTGAGAGAAGCTGCACAGACAAACTCATTTGTCTCTGTTTCTTCCTGTCTCTTACCTAGGGTATGTTTTTTCTCTACTTGCTAAGAACAGGAAATTGCAGAATAAAGATTTGATCAGTTTCCATCACCTGTATATTTGCCCAAATAAATTACACAATGCATCAGAATAGATTAGTTTTATGTAGTTTTAAATTATCTTTTAATCTTCCAAGTCTGGAGTTCTCACTATTAAAAGCCTATCTCTGAGAAGGTTGCCCTTTCAAAGTAAAAATAGGCGATACCTTTGAGACATTTTCCATTACTGGTTGACCTAGAAAAATCCCCTTCTCGCAGCTCAGCCCTGAGCAGGTCTAAGGAACTTCCCAGCCAGTCATGCATCATGTGAATGTGGCGCAGGATAGGCTAGTATTGATAGCACCTGCAGTCTGGACAGCATTTTAGAGTGAATAGAGAGCTTTCGCACACAGTATTTTGTCTGGGCTTCAGCAGCCCTGCATTTACGGTAAGCAAGGCTAGAACTGTTCCACGTTACTTACAAAGAGAATGAACTATGAGAGGGGCTCTCCCCAGTGAGGTGAGGGCTGAGCCTAGAACTGCAGACTTAGACCGTCTGGGCCACCCCTGAGAGAGAGGAATATCCAGGGAGCAAAGTCATCTGACTATTGTTCTCTCCTCTCCCACCCCAGTTTACAGAAAGGAAACATTTCAGGAAGCCCAACAGAGCAACCAGGAACAATGGAGAGGAAAGGAGAGCCCAAAGGCCAGATGGCAAGGCAGGCGGAGCCCCCGGGGGATGAGGCAGCAGGAGCCTGGTGTCATCCCACGCTTGGGGTTCACTTCTCCCCAACCGGCCTGGTCATGTGTATTCCCCGGATTGCCTGAGGTCATTTTGGGTGAGAATTAGGAAAATCAGGAATGATTTATCACCTAAAGAAATAAGATTTAGCACAGAACTAAGAATTCCAAACCAACAGCCAAGGTTTGAGAAAGAAATTTAAGAGAAAGGAATGCACCTGCTTTTAAAAGCTGAAATTTCTGTGGCGAGACTACCTAAGTACACAGGATTTAAGTTTTGTAGTGAAATGACAGGAATGTTCCAAATAAAGCATGGCAATACTTCTTCATGCAAAATGCTAAGTATATATCATTTCATTTAATTCTTACCACCTGCCTTGAGGTCACCACTATTATTCTTGGTTCTCCGGTGAGGAGGCTCAGGCTCAGAGAAGTTGAATGACTGGCTTAAGGTCACACAGCTGGAAATGCAGACAAAATTTGAACTCAGATGACAAATCCGACGTCCTGCTCACTATACTGCACTACATCCTAAGTAGTAGGTTACTTGTTCTCATTTTTTATTTCCCTTTGTGTCCCATCTTCGTGACTCATTATAGTATACAGATGAGTTTTTAAAAAATATTTTATTTTCCTTGTTTATTAGCTGGAAAAATTTTTATTAAGAGACATTTACAATCACCCATTCTTTGGTAGCCTGCAAGTACAACAAAGTTTATTAGGAAAGTCAGAATAAATTAAATCTGTAATATCTTACAAAATAATGAGTTTATATTACTATAGCAAAAAGCTACTTACTTCTAAGAAACAGGAAGTATGCAAACAACTCTTCTGAGAAGCAGAATAGATGTTACAACAAGCATTCATATGTGAGAAGATTCACTTTGGTGGTGATTATGTCTTTTATGTGTACTCTGTAATTATTTGGGATGTTATAAGACTTCAATGATAGGATACTGCAGAAGCTTTCCCTCTGATCTTCCAGGGACTGATTGCTCTTCCACCTCCAGTTCTCACCTGTCCATTGCTGTGCCCTGTTCTTTATAGCACTTTTATCATAATTAATAATTATGGATTTGCTTACTGCCTTCCCCATGAGACTGTAAACTCCCAACAGACAGGAATCATGACTGCTTTATTCAGCAGTGTTTCCCTAGCACCTATCATGGTGCCTGGAACATAGTAGCAATTCAATAAATGTTTGATTGGATGGATGGATAGATGGATGGATGGGTGATGGACGGATAAATGGGCGAACAGACATGTCAATATTCCCAGTTTCCAAAGATTTGAGTAATAGGCAAGTTGGTAATGTTTGATAACTTTTGGGACCAAGATGAGTCAGTCATCCTTTCCCTAAAAATAGGCCTGAGAGCTGGTGGTAAGGAATTTTGAGGCCAGTATACTGGGGTGGAGAGGAAAGGGAAGTCAATATACTAAGCATTTATCAGGAGCACAGCAATGGGCTCAATACACATTATCTCATTTCACATAAAAGTACTGCATGAGAAAGGAATTTTTTCTATTTTACAAATGAAAAAAGTGAGACTCAGATTGGTGAGATTACCCAAGGTCATTAAACAGAATACAGAGAACCAGAATAAGGACCTTGATTTATCATATGTCAAAGACCATATGTTTTTCCTTTTAACAAATTTGCTTTCCTTAAAACATCTTTTTAATTGGCTTGTAACTTACATATAATAATTGATCCTATTTTAAGTGTATAGGTTGATAAAATCTAAATATATATATATATATACATCCTGCAACCACCATCCAGATAAATAACATAATCCAACTTGATTATTAATAAACATTAATTTATTTAAATAATAGTTCCTCATTCTGAGATTGCCTTTCTCTTCCTGTGGGTGTTAAAATTTATTACATTTTATGATAATAATTGTAAGAGTGGATGATACTTGAAAATTGTTGTTAGCAAATGTTCAACTATATGTAAAGTTCATAACACTAAATCATTTCCCTGCCCCTACTAACCACAGTTTTTCTTTTGGGTTGTATATGGAGCTGAATTTTATTGCTACATGACATCCAGGTGGGAAAGCCACTGCTTCACACCATTCTCTAAAACCTGGGAATTTTCATTCTTTTATTCAAGAACAAGTCTAATGGTCTCATCAACATCCTATTTATTAATGTAGCGAGAATGTTTGGTGAGTTCATGATAGTGATACATTATTATTAACTGAATTCCATGCTTTATTCAGATCTTGGTATTTAGATGATGTCCTTTTTCAATTCTAGTATCCCATCCAGGATACACACCATTGTGTCTCACTAAGCTCCTTTTTGTGTGACTATTTCTCTGTTTTCTCAGGGATTTCTTGGTTTTGATAACCTTGATAGTTTTAAGAAATACAGGCCAGGTATTTTTTATGATGTTCCTATATTGGAATCTATCTGTTTTTCTAATGGTTGAACTGCAGTTATAGGTTTTGGGAAGACCACAGAGAAAAAGTGTTACTTTAATCATATTATATCAAGGGAACATATGATCCACATGATTTACGACCACTGATATATTGGCTTGATCACCTGGCTGAGGTAGTGTTGGTCCGGTGGTTTCATTTTAAAGTTTCTCTTTTCTCCCTTCCCTATTCTGCACTGTGCAGGGAAGGGAGTTAAGCAACCGACATTTAAAGGTGGAGTATCCACATAAATTACTTGGAATTCTCCTGCATGGATGATTTCTCTCTTCTCCGTTTATTAATTATTCAAGTATTTATTATCAATATGGACTTATGGATATTTATATGCTGTATTATAATTCAATACCACTTTTTTTGCTCAAATTGTCTCAGCTTTTTTGGTTGGAAAAAAAGTTGTATGTCTTATATCCCTTTGACATACTCCCACTGCAGGTCTTTTTATTTTTTAGCATTTCTTTACTTTCCAGCACCACAAGATGCACCAGGCTCATTGTGTATGTTTCCCAGAATCAGTAAGTGCTAACTTTAAAAATATGATTTTAAATATATATGATTTATACCTTAACTAAGGACCTTAACTCAGGACAGGTCAAAGTCAGCTAGGAATCATTAGTTTACTAGTGTGTACGTGTACAACCATCACCACACCCAAACTGTGTGGCTGGTTAGAAAAGATCTGTGCATATACTCCCACCACAAAACTACTGGCATTCTTGCTTGGTTCCAAGATTCAGACAGCCTATTATCTTCATTCCTCCTTAAACATCATTATGAGTGTTAGACAGTTTAATTGCAGATGAGAGAAAATAAACCCAAACATTTTAGCTCCAAATCATCAGTAGTATTGTATGAGGAAGAGATTCTGATGATATAGACATTGCTTTTCAAACCAACGAGTGTATACCCCAAGTTACCCAATGTCTGGCCAATGAACAGACAAAAGTAAAGTGGTAATGTACTGGGTCATCACATTTCTTTTATATCTGGGGCAGTGGGCAAGCAGTTGTTATTAAAGCTAATGGAAAAAAATCATATTTTCAAATTAAAACCAAGTCTGATGATACATAAAAGTTTTACTCGAAAGTAAATGAAACACACATATGATTTTGTGTTGGTGGAGCTGACTTCAAGCTACATTTCCATATTTGGAGCATTCTCTATCCCTACTGGTGATTGGATGCAACATTTAAGAAACGTTGACACGGTTTCCTGAGTGAAACTGGAATAATAGTAAATCTTCCCTAATTGGTGAGTAGTTCCTCAGCAAACTTAAAATGGTTTGTTCTGTTGTTTTGTTCTGTGAGAGGTAGGGAGAGCATGTGCTGGTAGAGTCATGACAAGGTTCAAGAGTTTGGATTTGAGTTCCATTTTCCTATGCCAACTAAATACCGGATAGACGTGAATTATTATTATGTCCAAGAATGTAGTGTTGCAAGAGGTAGTATTTTATAACAATATTATAAATTATCAAAGAATATATATTTGACAGATTTATGGCTTGGAAATTGCTGGCTTTTCCTTTCAGTTCATTAAACTAGACATCAGCTAAACATCTTTTGATATGACCTATAATAACTGGGCAAATAAAATATGTGAAATTCATTTCTATCAATATATACAATGTATCTTTATTAGATATTCTCATTTCAATTTACTGTGACTCCAAAGTTTACTTTGGTTGACAAATGCTATATGAGTCAACCTAGTATCTGTTTAGAAGAAAGTATATATTTAAAGGGAAAAAAATGGAATGTCATTAACAGGTAACATTTTTTGATCAATAAATAGAGGAAAGTATGGAAAAAACTTTTTTCCATTCCTTGATAAAGGGGTTAAACGCTTTCTGGGCAAAGGATGAAATTTTTTTAAAAAATCAAGAAAGATTTCCTGTAGGTGATTATGATGATAGTGGGAATTGTGCATTGTTAAAGCATTCACCAAGTGAGTTTCAAGTTTTCTTAAAAGAATATAACGAAGGTAGATAAATTTATCATAATGAAAGTACAGTGAGGTCAAAGGTTATAGAGAGAGCATTATGACACAATAACCATGAAGTCAGTGTCATAGGTTAATCTCTTGCTCTTCTCTTTCAATGACAATATCAAACTTCAGTTAGTTATAGAAGATGAGTCTTTGCTTTAATTGCTCTTATGTGATACAGGAAATTCATTTCTAGTTTAAAATACATGAGTTTAATGGCACATCTACTTCACGAAAACTTGACATAGATTCTCAACTTACATGAATGAACACAAATTGGTTTTCAAAAAGATACTGGTAAGCACGCATCATTTTCAAGTATATCATTTACTGACTATCTATCCTTCCAGCATATATTAGCCTTTCCCCACGCTGCTGCTACTGCTGCTAAGCCACTTCAGTCGTGTCCGACTCTGTGCGACCCCACAGACGGCAGCCCACTAGGCTCCCCCGTCCCTGGGATTCTCCAGGCAAGAACACTGGAGTGGGTGCCTTTCCCCATATCTTCTATTAATTGCCATGTCTCAGTAGTATTTATTTGGTCAGTTCACTTACATTACCAGCCAGTCATAAAATAACATTACAGAGTAAATCAAGTGTTCCAAACTGGAAGACCTGCAAGGTAAATTCAACCTACAGACTGATTTGCTTTGATCCACCCAGTATTAAGGGGCTGCCCTGGTGGCTCAGTCGGTGAAGAATCTGCCTGTGATGCAAGAGACCCAGGTTCGATCCCTGGGTCAGGAAGATCCCCTGGAGAAGGGAATGGCTACCCACTCCAGTGTTCTTGCCTGGAGAATTCCATGAACAGAAGTCTGATGGACTACAGTCCCTGGGGTCACAAAGAGCTGGACAGGACTGAGCAACTAACGCTTTCACTTTCACCCAGTATTAAAGAGACCTAGAAATACTAGTTTTAGAAATCTAAAGTTTTAGATTTCTGGGTTTCTCCTGATAAGTAAACACTGACCTGAATCTTTCAACACTGACCTGAATTTCACGTGAGTAGAATCTGCCGGAGCAAAGTATTACAATGCCTCCTTTAGGCAAACCCACCATTCTCTATTGCTTACACCCAGCCAGTTGCACTCAATAAACACATCCAGCCATATGCTTGTTTTACTATTGTTTTACTTGTCTGGCCCCTGCAGGCTTGTGAACATGTGACCTCTCAATTAGACTGATGTGGGCGGTAGTGGTGGTAATGTGCATATGTGGTTATGAAACAAGCATTCAACCAAGATGGTTTAGCAAATAGTCTCAACTCATGTGAGTTAAGAGATTATGATTTGTGTTAATTCATTCCTTTAACATTAATTTATGCACTACCAAATAGTAAAATAATCTTTTAGGGATAAACAAAATAGATTCCTAATTATAAATATCATGAAAAGAGAACTTCCTGTATCCACAAAGCTGCATACTAATCCCATGAGACCTTTATCCCTACTTTGCTCTCTTTCCTCTTGAGTTTTTTTCCTCCCCAAATGTATCACAGAAAAATCATAATCTATTTTTTTTAAAGAAGATTTATTTTGGATTAAGTGATTTCATGATGCAACATGGTTTTAAACAAAAATAGAGATCAGTATGAAAATAAAACAAATTGTACACATAAAATATCTTTCCCTCAAAGCATTTCAGAATCATAAAAAAATACAACTCAAAAGTCAGGGGTTCAGGTAAGGATAAGAATACAGACTTTCCAGAAAACAAACAAGTCTACATTTCAGAGTCCCAGGCTCCATTTAAGACCACCCATGATTCATTTCTAGGATGTCAACAGTCTGCATTATTTGCTTGGAGAAAAAAAGATGAAATTTAAATATAAGGTAAAATGAGAGCTGTATAATCTCAATGTCAATAGCAAATACTTCCCATTATTGTTCTCTATTAAAAGTAACATTGAATAAATATGAGGCTTAAATCAACTCAACAAAAATAGAAACATAGCTATTAATTGTGACATGGTGTAATAGACACAATGGGTGGAATTTGTGAAAAGAAATTTGAAGGCTTAAAAAATACACCACCTGTGCTCCACTGAAATCTTACACATAACGTGGCTTTTTTTTTTTACAGAGCCTAAATATTAAAAAGTAATCATTACTATAAAATTAGATTAATACTTTCAGTAAGAGGCAGGAGAGATGCATGTATCTTTATTTATTTACTTTGGAATGCCTGCATCCCTATTATAAAAACGTGATATTATGCACTTTCCAACATATTAACAGCCTCAAATTTTACTTATGATACCATATAAAGAAAAATAGGTTGTAATACCATCTTTTAGAGCGTTAGGGTCCTAAAAGAACATTCAGTTTTGTATGTTTCCTGGTTAGTCCTTCCAAGGTATTTCTTGAACATTATCCATCCTTTCTTATAGAAGGTGATAGTAACCAGAAGTTTACTGATTCCTTACCTGCATCAGTAATATTTGATTCAGTTTGAATCATACACCATACCTATCAACACTGCTCAGGGTTGTAATATCTTAAAAGAAAATTGGATAGAAAGATATTACCTGCCCAAGGCCACTCCACATAAAAATTTCATGTATAAGTTTAATTTTCCTGTGTTTCCCAGAAGCCATACAACTAGGGCCTTCCAATTCTGCTGAACTGTTTGATCATGAAAGCCAAATAATCTACCTTACAGATTAAATCTAAGCAAATGTATTTCAGTCTTGATTAATTTCTTGGAAAACTGGAAATACAGATTAGGTCTCCATTTGCAATTCAGTAACCCAATTGTCAGGTTTTTTGCTTATACATGACCAGGGAACATTTAAGTTACCATTAGGAGCCATGAAAAATGTTTTGGAAGTGACTGTCATGTCAAAGAATGTCTGCTAAAAAACAAATTAAGCAAAAGAAATGTGTCAAGCAATGTGTGCTCTCTTTTCCCCTAAAGTTCAATTATAACAACAACAATTGTTAAAAGTAATCCACAACACAACTTAATGCTAAATCATTGGATCTCCTAATTAAGCTATGGTTAGCTTTAATACTTTTGGACTAAATTCTGTTTTGCAATACAGAAAAATGTTATCACCCTACTGAAGATAAGGGGACCCAAGCAGTGCTCTCATTGGGCAGCATATAATTCTTTTCCTCAAAGTCAGAAACCAAAGTATATGTTTCTACCCACAGCCGCAGAGCCATAAGGTGATCCTTTCACCCTTGTTTTAACTTTCCCCCTGCAACAGTATACCTGTTGATATGGGCAGGGCACACACGTTCAGCATATCCTTTGTGCCAGCTCCTTGGAATGCAGTTACCACTCCTGAATCTTGATAGTTGGTCCATAATTAGCATTACATTCTTGGCAGGGGTGGGGGAGAAAGCGGGGGCATGGGGGGATAACACTACTGGTTCCATCTTTTCTGATTTTCTTGTTCCTATCATCCTTCTAGTGGGCAGCAAGTGGTTGGCCACAGTTTAGAAAGCTTGATGTCTCTGACATCCCCTTGCTTCCATGTGAGGCAAGCAAATCTAGCTAGAAAACACAACTGAATTAGAAAGGCAATATAGGCTTTGCAAAATTAGAACCTAAGTGAAAGTGACATTCTCATTAATTTAAACTCAATTTTATAGAAGTAAGGTGTCTAAGATTTAGAATATTTTCACTCATCAATTAAATCAGAAAGCAGGTAAGAACACAAAAGGGCCTGAAAGTCAGATTCACTTTGAGGGTGAGGCCATGGTCTTTATTTGTATTTGTACTATGCAGTGTGATAAGTATTTTGTAATGATGGTGTAGCATCATTTCATCTTCAGTGGGAGTTTCCTCAACTGGGTTGGACTGAAAAGACTCTTCATTATCAGATGTTTGCCTTAGTTAGAAGTGATCAAGTCATAATTTGTGCAGAAAGAAGAAAAAAGGTTGGATCAATGTGCGGAAGACAAAGAGGAAAAGAACCTGCAGTGGTCCCTTCAACCCGTATCACCGGAACTCAGCTATCAGGGTTTTCTAGATCATCCTTGTTTAAAATTAAAAAATAAAATCAGGTTTCTGATTAAAGTGCTGTTTCATTATCTTGCTTCCAAATAATATTTGAGAAAACTAAACTTACTATAATATAGAAATCCACCAAAAGCAATCAAATTTTGCATTTCGTTTTTAATTTCTCATAATAACGTAGTAAAACGGAAACATTAAGGATATTGGGAATTTTTTCTATGAATATGCTAACTTCTTCAAGGACTTTTCAGAAGGTGTCATGTTTTTAAGAGTGATTCAAAAAATGAGAGTTTGGGTAGACAAGCAGCTTGCAAATTTCGGTGAAACTGGAATAGGCTGGTATACATATTAGTGTCCACATTTCTCAAGATGAAACCTGGAACTGTAGCTGTGAAGTGCTGAAAGTGATCTCACAAGCCACCTGTGAAAATCAGCCCCAATGCAGACAAGACTTGATACCTTCTACTCCACGGAGTATGTGAGGATCAAGACAAACCAAGCGCCCGAAAGCACTGAGAAACTCTAAAGCACTGTTTAAACATATTCCACCATTACTGTCAATCATTTGAACGCAGTTTTTTAAACATGATTGTTATATAAGAGAAACAAATTTTCCTTCACTTATTACAGAACTTTTACTTAATTATAAATATAACAGATGCTAGAAAATTGCAACCACATTTCTTTGGCCAAGATCCATTCATTTTTTTTTTTTTTTTTTTTGCACAAGAAAAACATTTTGGCCCCAGAGGTGGATGGGCTCAGGAATTGGGATTTTTAACACTGCAAAGCAAAGTTATTAGATTGGTGCAAATGTACCTTTGGTTTTGCATTTCTGAACTTTGCCATTTGATGCCATTCTTAAATGTGGTTATGTTACACATCATTTTAATGTGCATTTCTTGCTTTATGTTTTTTGCTAGTGAATTATTACTTGCTATTTATTTTATATGTATTTTAGGCTATGGAAATTATGTTAGACAAAAGGTAAATTTGAGCAATTTCTTATTTGAGTTCAAAATGGGTGGTAAAGCAGTGGAGACAACTTGCAACATCAACAACGCATTTGGCCCAGGAACTGTTAATGAACATATAGTGCAGTGGTCGTTCAAGAAGTTCTGCAAAGGAGACAAGAGCCTTGAAGATAAGGAATGCAGTGGCTGGCCATTGGAAGCTGACAACGACCAACGGAGAGGATCATCAAAGCTGATCCTCTTACAACTACATGAGAAGTTGCCCAAGTCAACCATTCTATGATCGTCTGGCATTTGAAGCAAACTGGAAAGATGAAAAAGCTCAGTAAGTGGGTGCCTCATAAACTGACCACCAATCAAAAAAACCCATCATTTTCAAGTGTTGTGTTCTCTTATTCTATGCAACAATGAACCATTTTTTGACCAGACTGTGACATGCTACACAAGGTGGATTTTATACAACAACCAGCGATGACCAGCTCAGTGGGTGGACCAGGAAGGAGCTCCAAAGCACTTACTGAAGCCAAACTCGCACCAAATAAAGGGCCATGCTCACTGTTTGGTGATCTGATGCTGGTCTGATCCACTACAGCTTCCTGAATCCCAGCAAAACCATTACATTTGAGAAGTATGCTCAGCAAATCGATCAGAAGCACCACAAGCTGCAATGCCTGCAGCCAGCATGGTCAACAGAAAGGTCCAATTATTCTCCACAACACCCAACAGCAGGTCATACAACCAACGCTTCAAAAGTTGAACAAATTGGGCTACGAGGTTTTGCCTCATCTGCTGCATTTATCTGACATCTCAACTGACCACCACTTCCTCAAGCATATCAACAATTTTTTTGCGGGGAAAATGCTTTCCAAGAGTTCGTCAGATCTTGAAGTATGGATTTTTATGCTACAGGAATAAACAAACTTATTTCTCATTGGCAAAAATGTGTTGACTGTGATGGTTCCTATTTTGATTAATAAAGATGTGTCTGAGCCTAGTTATAATGGGTCCGAAACCATAATTACCTTTGCACCAACCTAATACACCATAGTGCAGATGAAAAAAGAAACAGGGAAACTATTGAACTTAATTGTGTCATTTTTTGGATAACTCGAAGATCCTTGGGTTGGTCCATCATGGTTCAGTTCCCCACCTTTTCACACTTTAAACCCCGTGTGTAAATGCACTCTGGGCTTCCATGTGCAAGCATGTGTGCACGCTCAACTGTATCTCTTCTGTGACCCCATGGACCATAGCCTGCCAGGCTCCTCTGTCCATGGGATATCCCAGGAAAGAATACTGGAGTGGGTTACATTTCCTTCTCCACTGGGCTTCCACACTTGACCAGTATCATCATACTATTATATGCCATTAGGTATCAACAGAAAGAGCATTTATATGATTTTTTTTAGCCACAGTATCTCCCACATATGAAGTTGTCATTGGAACTCCCAGATGGAGCAAGCTGTTCTCTTGATTGTAGAACATATCAAATTTTATTTAAAATATTTTTTGAACCTTGGTATGTATTCCAATAGACTGTAAACTTCTTGAGGACAGATTTTGAATCTTGTAGCTCAACCATCAACCATAGCAGCTGGCACAGAGTGAATGCCAATGCCTCTTCTCTCACCTAAGAGATGTTCTGCATGTATTTGATGTATCATGACCATCTTTTATAAAATGGTATACTATATGCATCATTTATAAGCATTTTAAAGAAAATAAGACCAGACAGCCAAATTATCTAGGTTCATAGTCCAGAAGAAAATATTTACGGATATTTCTATTTGTAGAGTACATTAAAGTTGAATTTATTCTGTGGAAATGTTAATTTAATGTTTTAAATAGTTATTATCAGATTCTTTTGTTTATACTAATGAAAAATAAGAGATCAATTATCATGGTATTCTGATGTGATAGGTACAGCTTGGATAACTTTCAACTCTGAGAATGGTAGCAATTAATGATTATACTGGTATTTGGAAAGAAATAATTAGAGAGATATATTTTATTTCAAATCTTACCTAATAATGCAGAATGTGACAACAAAGTGTCACAAACCAAAATGCAAGCTAACATGGTCTATGAAAATAGCTTTGAAAGAAATGCTGTATTTTCGAAACCTTCTATCAGCTGCTTAGGGAATGCCAGCTCTGAAACATCTTATATACCATCAAAAATGTGTTTTTTTAAAAGTATGTTATACTATTTTCCCTTATAATGAAAAAAATACAAACAAGTAGAAATAGTTTGTAAAATTAAATATATACTTATATTCATGATAAGTAAGTACAAACTAACATTTCCAGTTAAGATTGTTTTCTTCCCTTTCTTTCTGACACAATTATAGTACACAGATAAATCCATCCTTCTTACTTCCAGATTGTTGTAACCTTTTTCCCCAGAATGTTTCTCCACACTGCAGTACCTGCCTTTAGTGTAGGCATACAATGAGTAGTATTCCTCTTGAGGGTCCCCATAGTAAATGTAGTTTAACCAACAGAGTAATCAGTTCTTACCATCATCAACCATCTATGAAAATCATGCATTTGACCTCTATAAAACATTAAGATAGCTAACACCCTATAACAGGAATTCCATGGCTACTATAAATGTTGTTCTCGGCAATGCCTGTAATACCATAGGCTGGCAAACCAAATGTTTAATCCAATGCTTTTATTACCCTCAATTTAACTTAATTATATCGAACACCTGGTTAGTTGTGGCCATAAGTTAAGAAATAAACCATGATGGTGAGTAACCCCAAAGTAATAAAAATGAAGAACACCCTCTGATAAACTAAGCAGAGACAACGCCAGTGATGTCATGCAGTTTCTGAGATATTATAGAAAAATTGTTTCTTAATATTGATAAGAAAATTATGCATCAGTGAAAATGCAGACTTAGAAATATAGTACTGAGACTTTCAATTTGTGATGTCTTGACTGATGAGGGAAAATGGAATTCTTATTACTAAAGAGAGCTGATCTCTTGGGTGTTGCTGATGGCTCCCTAACTGAGCTTAGTGTTTAATGAGGCTGTACAAATAAAAAGCAGTGGGGGAAATACGAAATACCTGTATTAAATGCCATCCTGTAAAGTATTTGATGGATGGAAGAGTCTAATGCATTTTAAATAAATGCATATCATACTATCACATAGAGTGAGTCTTAAAAAATTATTACTTAGATGCACAGTCCTTGTAGTGGTAGACATGGCACTGTGAAGAAAGTTTGATTTAGAAGCTATTTTCTATTACACTTATCAAGTGATGGAGTTGTTGTTAGTCATATTATAATGTCCCTTCAACTTTGGTACATTCAGTGCAAAATATTTTGGGGAATTTTTTGTACCTTTATAAAAATAAAAGGCCCTTTTGTTCCCTTGAGAGTGCTTAAAAGGATACATACACGCATGATGCCCGAATAAGCATGGAACATGAAAATGGAACAGATGATACATATAGTATGATAGGTCGATTCTTATCTACATCTTAGAGAACATAAATATAATGAAACTATAAAAAATAAACAGAACTCACTGTGTACTTTTTTCCTGATACGCTGTGATTAATTGCTAGTTATTTTAAAATTGTTTTCATGCATTATAAAGCATAAAATCTGTCATTAGTAATTCATTGATAACAGTTTTGTCTTCAGCCATAATTACACACATATCACTTTGCATATACATTGTCACAGACCACCTTATTGCAAATCTTAAAGGTTACCTCATATTGACTTGGTTTCATTTTCCACTTGTGTCCCATGAAAGCTGAAACCTATGGTACACACCATGCAGGTACTCAGAAGCAAGAAAATGAATATTCTGTTATAACTTAGGGCTTAAATGAATGTATTTTCAGGAAATATATTTGTTTTTATTATACTATTTAACTTGCACTAATTTGGAGATTGGGCCAAGTGCTGTCAGTTTGGCTTGAACCATGTTCAAAGGTTAAGTTTCATGATTCTCCTGAGTCTCTAAAAGTTACCATGGAGCTGATCGTGTACAGGTTCATCTTTGTCTTGGAATATAACAAATGGAAAAAAGTTTGGCAGTCAAGAACTGTTGATTGAAAGACTGTTGGGTGGTTCCCTGGGCATCAAGCTCACCCAAATCCTTCCAAGAGGATCATCATCACTCTCCAGTACCCAAATGAGACAGAGCATCCGTTCCTGGAAAATAACAGCATTCAGCTTTACTCTAATGGAAGCGACTCTTGGAACTTCCAATGCTCAGCCATTCTTCAGGAAGGCAGCTTCTGGGCATTGCGCCTCCAGGTCACTCAAGTCCAAAGGTACTGGTCTCTTCAACGGCTGTCAAGAGTTTCTCATAGAGCATGGAGAAGGATGGGTACGGAGGGAGATCCAGGCGGTTAAAGCAAGTGTGAGCTCTGCAAACAGAAGAAGCAGTAGAGAGTTGAGAACGCTGTGAGTGACCAGAGCCTTCCTTCTGGTGTCTGTGCATGCTCGTCTTTCATATTCAAATTTGCTTTGTTGCCAATTTTCACACTCCTTTTGGAAACACTTTGAAAATGTTTTGACTTGAACAATTCAGAACTGAATTCTTTTAAGGGAAATAATATCTTTAAAAAATTTTTCTTTACATTTTCACGATCATTTAAAATCCATATTACATATATATTACTGTTTGTTTAGTTGTCTAAGAATTACAAAGACAAGTTTGTATCTTTATCTCTCTTTTGACGTTAGGTTTTTTGGTTTTTTTTTCCCTAAAAGACATGAAGATAAGCTCTTGCAAAGTAATTTGTTTTCAGAGTTGGCATTTGCCTGAATGTTTCTTAAAGAGTCAATGGTCTTGCATTTTTTCATTTTGTTGGTCAGGGAAGAGCACTGAGTGTCTCTGAAGACCTCATGGCTTAGAGTTTTGGGAAATTCCCTGGCTGGACTCTCCTGTCATAGTCAGTAGACCATTGTTACTTCTTTGACTCCTGTGCTATAATCTGATTTCTCCTAATTCATGATGCAAAATAATGGCCATTTAAATCATTATGTTACATTCTTTTTTAGAAATACCTCCCCTTTTGCCAAGATAGGAAAAAATATGCTTTCCTGTTATTTGCACCTGAATCACAATAAAAAAATAGACAACCTCCAAATAGCACATCTTATCAGGAAGCAAATCTGCCCTTTTGACATGAAATAGGAAGCTTTTTGCTTGGAATGTACAACAGTTTGTTTGCAGGAGCTAAACAACTTTGCTTTTAAAAACTGCTCCTGAATTAATATGGAATTTTAGGAGCTGTGATCATTAACAGGCTGTTTTTACAAAATCACATGATTTTAACCTTTTATTCTTATAAATCACTTTAATATTTATGAGATAAATAGAGTCATACTCCTAGTGTTGTGGGAAGATCAGAGGTTTGCAGTTGGAGAAACTTGAGTTTGAATTTCAGCATTACCGACCAGCTGTGTAATTTGCAGTGAATTATTAAAAACCTGCCACTCGATTTCTCATCTATAAAATGAGAATCATATTATTTGTTTCAGAAGGATATGAGGATTAAATGAAATCATAGAAACACTATTATTTGTCTCAGAGGATATGAGAAATTTAATTTGAAATTTAATATGAGAAATCACAGACACACACTTAATAGAATGCCTGGCTCACAGTGTTTGACCAATTAATAAGAGGTGCATTTTTAGCTACATTTCATTACCATCAAAAAGATTTACTCTAATCACCTTCATTAAATTGCCAAAGGATAATCATGACTCATGGAAACTGAGATAACAAAGAGATAATAAATAAAGCAGGTGTGTGGCCACATAGCTTATTAAAAACATTAACACGAAGGGCTCTGTCATATTAGGAAAATACAGATCTTCCTCAGCGTACAATGAGGTTACATACTGATAAACCCCTCGTAAACTGAAAATATCATAAGTCAAAAAAGCATGTGACACACCTAACTAACTGAACATCATAGCTTAGCCTAGACTACCTTGTACATGCTCAGAACACTTACATTGGCCTACAGTTGGGCAACATCATCTAACACAAAGCCTCTTTTATAATAAAGAGTTGAATATCTCATGTAATTTATTGAGTTACGGAATGTTTGTATGTGTACCGTTTTTTTACCCCAGTGATCACATGGCTGACAAGGAGCTGAGGCTCACCGACACTGTCCAGCATCATGAAAAAGTATAGCACTGAATATTGTTAGCCTAGGAAAAGATCATGACTCAAAACTAAAAATACGATTTCTACTGAAAGTGTATCACTTTTGTGTGTGCACGCTCAGTCATGTCCAACTATTTGTGACCCTATCGACTGTAGCTCGCCAGGAAATCTTCCTGACCCAGGGATTGAACCCACGTCTCCTGCATTGGCAGGCAGGTTCTTCACCACTGAGCCACCAGGAAAGCCTCTTATCATTTTCAAGCCACTGTAAAGTCAAAAAATTCTAAGTCAAACCCTCCTGAGTCTGGGACTGTCTGTACCAATTTTGGGACACAGAAATAGAACTGGCTCAGAGTTTACAAGTTCTTGTTATTACAAACTCTAGAATATATTGGGGGGAAATCATTTAATCAATCTTTGCAATCAAATACTTTTTTCATAAACTATTTCAAAATTGCATTTGACATAGTTCATATTATACCTCCTTACATCAGAGCCTTAACTTGGGTCTCGAAGAACATTTTACTTTTTAAAAGAAACTGAACTAGCATACTCAAAGTCTTAGAAATGGTTTAAATATCTATCTTGTGTAAAACACTGGTATAAAAATACTAACTGAAAACTTTAAATCTGTTATAGGGAAAGGGGAGGAAGAAGCAGAGAAATGAAATATATTTTGAATATAATTATCATCCAGGCTTTGTGAGTGAGACCCATAACATTCATTATGGGTCTACCCATTAGACTAAAGACGGTACTTCTTTTAGATGAAATTTAAACATTTTCACTTCATTGGCTACCAACAAGGCTGAGACCCTTTCCCCAAGTCAGTTTATTTGTAACATTTCCTGTTTTGTGATCTACATGTTCATCTACTTTGCCCATTTCTTTTTTCTTCAAAAATTTTTATTTTAATAAATACACATCACAAAGGATGTTTCATATTAACCATTATCAAGTACACAGTTCTGTAGCATTAAGTACATTCACATTGTTCTGCAACCATTACCATTATCCATCTCTAGAAATTTTTCCTCTTTCCAAACTGAAAATCTGTACCTATTGAACACTGACTCCTATTTTCTCCCAACCCTGCAACCCCCATTCTATTTCCTGTCTCTATGAATTTGACTACTCTAAGTACCTCATATAAGTGGAATCATACAATATTCATCCCTTGTGATTGCTTTATTTCATTTAGCATTTTCCAGGTCCATGTTGTAGCATGGGTTGCAAATTCCTTTTTTTTTCCCTGCTGAATAATATTCCATTGTTTGTATATACTATGTTTTGTTAACCCATTCATCCATTGGTTGACACTTGGGTTGTTTTTACATTTTGACTATTGTAAAAAAGTATTGTTATGAACATGGGTTCCAATTTTTCTATATCCTCTCCAACACTTGTTATTTTTTTTTAATAACAGTCATTCTTATGAGTGTGAATAAATTTATCACATAAAGTTTTAGGATTTCTTATTGACTTGTAAGAAATACTTCAAAAGAAAGAGATTTACTCTTGTCTTCTCTCTCACGAATCTCTTCTAGCCTGTTCACCTTTTTATTGGGTTTGCCAAAAGGTTTCGTCAGGTTTTTCTGTAACATCATATGGAAAAATTAGAATGAACTTTTTGGCCAACCCAATATTTAGTTATGCATTTTATTTATATGGCAGTATTAACCAGATTCCCTGCTACCCATTTTTAATACACTGTCTTTCTTCAGCATGCTGCTGTGATAAGAAATGTTGAAAAGATGATCTCCAGAGTTTACACCTCACAGAAGTTGTTCACGGTCTTTTTTGCTCTGGGTAGTGCTAGTGTACCAAAGAGTATGATAGATGAACTTTTGGGATAACTCTTAAAAGAGTAACTCATTTTATATAGGTGTAATCTGGAATAGATATGTGTGAATTCATTTTTGTGAACTGAGTCATATTGGGGAAACTAGGAAATAAAATAATTCAAGTAAACCTTTTCTCTAGTTAAGCAATAATCCCTGAAGTGAACGTATTAGTTGCTCGGTCATGTCCGACTCTGTGATCCCATGGACAGCAGTCCATGGAATTCTCCAGGCCAGAATACAGGAGTGGGTAGCCATTCCCTTCTCCAGGTGATCTTCCTGACCTAGGAAGTGAACCCAGGTCTCCTGCATTGCAGGCAGGCTGTTTATAGTCTGAGCCATTAGGGAAGCCCAATAATTACTGATTAAAGTTTCTTAGAACAGGACAGGACTGTAGGTGTAATATGTCTATCACATGCTTGTTAAGCCTGTTTCTTCCCTCTTGATAACCAAATAATTTCTCTTAACTGAAGGTTAATTTTACCTCATCAGGAGTTAACAAAATAATCACATACATGAGGATGACAATTTATAAACAGTAATGTTTGAATCCTACAATTAATTTCTTATGCATACTTGGATTGAATGATGAATTTTAATTCACTGTGGTCTTGTGGTATGATGAATTCTAAGATGATCTTCCATGACCCATGCCTTTGTATAATCCCCATCTTTTAAGTATGACAGGGGACCTGTAATTTGTAACCAATGGAATATGGCAAGGGTGAAGATATATTGAAGATGTAATTAAGTCTCTCATCCGTTGATTTTAAGTTAATTAAAAGGGTGATATCCTGAACTTGGGCCTGACCTAATTAGGTGAGACCTTTAAAAGAGCATCTAGAAATCAGAGAGTCTCTCTGTTGCTAGATTTGAAGAGGTAGACTGCCATGAATTCTGCAGATGCAAGGAATAAATTCTACCAACAACCTAAGGGAGTTTGGAAGCAGGTCCTTCCCTAGTTGAGCTTTCAGATGAGAATGCAATCCAGCCAACATTTTGATTTCAGCTTTCGGATGCTGAAAAGACCTGGCTCAATAGTGCTCAGACTCCTGATTACAGAAACAGTGACATAGTAACCATGTTGTTTTAAGCTGCTAAATTGGTATTAATTGGTTATGAAGCTTTGGAAAACTGCTACAGGTCTCAATGTAGTAATGTAGCCTAAGAAGAGGTAGTTAAGTGTAATAAATGTAATACAGTAGCATCACCCCTATCAAGGGCAGTGGTGCAAAGCTGGGAGTCAATAGCAGTCCTTTCATCCTCCCAGGCTTCTGAGCAAAAAAAACAGGAACTCTGAACGTCTCTGCTGTTCAGTAACTTATCCAGTAAATCCATCAGCCTGGACGCTCATATTTTTGATTCAGTTCTCAACACAAAAGGAAGGACTGGACAACTTTTTTGATCCTCTTCAGTCACAAGACATAATCACCATCATTGGTCCTTAACCTAAAGCTATCATGGATTCCTAAATTGCACCTGGTTATATTGCACCTAATATATAGGTGCAATTGCACCTAATATATAGTTACCATAATAGAACTTTCCTTCTGAATAAACTGAAAATGTTTCATGAGGATGGAGAAAGTATGTATTGTTGAGGGGGAAACTGTAGAAAGATTAAATGGGTCCGCCAAAGTCAAATCAAAAATAGACCACAACCTTGGGTTCCTAGGGGAAGTCCAACATTAAACTGAAAGCAGGGAAACTAATGCTTCGTTTTTTTCACTTTTGGAAGCCTGAGTGTTCATTTCATCCTACTTCATGATTTAAAGTGCTAGTCCTCAACACCTTACCAGATTACACACATTTTGAAGACAGAAATTAGAAAAATTAAGCTTCAAATATTTTTTAAATAAATGACTCAATCAAAACATACAGAAGCTTCAGGGAAAATGGTCCAGATTTGGTCAGTTCAGAAAAGTCTGGGAGATACCAGGGGATTTTTTAGGTGCTCTAACCAACAAGTTCTATCTCACGCTCACCAGAAAGCAGAGATATTCAAAGAGATACAGGGGGAATTCATCAGAATCATCCAAGAAACTTGTTTACAATGGAGATTTTAGGTGCACTCCCTGAGATTCTACTTTAGAAGGTCTGGGGTGGGCCTAGGGATCTGCTTTTTAACTATCAATCTAAATGAGTCTGATGCAGGTAGGCTCCACTATTGGAGAGGCATCAGTTACATTAGAAGTAAGATATCTATACTGGCTATTCTCAGCAGAGTTTTGTGTGCTTGCAAAAATTTCAAAACTCCTTATAAACAAGACAGCATTGCTAATAAGGAAATTGAGGAACAGTGTGGTTAAATAAATTGCCCAATATTTACCATCAACTGGCTGTGTGAGCCAAGAACAGGGGAAAAAAAAAAGCAAAACAAAACACAATCCTCTGAGGCTTCTCACACCCCCCTCTCCCACCCCATTCCATGTCCTAAGAAAACTCTAGCAGAAAATAACAGAAGGGCCCTTGGATTATGTTGATATTGGCAGCAAAAGCACATCCAGTTATTCAGTCTCAATAAAAGAACATTTTTCAAATCTTTCAAAGCCAGCCACACTAAGGCTATAATGAGTTTACCTCATTTTACTCTATGCAGCCAGAACCACTCAAGGAGGGCAGATCTGAACTAGTCTTTGGGAAATCATGCTGGCATTAATATAAAGAAGATTTAAAAGCCCTCCAGACATCTGGTCTGACTTAATAGACCTCTTGGTGCTTTCTGGATTCTTTAAACGTTAACCAGGAGGTCATATGCTTAACCCTCTTTTCTTTCCTATAGATACAGATAAGTCGATTATCCAAATCCAAAGAGCCCAAAGTATCACAATTATATCTGAAGCTTCACAGATTGATTAATTGATTAATGCATTTCTGTGGGTGTATGCATTTATAAATTGATTCTCCCAGAAGTGACTCTTGGTAGCTTATAAGGACTCAAAATACGAGGCAAAGAAGAAATTAGAATCAAGATTTTAAAGAGAGGGTGAGAAAACCATGGGCTTCATTTTATCTAGTAGATATAGCCCTAGAAATAAAATGTATATAAATCTAATAAGTCCTTTTTATTTGCATTATCATTTAGAATGTGTTTTTATCAGTACTCTCTTTTCAATTGGCAGTGGTGCCTAATCCTTCTGATTTGTTTCCTTACTCCTATTTCAACCTTTTCATTGAGTAATTAATAAATCAAAAACAAATACTTAAAAGCATTCTGGGAAATCCCTAAAGGATATTAGAATATCACACTTTAGTGTCATGATTTCTTTGGAAGTGGGAGCTTTCCTGACCAAGTTTACTTGTCAAGCTCACATTCTCCCCATCGAGCCTGGCTTCCCCACAAGGGAATCAGGTGTTCACGCAGTCTTGCTGGCAGGGCAGCCTAGATGAAGGGGCAGAATTGGCCAGGAGCTGGGCTGTGAGGTGGGCAAAGAGGGGCTCTCTTCTTAGGCTCTCCAGGGCCCCCGCACCTGCAGACTCTCTTTGATTATGTACCCTCTTGAGACCCCATATTTGAAAGCTTGGCATTTCTATACAAAGTTCCCTGATGAATAAAAATTAATTTTTCAACTTACATTTCATTTATTCCTTAATTCATTGAACAAACAAGTTCTAAGGTTATACTGCATGCCAGGCATTGAGCTGTCCCCTTGTATATGAGGATGAATAGTCTGATCTCTGCCCACAAGAAGTTTATACTCTGACAACAAAATGTGCAGGCAAATGGGACCCGCCAAAGGTTATGCAGTCTGTGCTCTCTACTAGAGGTTTGAAATGCAGCTTACCTTTGACTCTGCTCACCAACTCATAATCCCTAGCTCAGGGCTGCTTTTCTCCAGAAAACTATAAGAAACCTTTGCCTATTCCAAAAAGATTCCTATGGGCTATTAGTGACCCTGCATATAACGCGCTATGAGTCTGCTCTGTGGAGTCAAGAAAGGCTGTACTGTTTATAACAGCCAGGACATGGAAGCAACCTAGATGCCCATCAGCAGATGAATGGATAAGGAAGCTGTGGTACATATACACCATGGAATATTACTCAGCCGTTAAAAAGAATTCATTTGAATCAGCTCTAATGAGATGGATGAAACTGGAGCCCATTATACAGAGTGAAGTAAGCCAGAAAGATAAAGAACATTACAGCATACTAACACATATATATGGAATTTAGAAAGATGGTAACGATAACCCTATATGCAAAACAGAAAAAGAGACACAGAAGTACAGAACAGACTTTTGAACTCTGTGGGAGAAGGTGAGGGTGGGATGTTTTGAAAGAAAAGCATGTATATTATCTGTGGTGAAACAGATCTCCAGCCCAGGTGGGATGCATGAGACAAGTGCTCGGGCCTGGTGCACTGGGAAGACCCAGAGGGAGGGGGTGGAGAGGGAGGTGGGAGGGGGGATCGGGATGGGGAATACGTGTAACTCTATGGCTGATTCATATCAATGTATGACAAAACCCACTGAAATGTTGTCAAATAATTAGCCTCCAACTAATAAAAATAAATAAATTTAAAAAAAAAGGCTGTAGAGAGGACACTATCCGAGCCAAGCCTTGAAGGATTTGTAGGTGTGTAGAGCTTTTCTAGTTCAACAACAAAGAGAAGGACGTTCCCAGCAGACTGCCCGGAAGCGAGAGGAAGCACTGCAGCAAACTTGAGAACTAAAGTGCTTGAGTGACAGAAGCCCAGACTGGATGTGAAGGCACAGGCCTTTCCCATTCGGTCCATGTGTTAAAGGCAGCGAGTGGGCATGCAGCCAGAGGTGGCACGGGCGCTATCAACGCCAACAGGGAGTGGAGGAGGTGTGGAAGGACGAAGACGCTGAGTTAGAGCTTGCAACCGGCGTGAGAAACACACCTACCAACCACACAGAGTGACCCATTCAACGGAAGGAGTTCAGCCATTGCTTTGTTAGCCTAAACTTATTAACACAAACAAAGCTATAACTTTTGTCACGACTTTATAAACATTCACAATTTCTCTTTTATCCCCACTAATACTGTCTTAGACCATGGGATTTAGGGCAGGAATTCTCACTACCACTAGTTCACAAGTATCTGTGCAATCCTGGTGGCAGAGCACAACCCTGACCCTTCCCAGGTGTTCAGTAAATGGGAAACAGTGGAAAGGAATTCTATGGCACTTACTACACCCACTACCCATGTGTTATATACCATTCGGCAGTGACGGTTATCTGTTCACTGAAGTATCTGTTAGGCCCTTCTCTAGGTTTTAAAGTCCATGCTGACAAGAGATCAACTTATATCTCCCATAAGGTAATTAGTATCTAAAGGCTTATTAGAGAATTAGATTACTAATTAATATCTTATTCTAAAGTCTTATTAGGTTGCCTGGGTTAAAATGAACTGGATCTATAAATACAGTGTAGAATGTTCCCACAGTGGGAATTCCTGCATGGGGGATAATCAGCAGAAGAAACTCTTGAAACTGTGCCTGGTAAGCAGGTCACGTCTCACCTGTGGGTAGCTCTGGGAAAAGATGAAGAGTACATACTTTTCAAATGTAAGAATTTAAACCCAACAGAAGAACACCCAGTGAGGAGTAGTTCCAGATTGAGAACTCAAACAAAATATAAATATCCTGGGTGGATACAGCAGATTTCTTAAATATCTAAAAACTGTAAAATGCCAGGTGAGCTCTGAAGGCTAGGGATTAGTGAAAACAGTCAAAATAGCTGAATTAATTGAACAACGTGTTAGGCATCATTTTTAAGCACTTTGCCCATTGTAAGCAACGGCAAACCTAGACAGCATATTAAAAAGCAAAGATGCCTATTATACAGAGTGAAGCAAGTCAGAGAGGAAAACACCAATACAGTATATTAGTGCATATATATGGAATTTAGAAGAATAGTAATGATGACCCTATATGCAAGACAGCAAAAGAGACACAGATGTAAAGAACAGACTGTTGGACTCTGTGGGAGAAGGCAAGGCTGGGATGATTTGAGAGAATAGCACTGAAACATGTATATTATCATATGCGAAATAGACTGTCAGTCCAGGTTCGATGCATGAGGCAGGGTGCTCAGGGCTGGTGCGCTGGGATGACCCTGAGGGATGGGATGGGGAGGGAGGGTCAAGATGGGGAACACATGTACACCCATGGCTGATTCATGTGAATATATGGCAAAAACCACCACAATACTGTAAAGCAATTAGCCTTCAATCAAAATTTAAAAAAAAATAAAGCAAAGACATCACTTCACCAACAAAGGTTCATATAGTCAAAGCTATGGTTTTTCCAGTAGTCATGTATGGATGTGAGAGCTGGACCATAAAGAAGGCTGAGTACAAAAGAATTGATGTTTTTGAACTGTGGTACTGGAGAAGACTCTTGAGAGTCCCTTGAGCTGCAAGGAGATCAAATCAGTCAATTCTAAAGAAAATCAACCCTGAATACTCATTGGAGGGATTGATGCTGAAGCTGAAGCTCCAACACTTTGGCCACCTGATGCGAAAAGCTGAGTCATCAGAAAAGACCTTGATGTTGGGAAAAGATTGAGGGCAGAAAGAGAAGAGAACAGCAGAGGATGAGATGGTTAACAGCATCACCGACTCAATGGACATGAATTTGAGCAAACTCTTGGAGACAGTGAAGGACAGGGAAGCCTGGCATGCTGCAGTCCATGGGGAGGCAGAGAGTTGGACAAGACTTAGCGACTGAACAACAAAACATCTCACTTCATCTCCAAAACAGCTTTGTAATGTAATTACTAGTGCCTATCCCAACTGTTCAGATGAGGATATAAAGACACAAAAGTGATTCTGGCATATCTTGTCTGGAATGGCCCAGAGTCATATGTTAAACTTAAGAGCTTATCAAAAATATTATGTGCTATGGCTTAGCATGACAGGCAAAGCCAAAGCCACATTCAATTCACATAAGCTCCTTGTTCTCACAGGGTTAGATCCTAGAGAGGGGAGACAGTCAATGGGTACACAATGACAGAACTGAAGGAAGCCCTACACAGTAAATAAGGTAGGACAGAATGACAGGCACCCTGGGAGCAGAAGCCTGGAGGGCCTTTCTGAGCACTGAGCTGAGTCCTTAGGGATGACAAAGCCAGTCGCATGCAGAACCAGCAGAAAAGAGATGGGGCAGAACGTTCTAGAGTCTTGAGGCAGAGTCACGTTTGGTAAATGTGAGGAACGAGGAGGTGGCTGGTGGCTGCGGCTGTGAGGGGAGAGCGTATGTGTGGAGGTTGGGGTAGCAGGCCAGCACAGGCCATGGTAGTGGTCCTCGGTAAGGAGTCTGGATTTTACTATAACTCACTGATGGATATAAGTAGGGGAGGGAGGTGATATGGAGATTGCAGAAGCTCGCTTTGGTTGCTGAGCGCAGAATGAACCACAGTATGTATATACAGAAATTGTCGTGTAGACAGCAGGCTATGGCAATAGCCTTGTGGAGAGGGGCTTGTGCAGTGGACTATGGTGGTGGAAAGAGATGAGCCCAAATTCGTTTTTGGTCTTGAAGCCAAAGAGAAGGGGATGACCAGTTCCTTATCAGCCATAATGTTCATCATTCACAAACACATACTTTATGATTTACAGCTGCTGTGACTTGAAAGACTCAATTCTGTTGACAGAAACAATGAAAACTATCAAGACTTTTACTCCATTTAGGAACTACAAATTATTTCAATAGTATTTTACATTATTTACTACAGTTCTTTTTTTTAGACAAAGTATGCTCCCTGGGTCGGGAAGATCCCCTGGAGAAGGAAAAGGTAACCCACTCCAGTATTCTTGCCTGGGAAATCCCATGGATGGAGGAGCCTGGTGGGCCATAGTCCATGGGGTTGCAAAGAGTCAGACATGACTGAGCAACTTCACTTTCACTCTATGCTTTATGAACATTTTATCCATTTCCCAAAGTAAAGACTAATCCAAAAGGTTCAGCATATTTAAGCATCTTTAATAGAGTAATATTCCTAGTCATCATGGGTATATCTTTGTTAGCACATGCTGATTCAACGGTGGGATACAATAAAACCTTAAAATATTATTATTAGAGAGCACGAATTGAGTAAGAAGGAAGAAAGGGAAAGGGTGGGAGATGGCTTTATATAAGAGATTAAACCATGGAGCTGCTGCTGCTGCTGCTAAGTCGCTTCAGTCGTGTCTGGCTCTGTGCGACCCCATAGACGGCAGCCCACCAGGCTCCCCCATCCCTGGGATTCTCCAGGCAAGAGTACTGGAGTGGGGTGCCATTGCCTTCTCCGAACCATGGAGCAGACAACTTTATTATAGGAGAGTCTTCTGCCAATTTGCTCTCAACCAAGGCCCCTCAGCTGACCAGCAGGTTGGGGGGAGCTGGGAGACGGGAGGGATGCCCCAAGACAAGGATGGGAAAGAGGTGGCACCAAGGGATCCTTACAGTGCCGGCTCTTGGTCTGAACTTTTTTTAATTAAAGAGAGTGACATGAGCTTCTCACTTACTTTCCCATTTCCTAGCTGACAGCTCAATTTGCCAGTAGACAATGCTGTCTATACTGGAGGAGGAAGGGCTGAATTATTGATGACACTGTAAAGCAATATTTCATGACACTGAAAGATGTTCATGATTAGTGATATTTGGTGAACAAAAAGCAGGTCATAAACAGTATATATGCTCTGATTGTATCTTGTTTTTAAATGTGTGTCATGCATGATGTGTATGTTGTATACAAATGAGTAGAAGTATGTTTAGAGGTTATCTCAGTAGTGGACTTTATATATTTTTATTATATATTACTATAATATTTATTAATTATATTACAGTATATTAATGATATACTATAATACATACTAATTTTTATTATATATATTACTATATATGTGTTTATATTATATACCCATCTCTTTATTTTTAACTTCTTGGCATTTTTGTGAAAATTTTTCTTTATATGGGTCTTCCCTGGTGGCTCAGATGGTAAAGAATCTGCCTGCAATGCGGGAGACCCAGGTTCAAGCCCTGGGTTGGGAAGATCCCCTGGAGAAAGGAATGGCTACCCACTCCAGTATTCTTGCCTGGAGAATCCCATGGACAGAGGAGCCTGGCAGGCTATAGTTGATGGGATCACAGAGAGTTAGACATGAGTGAATAACTAACACTTTTCACTTTTCTTTACATGAGACTAAAAAGTGAAAAAATGTCTCGCAATACAGGGGTTAGGGAGTAAGAGGTACAAGCTTATGTAAAAAATAAGCTATAAGGATATATTGTACAGCATTGGGAATATAGCCAATATTTTATAATAACAATAAATGGAGAATAATCTTTAAAATTGTGAACCACTATATTGTACACTTGTAACTTACATAATATTATATATACATCAATTAAAAACTTTTTTTTTCATTTATTTTTATTAGTTGGAGGCTAATTACTGAAAAAAATTTATCTTTAAAAATGATGCTATCTTTTAAAGTTCTATTCCACTGGAAAAGCTGTCTCCCTGAGACACTCATTTCATAATTAACTTACTTTTTATTTTTTAATTTGGGTCAGAATTGCATTTATAATCATCTCCAGACACAGGCATTTTCTAAAATGAGTGTTTCCCTCCTTTGGCAAAACCAACACTGCCCCATTACTACAGCAGCTCTCCCACCGCCCTGTCCCACCGTCCTACTGGGCAAGAGCCTCTGGGAAGAACACATAAAGTCTACACCACCCTGGGAAAGAGGATCTGACCTGCATTTTCCTGCGGGCATGCGAGCAGCCTGTTTTTCAGAATGTTTAAGAGAGCATTTGCCATAAAGTGAATTTACAGTCTCCTAAGCCCATCAGGGCACGGGGGACAGGAAATCTACAGAAATGCAAAATACAGAGCTAACTACCAACCAGGAAGCAGAGGAAGGGCAGTAATGTGTTCAAGTCAGACGCCTCCACAGACACACCGGCCTGCCTCCATCATTATTTACCATCTGGTCTATAGTTACTTTATTACCAAAAGACAGAAAAAGAGAGCCACGGATTCAACTTGTTCTGGCTTCAGAGACACCCCTATATACTTTAACACACTTCTTGGCCCATGTTGTGAGTAGCATTATTTACTGCTACTGCAATGAGGACTAGGAAGTCGGAGAAAAGAATGAAACTCATTTGCTTCCCTGAAAGGCCGAAAGGCCCTCAATCATCCATGTCTAGAATAAGATGCCCTCCCTTCTGCTGGGACTGCCTGTCCTCAACCTTTACAGCCACTTCCACTATCACTTCTCCAGGGTGCAGCCTACCCTGCTTGACATAGGATGATGCCAGACTTCCTAGGGAAAACACATTTTAAGGAAGAAGTAGATCCATTCATTTTGTATCCAGTATGTACAATGTCACATTTTGAATGTTAGACATCATCTCACAAATAAGAAAAAGAAATACATTGGGGTTGAATAGCTTGGTACAGACCAGTTCTTTAGTTCTACAACTTAAACTTAGTAGGAAACTGCAGGAATGATGGCTTTAGTGTATCTGTGCTGACAGTAGGAAAAAATGGACTCAGTCATATACACCATCTCTTTAGATCAGAGCCAATCTTACAGATCTTTTTGGCACTTAACACGCCACATTTCATGATGACAGTTATCAGTGAAGAAATCATTTCTGATAAAACTATATGGTCAGGCGCTGAAGTTCTCCTTTTATGTTTTTCTTCCAATGTACCACTTTTGTGAAGCGAATTTTAATAGTTTCAGCAGGATGGTGGCTCCCAGAAGAATCATAATAAAAGGTTTAAAAGAACAAAGAAAACATACTATCCTTAAGGACTTTCATGCACATTATTCTCACTCACTTGACACAAATACTCCTTGAGCAGGGCATTGTTATTTCTACTCTTCAGAGATGGATCCAGGCTCTCAGGATCACATAGCTAGTGTATCAAAGTGCTTAAATCTGCACTCATATCTCCTAACAAGGCTATGTAAATTGATGAACCGGTGAAGCAGAATAGTCAAGTAGCTCTTTCCTCCCACTGGACTTAAAACATTAGAGCCTGTTACAGGCAAGGTATGAAAATGGTCTGCTTGCCTGATGTGCCTCATATCTTTATGTATGACTTTTACAATCTGGGTAGAACTGGAATCTAGAACCTAGAGCCTCAGGTCACAAGGCAGAAAGGAAGCAACAACAAAGCCTGTTGCCCAACTGCATGTGTGCAATGCTACGAAGAGCCCCACCATGTATGATGAGTCAAGTATATGAACTTCCTGGAGCTCCTGGGGAAGTAGACAAGTGAATATGGCCTGACCCCCAAGATTCTTCAGCAACCTGTCAGTGCTACTTATTGATGAACTGAACCTAACAGACCACCCCTTCCCTGGCCATTTAAAGTTGGAGAAACAGAGGCTGAGAGATCAAGTGGTCTTTTCTGGTCCCAGACTCAGCTGGTGGCAGAGGTGGGCAAGAAATCCCAACCTCCCAAAAACTCCAGGTCTTCTAACTTCCAACCCTGTGCTCTTTCCAATAAGCTGCAGCCTGACATATATTACAGATGATGATGGCAGAAATCATAATTGCAGCCATCATCAGCTGGGCCAGGGTCAGCAGTAAATGTTTTATATGCAAGATTTCATTTAATCTTCAGAATTACCGACCTACAATGTAGATGAGGAAACAAACAGAGGTTCAGAAAGATTAAGTAACTTCTCCAAGACTACACTGCAGGCAAGTAACAGAACTGGGGTAGAGCTTAGTCTCTCTGAAGCCAAAGTTTGTTGTTTACACCAAATTGCCTTTCTCTGCTCACCAGGTTTGGTGAAAATTTCAGTGATTAAATAAAAACAGCTGATATATCTGCCTACTATTATAGTTTATTCCATCTACTTTACAAAAGCAAATCTTGAAAGAACACAATTCATCTGTCCTTTCTTGACTCTTTAATGCATCCTTGAGTTTCTCAGAAAGGTGAAAGGCCCTACTCAGAGAGTGAAAATCTGCTTTTGTGTTGCAAATGTGGCTTAAGGGTGAAAAGGCATGTTTCAGACATAAGGAAAATAAAATAAAAATTCTTCTTTAAATAATGAAATTAAATCTCTTACATTTGGAGCACCAAATCAGCCAGCTAATACTTAGATGTTTGCGTGCAAGCACCTCTGTTCACAGACTGAGATGTACCCAAAGAGGTGGCTCAGGTCAGCCCTGAGTGAGCTCTATTCATTGCTCTCTGTATTTTCAGCACCACCTTTTTACATATTTATGCTTAGAACGCTATTCTTAAAAACCAGTGCCTTACAACTGCTAAGAAGTCAGTCTTCTTAACAAGTTTCTCAAAGTCATCTGTATAGTTGTCTTGGTATCCTCAGGGGATGGTTCCAGAACTCCCTCAGAGATACCAAAATCCGTGGATGCTCAAATATAAAATGGCATATCATTTGCCTCTAACCTATGCACGTCTTCCTGTATACTTTAAATTATCTTGTGTTCAGTTGTATATGACTCTTTGTGACTCCATGGACTGTAGCATGCCAGGCTCCTCTATCCATGGAGTTTTTCAGGCAAGAATACTGGGGTGGGTTGCCATTTCCTACTCCAGGGGATCTTCCCAACCCAGGGAAGAACCCACGTCTCTTGCATCTCCTGCACTGGCAGGCGGATTCCTTACCACTGAGTCATCTGGGAAGCAAGTCATCTCTAGATTGCTTGAAATACCTAGTACAATGTAAATGCTAAGTAATAGTTTCCGCATGTAGCAAACTCAAGTTTTGTTTTCTGTAACTTTCTGGAAACTTTTCAAAAAAGTATTTTTGACCTGCAGTTGTTGGGAATCTGTGGTTGGCTGAATCCGTAGATGCAGAACTCATGGATACAGATGGGTGACTGTACTTAAACTCAGGATAACATCATGGGGAACTTAGTATCACTTGGGAAGATTTAACCTCCCCAGAAAGCAGTTTTATTATTAGTAAAATGAGAGGCAATCTGAAATCCTCTTTACTCAAAAATTCAATATGTTACTGCTGATTGATAAAGGAGTTCTGAAACTAACTCTTCTCTGTTCCTCTTTATTTGCTCCCTGCTTTTCTTCTGCTTCAGTTCCAGTTTGCTCCATTCAACCCAGTTTTTTCATTCACAGATGCTGCCTTACGAGTCTCTTAGATTTATTAGTAGCAGCAGAAAAGCTATTTTTTTCCACTCAAGGAAATATATCATTTTATTACGTATGAGAGTACAATGCAGAGAGCATTCACAAGGTGGAAAGGCATGTATGATAGATTGAAGAGGCATATTTACATGATTTAATTTTCCTTAGAAACCACAATGGTCATTTTTAGTGAAGGGATTCAAAATAGTTACCAGTGAAAAACTTAAAACTAGAGCTTCTGAGACATAAATTAGAGCCACAAGTGTGACCAACATTGCTTCTCCAATCACTAACAAACGCTTTGGTTCTGTCGTATTTTGTATTTTAAGATATGTACGTATGTTCTTCACATATGATCAGGAATATCTTTCTTTCCATTATTTAGAAAGGTAATCCAAGATCAATTCATTCTAAAAGCTTTTTCCACTCTTCTAAACTTTCAACATAGAAACAGCAATAAATCAACATACACTTAAGCTGAAGTTCCCCCCTAGAGCACTGTAGTGAGAGTACAGAAATGTTTTCTACTTTACCTGGGAAGAGCAGTGATTTTCCCCCATTTCTCCACACAGAATCTTCTTGGGCCATTACTGCCTCGGAGAGAAGCAAATCCTTCATAGGGAATGCTGGATGTGCCTGTAACGAACTATCAACCCAAGAAAACAGAAGGAGAAGGTGAAGCCAAGAGACCAGTCTCTAGGAAAGGCTGGCATCATTCATATACAGAGGTCCTGGGGAAGAACAGCATACTGCTCACTGGTGGTAAAGCTCAGAAGATAAAACTATATAAAGACAGAATAACTATAATGTGCGAATTCTGACTAAGAGCTGGAGAATCCCAAGGAAGGACAGTGCATTAAAAAGGGAAAGGGGATGTGGACGGTTTGTAGAAAATACAGCATCCTATACATTCTTTAACTTAGAAGCTTAAACCACGCATACTTTCCACTAGAGATTAATAAAGTGGACATGTCGATTAACCTAAGTCTACTTAGCATCAGTCCTTGATCAATTTGAGGTGAATGAAAAACAAAAAGAACTTCTAGGCCTGCAAATTTGAGACTCAGACCTGTAATCCAAAGGAGCTAAGATTCAGCCTACTTGTAAGATTTTGTCTAAGCAAACAAAAGGCTTCCTCATGTCTGACATTTCTTTAGCTGCAACCAACAAACAATTGCCGTGTATAACTATAACACCATGAGAAAATAATGGGTTAGTTCTCCCAGTATTCTTAAACTTCAACATCATCTCAAATTTGTGGAAAGTTAGATGGAAGAAAAGAAGGGACTCTCTATCAAGGAACTGGATCATTTCTTGATAAAGGAGACTGAAGATTATCTCTTTCTGTTGCAGAGATGCTGGCCTGCAGAGAACTTGGAGGCCCTCTTGATGAAGGGATCAAAGTGCCCTGAAGGCGGATGTTGTTCTGAGGACTCTTGGATGGCAATCGGTACTTCCTCACAACTCTAATGAGATGCTTGGACTAGTTAGAGATGTTCTGCATAGTGATGGAACCAAAGAACCATGCAATCAGAAGAGTCTGGAAACAGTGTACTCAGAATATGCAGATAAACATGGGATATATTTACTGAGTATAGTTAGCTATTATTAAAAATATGAAATTCCAACAATAATTAATGCATTAAAAAGATTAACTAAAGGCATCTTACCTGTAACAACCTCAGTCGTTGTTCATTGTTGAATCTTTCCACTGCAGCCCAGAACCACCGAATTACAATGTGATTGTCATGATATCCTATCAAATCAATCATGAAAACTAGTATTACTTTGAGTTTTCTATCTTAAGTCACTATGACACTGGCATGTCAACAAAAGACTCCCAGACATAAATCATCATCTTGGATTCATTAAAGGTTATCTACCATTTTAGACCAAGGAATAACACTGTTAGTGTGATCACATGAGTGTCAAAAGTAAAACAAAACATTAAATGGAACCAAGAAATCTGTTTCCATTTAGAGGTCACTAAATGAAGCTAGCGGAGAGAACAAGTGAGTTATCGTTAACCATACCATTTTTGAAAAATACAGTTGCTGGTATTGGAAATGCTTGAACCTTTCGTTCATTCAAGAAATAATTTTCTACAGGAGTCTGAGCAAACTCCAGGAGTTAGTGAAAGACAGGGAAGCCTTGCGTGCTGCAGTCCACGAGGTCACAAAGAGCTGGACACAACTGTGTGCTGAATAACAAACCACTATGCCAAGCACTGTTACTACGTCTGAGGGTTGAGGGTACAATAGCAAAGAAAATAGACCCTCACAGGGCTTCTGGTAAAGGAGAGAGACATAAATCAAATAATTACACAAATAAACATATATTGCAAACTATTTTAGAACTATATATAATGTTGATATTTTAAAATCAAATTACTTTTTGTTAACAAAAAGGGAAAATAATTACACTACTTTCATTCTTTCAACGTGTAAATTTCAAAGAATCATCAACCTAAATGTTACTTTTATTCCACACTGTAGTAGAGTTTAATAAAATGTCAACAGTGTCATCCCACAGGAGGATTAAGGGAGTAGCAGTGGATTCCAAAACCTCAGTGGAGAAAAATTACGTTCAGAGAGAAGCTTGACAAAGATTACGGCACAGTTGGTGATTCAGCCCAGCTGACTGACATACGCAGTGTGCAGAGAGCAGCTCTAATTCTGAGTCAGCAGCAGTGAGTCCTGAAAAATTTCCTTCGAATTTTTCCTCACGTGGGTTTTGAGGGGACTCTTGCCTTACTGTTTACCATCTGGTCAGTGATGCCCTTTGGAGAAGAAAGGGATCCAAAGGAAGGGTAAATACAGCTAGATTGGACACGGAAATCCAGAGGCTTGTTGTCCTGCCTTTGGCAAAGATGAGCTATTTGGTGCTGAGAAAAGAGTTTTGTCATCTATAAAATAAGTGCAGTGGCTCTTTATAGCTTTAAAGTTTTCTGACCCTTTGAACTGGCCCTTTTATGCCTCTCCTTTGCTGTCTGTGCCAAAACCATTTAGAGAAGGAGGAGGAGTGAAAGTATCTCGTGGTATTCTCTACAAACAGCTGCCCGTGAACATACGGCAAACGCCAGCAAAGCCGCCCCTTCATTCAATGCCAACTAGCTGGGTTAGCAAACACGGCAACTGCACATCTTGCCCTTTTCCTGCCCCTCCCTCCCCCCAGCACTCTCTTCCCAAGGATTTTTTTTTTTTTTTGGTTTTTTGTTTTGTCTTCCCAAGGATTTTATTTGATAAGATTGACAATAAGCAAAGAAATAGGTACTTGATTTGTCATAAACAGAGAAAAAAAGTCTATCCTATGTAAACAGAAAAGTGGCTGATGTGATTGTTATTAGAATCTCCTGAGGGTGTGTGTCGTGGGTAAAGAATGAGCTAATAGTATTTATGGTAACACCTAAGTGACGTAGCATGCTGGAGAAATTGTATTTTAGTGAATGAAACTGGTTTAGTTAACAGTTATAACAGCCAAGGCCTCTGTGGCTTATGCAGAGGGCCGATTGGTAAAGACTTATTACAGCAACTGGACTTCAGAAATAGCAGCAATGGACACTGCTATTTAATCCTGCCTTTCAGAGAAAATGGGTAGGCAAGGCCAGCCCAGGGCAACAGTGATGGACTGGAAGAGACAAGCATAAGCCAAAATAAAAGCAACTGAGCCAATGTTAAGGTATACTTTTACTCCGTAGTTTTAAAGTTTTCTTCCTTTAAATCTCTGTTTCAATTTACCGATAACTGGAGAACTGCTCAGCTCTAATTTTAGTCTGCTAAGTGATTAATTCAGTGACTTAAAGCTTGTATTCTTCACTCTCCAAGTTCATAATTACTGCTCACCTCTTACATTCTAAATTAAAAGACAAAAGCAAAACCCAACTGTCATTTGTCATGACTTTCTGAAGACTTAATAACACTACAATAAATTTCAGAAAATATATTTGTTCTTCCCTTCAAAGTATTGAATAAAACTAACTCTGGGTTAGCATCAGGTCGTTTTCCAAGTGTATTGATTCAGCAATCAAATCACAATGCCAACTGCTAATTGAAAATTTGTACTGATCTATAGAATGCCAGCCCTAAAGCTTCCTATCTGGTGACGTGTCCAGTTTTAAGCTGCTTCCCCAGTGGCTCAGCAGTGAAGAATCCACCTGCAATGCAGGAGATGGAGGAGATGTGGGTTTGATCCCTGGGTGGGAAAGATCCCCTGGAAGAGGGTATGGCAACCCACTCCAACATTCTGGCCTGGGAAATCCCATGGACAGAGGAGCTTTATGGGCTACAGTCCATAGGGTCACAAAGAGTCAAACATAATTGAAGATACTGGGCACGCATGCAGGTTTAAGCTAATCTTACAGCAGTTTCCTTTTTGGTTGAACCTAATGCTTGAATTCTAAAAGGGCTTGTTCAATAAATTTGAAATCTGAGAACCGTATCTTATTCTATTCATGAGTTTCAACTGTGAATTACAGCTGGTAAGTAGTTCAAGTGAAATGTAGAAAAACTACGTTTGCTCATTAAGAAGTTAAGAGGGTGTGCCTCTTCAGGTTTGAGAATGAAGACAGAAGAGGTGGAGTTTAACCAGTTGGATATGAGCTCCTTGATGCTTCACTAACAACACCATAAAACAATTAATTACTGTTCCTATGGTCACATTTCTTCGCCAACAATTAAGACTTATGACATCCTCAGATGGTGCGTAAACAATCCTCCTTCCACTTGACAGATGAGACAGCTAGGGGAAGAAGGGCATGTACCTTGCCCACGGTCTCAAAGGAGAGGGCGTCAGACCTATGATTAGAGAGCAAGTGCCTCTGCCTGTCCTGGATCCAGATCCACATGCTGAACCACTTGCCTCCCTGTAGTCTGAAACTTAAAATCCAGCCACCTATAAGTCAAATTTCACCTCCTCTGTATTCTGTGTTGTTTCTCCAATCACTTAGGTCTATTTCAGCTGTGCCTGCGATGACCAGTTCTAGTTCTCGTGCATCAAAAACAGATACCAGCCTGGCATCCACCACCTGTGGAATAAAAAGAATATAGGACATGGCTTAAGAACCTGGAGAAGCCTCAGCTACAATTACACTTCATCAGAAAAGGAGGGCACAAGGAGTGTTGGGAACGCATGGATGTGTTCTGTGGAGGCACTTTTAAAACTGTAAAGTTCTCTACAAATATATTTTTAGTACAAGGTTGATGAAATTTTCAACAGCATTTTTGTTTTATAATTGGTCACTAATTAATTCTTTTTTTTTTTTCCTCTTGGAGAAGATTCAGTGCTTCAGTCATTTTCATAGTTTATCTTTATTTTAGCTATGTGGGCTTTTTCACAAAAGAAGTCACATGAAATACTTGTAACAACTCATTCTGACCCTCAGATACTATCATTTCACATACCGGGCATGAGATTTGATTACCCATATCTAAGCATGAGTAAGATGCATGACTTAAATGTTATTAGTGGTCATGAAACTCTCAAATGCTATTTGAATTCAGGTCATTTCAATGATTTCTTGTAACAGGGGAATAATTTTTTCTTTTTTGTATTCTTGAAACATATAGGAAAAATCATTGAAGTGTTTAAATTGAATTAGCAACAGTAAATAAGGCAAAAGAGAAACGAGAATACGACACACATATGAAGCAGAGGGAGGCGGACCCAGGTCCCACTGGGCTCAGCTGAGGTCCCCACTGCAGCTGGTGGCCTTTACCTCATAGAAGCCGCGCACCAGGCTCTCTGTCTGCTGCACGACGCCCCTCTCAATCCTCCACTTCACCATCCTCTCAATATACTCCTTCTTGTTCTTCTCTGTGACTGGGATGTTGGCACCCCCTGGTTTTAATTCTCGTTCAGTAATCTGTGATTAACAAACAAAAAGGCTGACCATAAAGCAATATGCTTGATGTTGTAAGACTAGTGCTTGCGATGAGCTGGAATCGGACGCTACCTGTCCCAGCCCTGGGCACATCTACAAGCAGGAGGTCAGCACCAGCAGAGCTGGTACCACACAGTGGTACCAGGGAAAACAGGCACCAAGCTGCTGTCTGAGCACCTCCATGGCTAAGTATATACGTGCCACAAGTGCTCCAGGGTAAGCTTTAAATCCACAAATAAGTCTTCTAAATGAAAACGAAGAGGTTTCAAATTCTGTGTCACTGCTATCTGAAGGTCTGACAAGACATTACCACAAATTTCTTCAGGATTCAGAATCAACTATATACAGAAAGCAAATATTTAGGTAAAGGTTTACCTTAAGGAAGCAGAATTACATTCAAGCAAATGTTAACTTGAGACATACTTTCCAAAATATGAAATTCAAGAGACCAGCCAGGTATTAATGTCTAACTAAGAACATTACTTATGAACCAGCATACAATTTCTGAAAGAAATCTTTTAACCAACTCTTTCATCAATTCAAAAAAGAAGTGTTTTCAAGCCTTTGCCAAAATAGTGTTTACTTTCCCCCAGCTTCAAAACAATCCATTTTAGTTCTTAACCATGAATGAGAATTAAGTACAAGTGCCAACTGAATATTTTAATATTCAACTCTGCGGTAGCATGGATTTTTATAAACTATATTTTATATCAGGTACATTCTAATATCTCATGAGGATATTTTAGTTGGAAATAAAAAGATTGCTTGTAACTCACAAATAGTTATCACTCTCTATAAATTAAAACATCTTAATCTGAAGCTGGCATTATAATAACCTTTGTAACCAAGATTATTGTTAACTGTACATAAATTTGGGATTAAACCACCCAACCAGCCACAAATAAATAAACATTTGATCTTAGCCACTGAATTAATCCTTCACCAACCAAAAGTCTTCAATTACCACACACAATCACCATTATTCACACACAGACCTGCCCAAAAACTTCTTCGTTCACAGTGAACGTGAGGTCCAGGATGTCATGGATGTCGTTGTCTTTCATCCACTGCAGGCTCTGATGGAACTCTTCATCAAGGTATTCTAGATCACTCAGGTCACAGAGACTAAGATGACAAACGAAGAGAAACAAATATGTAGGCATAGATATTAGCAAAATCCCAGAGTCGTGAAGAAACACACTAAGAATTAGTGACAAGTACAATATCAACTAAATAGGCAGTGATTTCTGGAATGTGTTTTGTCAAAGTCAGTAACCAAAGTGGTGAAATAATTCAGAAATGTATAAAATTTTTAAATCCTGATATGTAAAATGCTTTAGGAACCACACAGTTTGTTTTATCTTTTACAGACACAGAACTGGGGGTGCAGAGAGTGGCTGCCCATTTGCACAGCCACCCACAAGCAATGCCAGGGGTGGGACTGGGACTTGGGCTGACAACTTGGGTTCAGTAATCTTTGGCTAGGTTAAACTATCTTAAATTATCATCTTCCTAATTAGAAATTCTTTGTACATTTCTATACTGTACTTTAACTTTTTTTTCCCCCAAAGACTAGACTCTATGATCCACATTCACATATATCCCTTTCTTCTTCATGGTTCTTACTCTTTCCATGATTCTGAAAACTGAAAGCCACAGAATTGCTCTACAGTTTTAATAGCTTTCTATAGTTCTCTCTTCTTTCTTCATTGCTGAGAGAAGTTCTACATGAGATGGAGCTACTATTACATGTCCCTGTTGTAAAGGTAGTAGCAACTGACTTGCTTTATTGTTTTGGAATTTCCTCCCATCAGCCCAGTTTCAAAGATGATTTTTGTTTAGTTCAGTCTACACATGTGTGAGACACCAAGTATGCACCAAACATCTTAATAGCTACTTGATAAACAGTTACTGCCCTCAAGGAGCTAACGGTCTACTTGGAGAAACAAAGATACAATTAGATAAGTTGATTTAAGGTGGTAAGAGCCTAGGGTGGATAACACATTATTTGTGCACTTTTTTATATGCATGTTATGCTTCAGTTAAAATAAAAAAAGGTGTGTAAAGTAAATACAGGGACCTCCCACAGAAAACATGCAAGACATTTATTTTGACCTGGAAACTGATTGATTTTTCTGATTATGTTTTTCATTTAGTAAGACAAACAGATTTCTATATAATATTTTATTGGTTCCATAATGCTTTCACATATAGGGTCTCCACCAAAATGTTACAGAGTAGGAATACCTATCTCAGTTTTACTGATGAGAAACTCAGCTAAGGAATGTTATATAAGTTGCCTGATGTCACACAGCCAGTAGGTAGCTGCGACAGAGCTTGAAATCAGATCAACATTTAAAAAAAACATTTTCTCATTTTTAAGATGAGAAAACTGCATATCAGTAACTAAGCGAAGATCAAAAGTGGCTGGGGAAAAGCTGTTTTATCTCCTGATTTCTTGTCCAGTGCAAATTCTACTCCTTCCCCTCTCCCACAATGGTATTACATTTTCTCCAGCAACAAATGACATCTTCAGTTTACTCTGTACAGTTGATTTAAGACACAGTTCAACCTAATCCATGTAAACATTTGAAGATCAAAACTAATCTTCGGACAGTTTTTAAATAGATTATTTATCAAGCACTGTAAGTGCCAGGTGTTGAGGCTATGATACCTGATATAAACAACCAAGCTACACAATCATGACCTGGAGATTTAGAAGAAGCTTTTTGGAGTAGATGACACCTATATTAAAATCTGCAGGATGTTTCAAGCTCAAGAGGTAAAGGGGAATGAATAAAAAGGAGAATGGGAGAAAAGAGAGGCAGGAGAAGACAACCTGAACAAAGCACAAAGGGATGGAGTATACAGATATTCCAAGCATATGGCAGCACCAGAGAGTTAACCATAAGACAGGATGTCCAGAGAATGAGGCTGGAAACGTATCTAGAAGCTGGTCTTGAATGTCATTCTAAGGAGCTTGGTGACTCAGAACTACTGAAAGGTTTTAAAACAGGCAATGACATGATCAGATATGAGGTGTGACTTTAATTTGTTTATCCGCAAGTGGCTGTGTAGAGGATTACTTATAATGGGGGGTGGGGGTGGGTATCATTGGGTGGAAACCAATTAATAGACCACCACAGTAACCTGTCTAAAGTAAGATAAGGATTTTACTTAGAGCACAACTATCAGTGTAGACTGGGTATGTGTGTGATCGTGTCTGACTCTGCAACCTCATGGAATGTAGCCCACCTGGCTCCTCTGCCCATGGAATTTTCCAGGAAGGAATATTAGGGTAGAGAAGATGAACTTTAGAATTATTTAGGAGGCAAATGTGGAAATGAGTAAACCATTTTAGTGGGTGGGTAAAAGGAAGCATATCTAAAATGAGACAGCAAATGAACTCAAGTTATAAGATAACTCTGATTCACTGCCAGTCTTGAGGGCCACTAGCTGAAAAATTCCTAAGGCCACAAGTTTAGCAGGCAAGACAACCTGAATGATTTGTGACCTGTACCATGGGAATGGGGTAGGAGGTGGGGAAGAGAAGAAACTGCTGTGCATTTACTCCCCTGTTTAAGGGTGACTCCCAATTTCTGACCAGAGTGATTTGAGTGTTGGTACTGTGAACTATGATGAGGCACATGGCAGCAGGTATATTTTTAGGTCAGGAGAAATTGATGAGTCTAGTTTTAACCATGTTGGTTTTGAGGTGCCTGTGAGACATTCAAGAAGAGACAGTAAGTAAAATATTGACTGCTTGAGCTTACAACTCAAGAGAGATCATATCTAAGGGTGTGGACTGGAGAGTCAGTAGATGAGACAGCTGAAGAGATTTCCCATGAGAACATACATAGAGAAAAGAGGGGGGACCAGGATGGAAGCTTCAGGAATATCAAGGTTAAAGGGCAAGTCAGGACACCCACAAAAGAGGCATAGAAGTAAAAGGTGAACCCAGAGAGCATAGTGTCATGGACACCAGAGAAGGAAGAACTCAAGAAAAACGGACAGGTCTGGGAGGGGTCAAGAGTATCAAAAGCAGCAGAGTGGTCTATTAAAACAGAGACTAAAAAGCATTCTTTAAAAACTTCCACAGGTTACTGGTGAGAAGAAAGCTAGACTGAAGTGTGTTGAGGGCATGTCAACAGTCAGCATAGATTACTCCTGCAGGAAGTTTAAATGGGAAGATGAACGATAAGGCAATGAAACAGAAAGAGGCAAATAGGCCAGAAGAACCAGAGAGGCAGAAGGCCAGAGTCTAGGTGCTCAGGGCTTCACTGGCCCAGACATCAAAAGAGACGATGGCAGAAGTCTTCCTACTGGCCCTCTTTAAGAAGCCATTAGAAATCCTTTCCGTTGAGGTCTAGGCTCACAGAAAGCAGATCCATGGACACATGGCCTTGGTGAGGGGATGAGCTGGTCAGAACCATGCAATCAGGCTGCACTTTCTCGTTGCAAGTTTGAGCGGCTACTCTCACAGACAGTTGCCTTCTGTTCAGCCTTGTAAATGACTACTGATTACAGGACAGAAACTGTTTGCTCTACATTTTACAATAATTGCAATCTTTCACTGTGGTAACAATGAAGAAAAAGTTCTGTGAATGCTAAATTTTCATCTGCCATCATAAATTACTGCCTTGCATATGGAGAGATTTCAAGAAAAATATGGGACTTGAAAAATACGGCCCACCTCTAACAAACAAATGTTAAAAAAGGAGAGGGAACATGTGAATCAAGAATAAGCAGTTCAATGTTTGCTTAAGGCAAAATGTAAAATGCATCTTGTGAAAGATGGGGGGCTATGAGTCACCAAGACTAATCCACAACTATTCTATTAATAATTGACATTAATACCACAGGAATTTCAGCACTGTATTTGAAGTACAATTGTTTTGAAGAAACATGTGTAGCAACAAATGAGAATGAATTACTCAGAGCAGAGCAAAACTAAGCCTTTGGGAACAAGACGGGAATAAAGGATCAGAAGCTGGAAAAATCCAGTAACCATTTTTGAAATTAGATTAGTTGATTAGTTTCAGAAATCTAAACCACTATTAAGTAAATAATAATAGATTTGAGATAGTGAGTTAAAAAATGACCTTGACAAAAGATTCTTTTGGATAAAGGAAATACTTCATTCTTTACATGCAAATTACACAAGCAATAAAAATACTCTTACATTCTGAGAAGAGCCTTGTAAAAGGGCCGTGTGAAGAAGGCATCCAACAAATACTGGTGAATTAGTGCAAGACCAAGGATCCTACCACTGAACCGGAACCTGTGAAGGAAAAGCAGGAGATGGTTTACATATCTTGGAGCAGTTTCTAAATGGTTCTGTTTCCTCTCAAGAATGCCTTCCAGTTCTAACCACCTAAGTTTTTCTAAGATGAACTGCCTTCCAGGTTCATGAGAATCTGTATGCACGGCAGGCTGTCTTCATTAGTTGATTTTCACATCTACTTGCAGAAAAAATCTGTGTCAATCTGATATTCAGAGAGATACTGCTGCACCTCCCCCCATGTCAGTGAGGTCCAGCATGTAGCACTCTACATGGCCAGCGTGAAATCCCTGTTAGCATGACAGTGAAATGTCCTTAAATCACTTGTAAGAAATGTTGACACAATGAGACCAGTAATGGTGGGGAAAATGTAGTTTGCGTGCATGAATATTAGCAGGATTTCTCTAATGCAAACCTAGTAGCAATTCCCTTTTGAGGAAAAGCCCAGGCTCAGAGTGAGAAAGTTTCTAGTCCTATTCTCTCTCAAACCCCTCTCTTAACAGAAACTGTCACCATCCAAGAATTATGCATGTGTACATTTGAGGGAGTTTCCTCATGGGACATTCTGTTCTCTAAAATTTCAGTGCTCAATTCTATTCTGAATCACTTCGGAAACTTTATTAAATATATCTGTCATGGCTGGATTTGCTGAGATGTACATATATTTTCTTTTTCAAAAATATCCAAGTTTCTAGCCTTTTGAAAGCCTGATGCCCTCTGAAAGTGTAAATCCACACTGAGGTTCGTAGTGTCCAACTGTAATTTCACTGTTAGGCAACCATCTTAAGATGAATGCCCAGCAGCTTTGTTTTTCTTTATTTCCACTTAGGTAAGCATAACTGCAATAGCTACTCTTAGGAGGACCTCTAATTGTAGTTAAACGGAAGTTAATTTGAAGAATAAGTCCTAAACCTTAATGCCCTCCACCCACCAGCATTAACCTCATGACTCAAAGAAATTTTTTCCATGATTCCTATTCACATTCTTTTTTTTTTTGTTACAATAGTGAAAATGAACAGAAGCAAGCAAACGGATCATACAGATACTTCAAGTCTATAAATGCAGGGATGTAAAAAATGTCACAGAGTGCAATTTGAGGTTTTAAGAATAAATAATTCCCAGATGGGAATCCTATACCAGCTTTACTTGACTTTGTGTTAAAAAATAGGAGTGGGGCAATTCCTGGCTACAAACTTGAAATAGTGACGGGTAAGGGGCCTCTGCTGTGACCCTACACCCCTGCCTGCCTGCCGGGGTTCTCTTCCACCATCGGTTCCTCTAGGCCACTCTGCCTTCCTGTCCTCCCTCCCGTTAGAAAACCAACAGGCCCAGCTGCTCTGCCCCTCCCTACATGTGAGCCACTTCCCCAAGGACTGTTCTAGAAGCTGCCTGACCTTTGGGTCAGGATTTTGCCCTACTCACCCCCACCAGTCCCCTGTTATAGCTCAGAGTCGCCCAAAGCTTCAGACAAGGATTTAGGGTCTTGCTAAGAACCTAGCATTATCTGCAACTTTCTCTCAGGAAAACCTTTTGGATTCTACCCAACTCACTTAAAATTGGTCTTACAGAACATAATCTATTCCTAGATTGGAGAGTGCCTGTATGTTAAATTTGATAACACAAACAAGAATCAAATGAGATATTTAACTGAAAATATGATTTTCTCAAAAAAAAAAAAAAACCTTTTTTCTTTTTTTAAAGTTTAGATGCTTATAAAATCTAATATCACAGAAAATCAGCTAAAGAAAAATTTGTGGAGAAAAATACTTACCATTCATGGTGATTGTCTACAAAGGCAGACATGGGACTTATTTGTACTGTGTATGTGTCATTGGCTGAATATTCAAATAAGCCATAATATGGGTTAAAGAGTTCTCTGGATACCAGGAAGAAAAACTCTCTGGAAGGTCCACTGTAATCCAGCCTTTAAAAAATTCACAAAAAGAGTAGTCATTATTTTTTTTCTATGTATTAGGCACATTTTACGCAGTGCTCAACTTTCGGTAAAACAGGAAGTCTAATTATCAAGTTTGGTGGTGGTGGTTTAGTCACTAAGTCATGTCCAGCTGTTTCAACCCCATGAACTGTAGCCTGCAAGGCTCCTTTGTCCATGGAATTTCCCAGGCCAGAATACCAGAGTGGGTTGCCATTTCCTTCTCCAGGGGATCTTCCCAGCCCAGGGATCAAACCCATGTCTCCTGCATTAGCAGGCAGATTCTTTACCACTGAGCCACCAGGGACATACCAGGATCGTCCAAAATACTACACATTAAATGATCATGACTCCTGATTGGAGACATGTTGTGACCCAAAACAGCATAATGAACATTTACATGGAACATATCCAAAAGCTAATTATCAGATAATGGATGAGATAGGCAATATGCTAATACTTTGATTGCATAAATACGCATCCAAAGGTAAATAACTTAGGTGCCCAGAGCCAGGCACTGGGGAGAGAGATTGCAGTGGGAATGCCTTATTTAAGCAGGTTAAACCCAAGGGCATCAGTTACATACATCCATGGGAACATGGAGTTCTCTGTTTTTCCAAAACAGTTTTAAATGGGGGCAAAAAAGACTTTAGTGAATTGGTGAGAGGATATTACAGATACAAGGCCTCCTAGGGAGATCAGAGGCAAAAGATGGAATGATAGGGTTCAGATGAAAACTTTAAATTATAAAACACCAAGGAAAATTATAGACAAGAAAAGTGAGGGTGTCTAAAGCTTCCTCGGGAAGGTAGTTGAGAAGAGGCTGAAATTCTAGCACCTGAACAACAGTGTAAATTCCATTTTACTTACAAAGACATCAGGGTCAAAGTAAAATCTGAGAAATGATTATGTGAGGTTTGAGGACTGACAAGCGGCAAACAATGCTGAGAACAAAAAGCGCACCAAAGAGGAGTATGTAATACAGCAATTTGATACACTCAATTCAAAACGAAAAATGTCAAGTACATCTATCTACCCCATGGTAAAAAGTTGACATAAGGGTTCAAAGACAGGAAGAAATTCTGAAGGGAGAATGAAAGCTATGGATAAGTTGGTGATGGGATTTAATGAGACTTCCTTTGTTCACTCTATTTTTTTCCCTCTATGGAATTTCCTTCAATGGCCACTTCTGTATTTTTTTATGACAAAGGAAAAATTCCATATGTGTGGTATGGAATTGTGTGATAGAGAAAAGGATCTTATTATAGGTAGAAGAGGGGCTAGAATAATAGTAAGCAAAATTAAAATAGTAAGGAAAATTAAAATTAAAATATATCTTAGTTGAAAGTTTAACAGAATTTTCTTAAAACAGACATCAGCTACCCACAGACTAAGTTCTTAATTTTTGCCATATCTGAATATATATGCACTACCATTTACTTAATATTTCCAGCTTTACTTGCTTTTCCAATGTAGCCTTGTCTTACACAATATTTTGGAATTGTGATGTGTTAGCTTTCTTTCTTTTCTAATACACATGAAAATAAACACAAATGTTAAAATAAAAAAGTATCAGTCTATGTAATAGGCCAAGGCGGCTTCTGGTGGTTTCCTTCCACTGTCCTAGTTCTGGTCTCTGACACCACCAAGTAGAATACTTCTTCCACTTGCACACTCTTCACACACTTAGGGGCTTCCCTTCAACAAATATGTGAGTGCCTGTTAGGTTTTGGGTATTGATCTAGATGCTAAAGGTTTAAAGTTTTTTTTACGTCATTTTCCACAAGATTCTAAGTTGAGCAGTGCCTACTCCTGGTCCCGGCCGCCTCCTCACTCATGAACAACCTCCTCTCAAGGCCTGGCAGGGAGTTCCCTTGTCACGCGGGGCCTCTGCTCTGGATACTCTCCAGGGTCAAAGTCTGACCTGAGGGCGTGTCTCTACTGATCACAACACTCCAGGTGCGGTCTTGCCGGCAAAGCCTCGGGCTCCTGGCCTCTCTTAGTGGACACTTCTCTCCACTGCTGTAGCTTAATGCCACCCCGCCTTGTGGGCAGTCACTTTACTTTGTTGACGCATCACAAGCCAGTCATCAGCTCAAACCTTTCACCTGTGTTGCTTTAAACTAGGACTCTCCCACCCCGTCTGCACGTCGCCTATCTTTTTAAAACCTAAGCACTAGACGCTAATATTAATACTTGCCATACTAAATTTCACGTGAGACTGAGTCCATGGTTCCAGTCTACCTGGATCCCTGTGGACGCAAAACATCTCTCTAAATTCCCGCTGGTGATGAATTACATCAGCAGACCCCTATGTCTTTGCAGAAACAGAGAATGCCAATCAAAAGTATCTTAGCAGTCCTTTTGTCCATCCCCTCACCTTGCTGAGAAGATGACTGGGGCCGAAGGAAATCACTGACTTGTATCAAATGAAAGCTGCAGTGGAGGATCCAGGCCTTGACACAGGTTTCCTGACCCCATGTGTGATGTTCATTACTCTTCGATATATTTAAAACGTCCATCAGGATGAAACACAACATTGCTTATAGAGGAGAGGTCAGAAAACTGGGACCTGCAGGCCAAATCTGGTCCAGGCCCTCGCCCTTTGTGAAAAAGTTTTACTGGAACACAGCCATGCTCGTTTGTTTATGTGTTGTCTGGGGCTGTTATGATGGCAAAGTGAGTAGGTACAACAGGGAATGGCCTGAAAAGCTGAAAATACTTACCATGTGGCTCTTTACAGAAAAAGTTTGCCAACCTCTGTTACCGAAGAAAGTAGGAAGAAAATGTTACTTTATTAAAAAACCTAGCTTACTCTAAATCCTCTTTAGTGAAGATCAGTTCAAGAAAAGGTAAAATCACAACAATATCCTAGGGTGTATGAAATCTTCAGGAGTGGTCACAACTGCTAAGCAGGAAGCCATGAGCCCTGGCCTGGAGGTATCCAGGTCTAGGAGGAAAATGTATCTTCCTCAACTGGTCAGGCTTTTATCTGCTCTTTTTCTTTTCTTTTTTAAACTCCAGCAGCATTGATAGAGTTACTCTAATGTGAAGACATTTTTAAAGTTTGATTTGATTATAATCTGAAATTCAGAACCACATATCTGAGAGCAGGTTGTTGATTACAAATTACATATGTCTACCTAATTCAATAAGACGTGTCCCAGCAGGATACCTTATGCATGCACTTCCTGTAATGTCTTAGCAACCTCTTCCACATAAATAGTTAATATGACTCATATCACAGGGATCATTTGTTACATTCCTGTTTTGCCAGTTAGGTTGGTTCCACGGCTAAAGACTTGGCACGGAAATACAGAAACTCCGGACAACGGGTGTGTAGCCACACAACAGCTGCATCTGAGGGCATTTTGGAATAAGCACAGATGTCTTTAGGGTGGTAATGTCTTTTTGAGCCCCATGAAGTGCTGATAAGGCATTTTAAACACTATCATGTTGCTGGGCTGACACCACCCAAGTTGTTAGAGGCATCCAGTATTTGTTAAATAATTTTATTCTCTGGTTCTTTATGTTCAACTAAAAATTATCAAAAACAAAGTATCCCAAAGGAAGCAGACTATAAAATGAAAGAGGATAGTGGCATTGGGAAGTCTGACGGTCATTTCCTACACGTTTTCTGGAAGACAGGTTTTCTTTCTTACAAGCTGGTTCAGGCACACGTGGTCTACACACCCTCTGATTCACTCTTACACTTGTAGCAGCAAGGCATTAGTTCTTGAGCCACTAAAGAAGTGATAGGGGAGTAGGGAATTTTGTGAGCAATTAACATGACAAAGTTTTACCCGGAGATACCAAGCCAAAGCCTAGAAATTAGAAGCACCTTTCTCAACATGGTTTGGGTCAGTTAGGTTATCCTGCAAATGTCTCTCTTTAGAAGAAAACAAGCAACACCTTAGTTTCATTTGAAGCTTTACAAATATCTGAGGAAACACTGGTCAAGGCCAGGACCCAAAACAACTTCTAGACCAGTCAGGTGTAAGAGCTGCTGGTTATTTTATAAGCAGGGACTCAAGAAAACCTTTCAGATCTCATCCCCCCTAGTTTCTTGCATGTGTCTAAGTAGAAATATCATAGGAAGAGCTCTCCTGTACTTAAATCCCCAAACTAAAACTGTTTGCACGCATCCCCTCCCGAGTCCAAGTATAGCTTTGCAAGACGGATGACTAATGTCATATAGAAGGCACCTTACATATAATGAACTCATTCTTTCTTAAAGAAAGGTACCTTTTATAGAGTTGGCCATGGAGGAAAGGAAAAAGAGGCAATCACAGTGTAAACATCCTCTCTTGATCCAGGCCATTATTTCCTTACTTGTTTTGGGTACTAAGAACTGAATATAAACCTGAAACTAACACACTATTATAAATCAACTCTACTTTAATAAAAAGAAAAACAAGTGAATGGCCCAGGATGTCCTATCTGAACACAATAGTCTACGTAGCTAACTTCTGACACCAACAAGCTTTAGTTGCTAAAACTTTTAATTCAGAAGAAAATAATACACTGAAGAATATGCAGTCCTTGTGGCTCCCCTCTTAAAGAAGTAATGTCTAGGCAGACAGAAGCCCAAGAGGCAAGCAGACCATGCCATTTCCTGCCACACTCAGTCCAGATGACTCAGTTTCCAAGTCATTCTGCACTGCTATTTTCTCCTACTCCCCACTTTGCACGAGCAGATAACCAAATTAAACTGAGTGGAAATTTAAATGACTAGAACAAAATCTCCAGCTCTGACCAAATTAAATCAGTGTTTGCTTAGAAATTTTCTGTATTTCATAAAAAGCCAAGCATAACATGACATTAATTTAGTGAGATACACTAATCACTTGTCAACTAGCATATTTACATTAAAAGGCTCTAGAATTATTTTTGCATTTTTAATTGAATACAGGTATCTCTAATATTCTGGGGTTAATTCTACCTCACATGGTATTTGTAACTGTCCTATGAATTTACAACTATGACATCTCCCATCAATTTCTCTTGACTCAGCTCTTCCAGTTCAGGAAAAATCTATATATCATGTGTCAAGACCTACACAAAGAAACATCTTAGAGCAGAACAAGAAGTCTCTGAGTGAATCTGCTAATTCACACTTTTTTGGAGATTAGGCAGACACATTATTCTGAAAAGAAAAATCCTTTCTCTTTAAGCCCTCACTAATCTATTGTAAATAAAGACCCTGATCATGACAGGTAGAAAATACTATCAGTGAGATGGTATCAATAGAAATTGCAACATATTATTCCCTCATAGATAACAAAGTTGACCTTAACAACACAAAATAATACTCTATACATACCAATACCTCTACTAATTTGGACTTTCCACAGAATTAACTCTCTCGAAAGACTTACTACTCTACCGACCTCAAGTGCAGAAGGAAGCATACACATTCCAAAGCTACCCCGGTGGGCCCCATCAGCAACACCAGAATAAGAAAAGTTGTTCAGGGAGACAGTTTCTGACTCTCCCTAACTCCTGTCTCTATGCTTTCTTTTAATATGTGATCTTTTTAGAATAGCTTTTCATTTATGGAAAGGTTACAAAGGCAGCAGGGAGAATTCTCATACACCTCACACCTAGTTTCCCTCTTAACAACATTTTACACAAGCATACTATATTTGTTACAATTAATGAACTGATATTGATAGATTATTAACTAAAACTCACACGTTATCCAGACTTTTTTCATTTTTGCCTAATATCCCTTTTCTGTTCCAGGATCCCATTCAGGGTACCATATTACATTTAATTGCTGTTTCCTTAGGTTCATCTTGACCTCATCTTAAGCGCTTCTTAGGCACTTCTGGTTTTTGATGACCTCGACAGCTTTAAGGGGCACTAGTAAGGTAATCTGGTAGAATGTCCCTCAGTTTGGATTTATCTGATATTTTTCTCCTGATTAGACTGGTGTTACATGTTTTTGGAAGGAAGACAATAAAGGTAGTGTCATTCTCATCACATCATATCAAGGCTATATACTATTAATAGGACATACCACTGTCATCGTTTGATTTTAGCCTCAATCGCCTGCCTGTGTGTCTGAAAGGCTCCTCCACGGTAGGCTTACTTCTTTCCCACCCCTTTCCATAGGGTACTGTTTGGAAGGAAGTCACTATGTGCAACTCATAAGGAGCACTGAATTATGCAGAATTACTTGGAAATCTTCTGCAGAGGAGATTTGTCTATTTTCCTTCATTTAGTTATTCAATTGTATATTTATATCAGTATAGATTTATCTTATACTTCAGGGTTCTAATCCAATACTACTTGATTTTGTCGCTCAAAGTATTCCAGCTTTGACCACTGGGAGTTCTTTCAGATGGTTCTTGTGTCCCTTTGACATCCTGTGAATTGTTTTGAGTTTCCCTATACTATCTGGCACAAGATGCTTCAGACACTGTCTTGTACATTTCCTGCCCCAGTCCAAGAATCATCCATATCTACAAGGAGCCCTAGTACCCTTTACTGAAGAACAATATTAAAAGCCAACATCTACGCACTAGTTGTATATATATATTTTAATACCTATTACTAGAGCTAAACATGAAAAACTTCCAAAATAACACATTTTGAGGACATTAAAATTAATGAAGGAAAAGCGACAGAAAATTTTCAGCTCCATTCTAGAAATTCACAGAAAAACCTAGGTAGCTTTTCTCTTTGGGTATTTATTAGAAATCAGAAAGAAATGTCATGATCTTTAATTTTAATGTAATAAGATGGCAAAGGCTAAAATAACTACTTAATTTTATGTTGTTTTCAGGTTAATCTTGCAAAACATATGATGTATTCCTAATGATTTAATAGCAAAATAAATCTGATATCTAATAATACATATGTATGATACTGACATGATATGGCATGAGATGAGAAATTATCTGGACCCATTCCAGCCTCAACAAGCCTTATGCTGAGATTGTCCCTGAGGGCTGAGGTCACACCTCAAAATATCTTCTGTCTTACTTTCCTTCTGGGGTTACAAGAAGAAAATAGGTAATGGAGGCAGGAAGTATCTGGACATTAGTAGCAATTAAACAAAGAGGTTTCAATCCCCACTCTGTCTGGGCCTCCTCCTAGGAATGGATGTCAGTCCAGATCATGGGGAGACAGCTTTAAGATGATAAAGCATGATAAACATCTGTTCTATTCAAACCTAAGTAACAGCACTTCCAAAGACTCTTGACTACATCTCTGAGATCTCAACAAACTGTGGTCTAACAATTATGGAAGACAGCTGGAGCTCTGAGGGAGGAAAAGTATTCTCATCCAAACTAGGCTTGTTATGTAAGGAAATACTTGGAATCCCAAGCATACCTGTGATTAGGCTAAAAACATTTGCCTTCATTTTCAACTGTGCACCTGCATCTTTAGGGCAACTAACAAAAGCTAGAAGTCCATTAAGGCTCATTAGCAACAAAAGGCTCAAGGCTCAGGCAAGCTTCTCAGACTTTCTCACATTATATTGTTCTCCCATCTAATACTTTATTTTAATCCAGGCACAGCTGGGAGACTCTACATTGAGCAAGATAAATTATCAGTCACTAGCTGAAGTAGTGAAAAGACCCATGGGTAGGAAAAATTCAGGTAGATTAGAGTTCAAGAAGTGAAGTGAAAATGTTAGTAGCTTAGTCGTGTCCTGCTCTGTAATCCCATGGATGGTAGCATGTCAGGCTCCTCTGTCCATGGAATTCTCCAGGCATGAATACTGGAGTGGCTTGCCATTCCCTTCTCCAGGGGATCTTCCCAATCCAGGGATTGAATCGGGGTCTCCCACCTTGCAGGCAGATTCTTTACCATCTGAGCCACCATGGAAGCCCAGAGTTCAGCATTTTTGCCTAAATCCCAATATTGGTCTAAGAATCCTTTATGGAAGACAAGATGCCTAATTTTGAATTTTAATTTTTCTATTATCTAGTTTGACTAGCACATGAAAATTATGTTACACTTTAACAGCTCCATTTCATCAACCAAATACCACATGGCTGAATTTGTTGAATATTATTAAGATTCCATAATCTACTTTATTCCTGGGCAAGAGTAGCGTGTAGCCTTAGAATGAGCCAAATCAATAGGAGTTGAGCAGTTAAAGAGAAGACAACTGGAGTTCTAGCAATCATGTGATATTTTTTAAATTCACTCTAGTGATGTCTATAAAGAAGGTGCTAAGACTCCAAACCTAAACCTGAAATGAAGAAAGAGGAATGACTCTAGCAGAGATGAGAGCTGCCATCTTCTGAAGAGTCATAAAACCACTGGTATGCCTATTTGAATGGAATAAACACCATGTAGGAGTCTTCATGCATTCATTTCCTAACTTCATCTCCACAAGCACACTCATGGAAGAGTCACAGAAGGCTGGACTCTCTTTATGGTAGGTGTGCCAAAGAAAGAGAAAAAGTGGGGACAGAGAAATAAGAACTAAGGCCTAGAAGTTACTGCTGGGGAAGTGTCCAGGTAGAATAGGAGGATTTTTCCCCCTCTTTTTGTCTCTCTCTCTTTTTAATCGAAGTATAGTTGACATACAATATCACTGTCAGATATACAACATGGTGATTCCATATTTTTATACACTGTATGATAACCACCAAACCACTGTGGGTCTAGTTACCATCAGCATGGAAAACTATTACATTGTTACTGACAATATTCTTTGCTATACATTACATCCTGTGACTTATTTATTTTACAACTGGAAGTCTGCACTTCTTAAAACCTTTTGTCCATTTCACCCATTGCCCCTTGCTCACATCCCCTCCCCTCTAGCAAACACTGGTTTCTAACTCGTGATTCTAAAACAGAACTTTTTTGACAGGTGAAGTATGATTTACTTCACATCCCTGTGCACATAACAAGATCATAGATGTTAAAATGCAATTCCTTGTTTTTTTCTCTCAAAGTCCATGTCTTGAACCTTCTTATACTGTTGTTGGGAATGTAAAATGGTGAAGCCACCATGGAAAATAATATGAGGGTTCCTCAAAAGAAGCAAAAATAGAGTTGCCATATGATCCAGCAATCCCACTTCTGGGCATATAATCAGACAGAACTCTAATTTGAAAAGATACACGCTCCCTGTGTTCACAGCAGCGCTATTCACAATAGCCAAGACAACAAACGTCCATCAACAGATGAATGGATAAGAAGACGTGGTACATATATACAATGGAATAATACTTAGCCATAAAAAGAAATTATGCCATTTGCAGCAACATGGACAGACCTAGAGATTATCATACTAAGTGAAGTAAGTCAGAAAGAGAAAAACAAATACCATACGATATCACTTATATGCGGAATCTAAAAGATGACACAAGTGAACTTATCTACAAAACAGAAACAGACTCACAGACATAGAAAACACACTTGTGGTTTCCAAAGGGGAGGGGCTGGGGGAGGGATGGAGCGGGGACTTTGGGATTAACAGATGCAAACCATTATATACAGATAAACAACAAGCTCCTACTGTGTGGCACAGGGCACTATATTCAATATCCTGGGATAAACCATAATGGAAAACAATTTTAAAAAGAATGTACATACATAAAACTGAATCACTCTGCTCTACAGCAGAGACTAATACAACACTACAAATCAACTATACTTCAATTTTTTAAAAAACACATTTTCCTCAAAAAAAAAAAAAAAAAAAAGAGGTTGAGATAATTAAAACTCTGGGGTGACCTCAAAAAAAAAAAAAAAAAAACACATTTTCCTTTTCAGAGAAAGAGTTAAAGAGGGAAGAAATGAAACTAAGAGTCTGCTCTCAAAAATGATCTATAGTTATGAGCTTTTACCAAAGAATCTTTATGTCAAATGATTTAAAAACCAGGGGAAGCTTTAAAAAAAAAATAGCTGAACGGTTTAAGTGTATGAGAACAGCATTTCCTGCCAGAAGGATTTCCTGTTTTAGGCAACCACAGGGGACGTGGTGGGGAAACATCCGCCGGCAGCCGCAGCCGTGCTTCAAAGGCCACTTCTCTCTGCTACTCACCCTTCCTCCCCGACGAATGTGACGTACAGCTTATTTCTCTGGAGGTCTTTTCTGGAGTACCCCATAATTTGATTAAAAGCATCTTCGAGCAAGTGATCTCTTCTGATAATTAACCTGTCCGTAAAGAGACAATTTGAAAAAACACAGATGATTTCCTAATCCTTACCTTTCCGAGCACTTGCCATTTAATTTCCATTTACCACAGCTAGGTGAAAAGTAGCATGACTTATTATCATCGCTGTCTGCAATAAAGCACACGTCTGTCTGTAACTCTTAATAGCATGAACAAAAGTTACATCAGAGAATCATTGGTAAATAGAGCACCCCACCTAAGACCTGTAAAAACAATGCAAAAGTTCTTTCTGATGGTCAAATTCATTTATCCCGGGAGGAAAATCATTAGAAACAAGACACACACTCATAAAACTTTTGTTTATAAAAGGAAGATTAAACCTAGGAGGTAATGTTTTAAGCATTCTATGTAATGAATGCACCTAGACCAGGAATTCAATTCTTAAGTAGCTAGAAAGATGACAGTGAGAACAAGAAAGATGAATTCTTAGTGTCCTTTAAAGAAGAGGAGTTTACATAAATTTCTCTAACTTTAAAATTAGGTGAACCTTGAAACTCTCTAGGTGACAGATAAAAATGAATGATACTTGCAGTTGATTAATCCACTTATGACAATGGCAATTTAAGGCATCTTTAAACAGGTGTCAATTTGCCCTTAATGCAAATAGTAACGGAAAGGGAGATGACAGGGAAGCCAAAGGCATGAAAGTTTGATCAGCAAGATTTTCATAAGTGAAGCTAGAGATGTGCAGTGTTTGGAGCAGGTTGATGTTTTTGAAGGTGATAAAAGGGGAACCGGCAAGTTCAGGGGAACAAGCCCTGCACGGGGGCGGTGAGCTGTGCAGCTGCTGGGCTGGGCATTTTTCCTGGCACACCCAGGTCATGGTGGGGCTGCAGTCAGACGCCCTCCTCTGTCCTCTCAAGTGGCATAGTGATCTTTAGTGGAGACATGAGATGGGGTGGGGTGGGGCTGAAGGGAGTATGGGTAAGTGGGAAATTCACGTAATTCTGGGCCAAACAACCTGATGATCTTTCAATTTCCCCATTTAAAGGGAGGTAGATAAAGACAGGCAGAAACAACTTTCATGCCATATTCTGTTGGACAAGTGAAGCTTATTTCACGGAAGGAAACAGAGCTACGCAGTGGTGGTCCTATACTCCAATCAGCCAGGCAGCACCGGACTCCGTGACAGCCTTATATCCAGTGAATATGTGAGCAGTCAACAAAGAGGTACTTTTCAAGAGAACAAAATAAATCAGCTTTTCATTTTGCTTATATTTTCACATGAAACATGATTGTCACTTTCCTGTCTGCTTTAAAACCTTAATTGTGCTTAGTTCAGCAACTATGTTTTAGGTGATACTGTTGATTTACACACACCAAAATAATTATGTCAACTAAACAAATTCTGGTCATCCCAAACCACAATCTATTTCCTACAATTCCCAAAGCATCGCATCCTATTACCATCTACCAATCCTGGGGTTTGTATCATTTTGACTTACTTTAATTTCCCTGGGCCTTGTCCATATCCTTTAGTCTCTAACTTCCTGTAAAAGTTCCTTAGTTTGGCTTCAAAGTCTCGCTTGTAAGGGGCTGGAGCGCGGGCATTGGCACGCTGAGTACCTACAGCAAACCACAAAGAGACAAGGGTGTGGATTTGATGTTCATCACATCACCATGAAAAAAATACCACCATGGGGCTGAGACCACAGTTAACAAGTAAAAGGAGGCTACACTTTCGAGTCCTTGACTTTCACCTCTCCAAGTCAAAGGACATCACAGGGCTTAACCAGGATCTTAAGATGTCTTAGATGTCTTCCCTGTGGCCTTTTGGTTGAGAATAGCAATTCTGTTTGAAGAGTTAATGGTGCCTATGTGTTAGTCAGTATGTTCCTCTTTTCAGCCCAAACTAATATGAGTCAAGCAGAGTTACTGATGTCTGATGGTGAGATGGTATCACGGCAGTTAGACAGGAAGTCACAGTGTGAAAGTACGTGGTACAGAAAGCCAGGGCAGTGAGTTCCCATACTTGACGAAAAACCTTCAAAAACGTATTTTTGATATGTACTGTAATGCAACTAAGAAATACTGTAGACACATAATTTCATACATTTCATACTACAGGGTGGAAAGATACTGATCTGAAACAAAATTCAGCCATAACTGCAGAAAGCCCACGTCTCCTGGTTGTGTAAATAATACCACGATTTGTTGTGTTCTTAATATGTGCCAAGTACTGTGATGACCTACAGATTATCTATAAAGATGTTTTACATGTCCTTCCACAGCGAGCATAATTAATAACATATAAAAGCAACATAGTTTGTTCCCCCTTTCCATAGAAAAATCTGGTTCTGTGTCACACTGACTAACTGACAAGCTGGGATACAAAACTGATGATGGACGTGGGAATCAGCCACCATGACAAAAACATGGGAGGCTTCCACTAAACTTCACAACACAATAGGAGACACAGGGAAACACAACCGGTGATGTTCCTTACATCACACACCATGCAAGCTCCTTCCAGGTACCCTCAGGCATGAACCAACTAAGTGATGATTATTTTTTCCTAAGACTGTTCAGCACCAGATCCTCAGAATGAAAAAGGTCAGCTTGCTGGAGTGGGTGTCTTGGTTGGGAAGACAGAAATAGTATGCATCAAACAACTAGAGAATGGCTAAGTCCTAAACTAGACGGTATACAAAACTCCTATAAAGCAGAAGGAATAAAACTATAGCCTGGCCCCATAAAACTAAAAATAAAAAATAAAACTATTTATTTTTTAAAATATTAATAAATAAAAATAAAAAATAAAACTATAGTTCGGGCATGGCCGAGCTGTACTTGGCCCTATCGATCTATTTTGTTTGCCATGTGATGTTTTTAAATTAACTGTCAACATTTAAAATTTAGGAGATTTCAAGTAAAAAAAAAAAAATCTGATTTGTCCTGAAAATTATCTAGGGACTTTTGTAACAACTGGCTTGCATTTCCCTAGGAGGACAGTTTCCCCTTCAGGGGAAGTCTGTGCTCCCCACTGTGCCACAGCCTCTCAATGACAATGCATTTGAGACCAGTGTTACAGAAAAGTAATAGTAAATGAGGATAAGCAGAGATCAAAATGCTATTGGAAGCAGGCTTTATAAACATGGGAGAACCCATAGTCTATACTGAGGCAGGGTAGCAGGAGCTGGAATAAGCATTGCCTGCAGGTTCAGAAGACACTGTGGAGACCCCACTAACCTAGAGCAGATGGGGAATGCTGGAAAGTAGAATATTAAATAGGTCAGAAGTCTGATAGCAAATTATGAGAAGACTTTCTAAAAACCTAGCCCAGAAGTGTGAGCATGATGCAGCAAGCAGGGGGAACCCTTTATAGCAAGGAAATAACAAACAAGTGATGCTTTCCTTCAGAAATGAAGGAAATCATTCCTTCAGAATCATTTCCTTCAGAAATGATTTTCAAAGTGTGCTGAGTGGATTGAGGACAGGAAGGCGGAAAGACTCAGGAGTAGCTGCGGAAACAGGCCTGAGGGGATGAGAACCAGCCTGGACTGGTGACTCAGAGGGGCTTTCACAATGTGAAATAAGAACTGGTAACCATAGGTAAGTGAGGAAGAGAAATAAGAAGCTCACATGGGTGGGGGGAGGAGGTGGGAGGGGGGATCGGGATGGGGAATACATGTAACTCCATGGCTGATTCATGTCAATGTATGACAAAACCCACTGCAATGTTGCGAAGTAATTAGCCTCCAACTAATAAAAATAATTGAAAAAAAAAAAAAAAGAAGCTCACATGGTAATATAAAACCTTTCAAACAGTAACAAGAGTTGTCATTTGTTGTGTCTGCTCTTCAATAGAGACCATTCACTTCACAAAGCGGATCTTGGGAAATCCTCACAAGTCTAAGAAGCAGGCGTTGTTATTACTACCGTCACCAACACTTTGTAACTAAGGAAGCTGAAGGCATATGCCAGTGAATGGTAGATTTAGGATCTGAGCCAGTTCTGACTGACGCGGGAGGACGGGGGACATGTGAGGCTTTATCCATACTAAGCTGGAGACGACCACTGTTCAGGTGGATATACCCTATCAGCGCTTGAAAATATGGTACTGGAGTTTCAGTGTGAGATCCAGGCCACACTTGGGGATTAAATAAGTCAGTGTATGTGTGGATAACACTTCATGCAGTGCCTCCTGCACCAGCAGCCCCGTGTAAATGTTGTTATTGCGATTATCTGCATAGCGGTGAATACTAAACACATCGGGAAATGCAGTGGGATTTGGGGAATGGAATTTAATGAAATCATCTATTGGTTAGTAATATGTGCAGAGTTCTATTGGCATAATTATGAATCTTACCCAAAAAGCTATGCCATAAAGGAAACAAATAAACTTGACCTTAAAGGTCTGGGATACAGAAGGCTCCTCCTAGGCAGTAGTTCTCAATCTTGAACGTATATCAGAATCACTGAGGATGCTTTTAAAAAACCCAATGTTCAGGCCACAGCCAGGACATACTACGTGAGAGTCGGTGGGGATGAGACATAGACATACGTGTGTCATGCAGGTCTCCAGATGATTCCAACATGCAGCCAAGGCTGAGAACCATTATCTCCCACAAGAAGGTCCAAACTAACCAATGAACCCCCTGGGCACCATCCAGGGACAAAGTGGGGGTACTTCCCGTGTATTCGTAAGACATCCTCTGCAACATGAAGGAATACGGTCTGCATGAACTCTAGGCTCCTCTCTTGGACGGCTCAAGGCAGAGGCCCGAAGCACAAGGGCAGTCAGAGTGGCAGAATAAAGCTGTGAGGCTGCAGTCTGAGCAACTGCAGACAAGTAAGCCCAGACAGCTCAGAAAGCAGCCGTAATGAATCAGCTCTCAAGAGCACGGACATTGATAGGGAAGAGGAGGAAGAGGAACAAAAGACTGAAAATCTTTCCAGACACAAAAGAAACACAATTCTTTAAGAGCTGATTACTTTTTAAAAATAGCACATATTCCACTGCCATATAATTTGAGATGCTTAAGAGGACATGAGAAATGCCATAATGCATTCCATCAATATCAACACAGACACTTAATAAAAATTAGCTCTAACTCCATTTCAGCTCTAGGTAAAGGAATTCAATTACGGAGACTCTGGAGACAGAAACTGTTAAACGCAAACATTCTTTTGCTAATAGTTCTATTATGAAAAAATCATTTACACATTACATCATGGTTTAAAAATTACAGTAAATTACGCTGCTGGCCCTTGTCAAAGTCTTAATGCAAGTCAGGTGCAACTGCCAAGAAAATCCAGGGCAGAAACAATATTACTTCCACTTTGGAAATTTTAAAAAAAGTATCTTGGAGAGTGAGCTCACAGTACTGAATAAGAATCATAACTGCAAGTGAAGTTCTAGGATATGATTCACTTAGAGAGAGAGTCATGTCATAGTCTTCATGGTCTTAAAAAAGGAAGTCAGATACAAAAGGTCAACACTGCATACAAGAAGTGATCAAATAAAAGGCTGATTTTATGAAGAGTCAGTATTATGTTAATTATTTGCAGGAAAAATTTCGGTAACAGATATAAGACTTTAAAAAAAAAAACATTGCTAAGCAGTTCTAAAGCACTCCCATATAATGCTGTTAACATTAGTTCCATAGACTCTTACAAAACTGCACAGTCCTATCCAAACTTAAAGAATTCTACCAGACAGAGGATTTCTTTTCTAGGTGATACTAAGAAAAACCTTGGCATCAAACTGCTAAGAAGTCTGCGTCTTCTTTGATGCTGGGTGTGACACCCAGAACCCAAAATGCTCTGATGACTGGCTCTTGGTCTGTGGTGGAAGGGTGAAGCTCAGCCCAGTTCAGCATGGTTCCAGCCCTCTGAACTGGGATGCCTGAGAAGAGCATTTCTTTTCTGTTCACTTCCTAAAGACAATAAATGCTATGCCTTTCTTTTTTATAATTCCCTGTTAGTGAATGAGAATAAAGTATCAAGCACTAAAATAATTTCTGGAAAACTCTATCTTCTGGAACATAGATCAACAATGGAATTAAGAAAAAACTCATAAAAGTAGCTGGTACAGAGCACAAGCAAGGAAGTCCCAGCAAATTTTGCTTTATTCTCTAAGAGTAATGAAAGGCCCTCACGTCACTATTGTGACCTTGTTGATGATTCTACTTACATACCATTTGTTTAAAAAAAAAAAACAATCTGATATCTGATTTTTCAAATGTTGGCAAATTAAAAGCAGTTTATTAAAAGAGGAAGGCTGGAGGGCATGCCACGGACTGGCATCCTCTGAGAACACCAAGAGCGGGGAACAAGGAAGAGTAACAGAAACACAGAAATAAAAACACCTGCATATTGTAATAGAGACAGTAGTCTGTGGTTCTCCTTCAGTCTTTGGAATCATACCCCCATCCCCACCCACGAATGAAGAGCTTCCTTCATTTGTATTGTTTGGTTCCTAGATCACCTCTGTGGGGCTGAGCAAAGAGCCCCACAGATACACAGCTAAAACAAGTGGCAAGCTAGGATACTGAAACAAAAGCAAGGATGAAACTACCATCCTAAAAACAAGTATAAAGCTACTTCAGAGACTGTAAGGGAGAGGAGGGGAGGTGGGAGGGAGACAAGCGGGAAGGAGGGAGAAGGGGGAGAGAGTCGCAGAAAGGGAGGGAGCAGGGGGGCAGACGGGAAGAGAAGGATGAACATTCCTGACAAGAGCTGACAAGACAAGCAAAAGATGGGATGATGACTTTGGAGGGAAAGGGGGAAAGGGGGAAAGGGGGGCCTTAAGGAGTTGCACTGTGTGTTGGGAGAAATAACTGCCCACGAGACAGCCTTCAGTGAAGACCCACACGGCTCTTCAGGGCTCTCTGGTCTGGTTACTTCCCTTGAGTATGACCTGGCGCTCTACTGGCTTCCAGAGGCTCCAGTTCTAGTCAAGCAATAACAGCTCTGTCTGAAGATACCCTCAAATATGAAATATCCTCAAGGCACTGAAGACAGGGAAGCAGGGAGAGATATAATGTACTGATAAAAGTCTCAGCAAACGGTAGGTTAAAGAAATTCTCTGATGTTCAACAGTATAGCTTTGGTCACGTGGAAAATTCACATAAGTGAGCTCATCTCCAACAATATCAGATAAATTAGGTGTTCTTGCATTTAAATTCCTAGAAATGTGCAGCTACAAAAAGTCCTGAAATAAACTTCTGGGTCCTATATTTGGCATAATAAACCATATGGTAATTGGAAAGGTCTTTTCCTTCTGGCATAACTAAGGTCAGGACTGGCACTATAATGGACCTAGAAAAACAAACCTTCACATTCCAAGATTTTGACAACTTTAGGTGAGCACTATAGCAGCTGCAAAAAGCAGTGAGTCAAAGTTTCCAAAGCCCTTCTCTCTCCTGCACTTGAAAAGACATGTAAATGTGCTTGGAATGAGGAAAAGAGTGGAAAGTTTAGCAGGTTCCTAGGCGTTCTGAAAGAAGATCATTAAAATTTACGACTGTCATAATTTTCACAATATTATTTCTCACACCACTAAAAGGGATGAAATTCTAGTCATAAGAAAGAGTATAAGACAACTTTCAAAAATCCATTTGAAATGTTTTCATAAGAACTTCAGGAGTATTGGTAGAAGAAGAGGCTATTTTACTCAAAGAAACAGATTCTTCCACAGGATAAATGAGGCTAGTCCTGCCTTTGTATCATGTGGAATTAGTTATAGTTACTTCCATTGATATCAGGCAGTACATCCCAATTTCAAGATCAAATAAAGCCCACTGAAAGACAGTAGGCCAAAAATACGGAGATGATCCTTCCTGAAAATTAAAACCACCACAAACACTGCACACAATTTAGATATCTTTGGAAATCGTAGAACTTTCAATCTGTTTCCAGAATGCATTTATTGCCACCAAGAATTACTCATGTACATTTGTGATGCCTCATGAAAACAGAAACTCAGTCACCATTTAGAATGTTCATAGAGTCTCAAGAGTGTCAAACTCGTCATTGAGAGAATATGCCTTTGTAGGGCCCAGAAGGGATAGAATCTAGGGATCTACCTTTTTCTCTGGGAGGATGGGGCCACAGTAAAGGTCTGGAAAGGAGAGCTTTGACTGGAATGAGCAATACTCCAAAGAGCTTCATTTATTTAACCATAAAGCATGAAGTGAAGGGACAACCCATTTAAACACCCCCACAGGTTCTAGCTAAGATTAAGGCCAGTCAGAATGATTACAACTCCAGGCAGCTAGTTCAGTAAATCAGGAATAAGTAGATTCATACAGACCAGTTATTAGTGGTTCAAATATTGACAAATTATACTTCTCAATTTCCAGAAAGAAAGAAAAAGGGATAAACTAACATTTATTGGATGCTTGTCATGTTCTAGGTACCAGGCAAGGTGTTCTTCTCCAGATAACTATGGGAGGTGATTGTTATTATTTCCATATTAAAGAAAAAAATTCAAATTCAGGAAAGACAGTAAATTGCCCAAAGTTACACACAGTTGGTAAATGACCAAGGCCGGTAGCAAATTCCATTAATCTTTCTCCTATTCCTTTAACTTTCCCCTAGAGTCATATACTTGTTTTTCCATCCTGTATCATCAAAACAGGGTCCCTACTTTGTTCGAAAGTTGGCCTGTGCTTTTGTCTCCCGCAGGCCTGTGCTTGCTGAATGCTGCTTCTTCACCCCATTCAACAAACCACTTTCCTCCCACCCACACTATCTGACCTTAACACATACATAAACACTCCACTTCCACATCCTAAAATCCTTCCTTAATTCTTCTCCTTCTAAGTATTGCCTTATTTTGGCTTATTTTCACTTCCATGTTTCATGAAAAGAGTATTTTTTACACCCTTTTTCTACTTTACATCTCCTATCATCATGTAACTGGTAACATTCCAGTTTATGACCTATTAATTCATGGAAACTGCTCTGGGAAATGTCATATAAAACTTCATGGTCTTCAAATCTAATAGACACTTCTCAGGCCTCATCCTTCTTGACTCCTTCGGGCACCTGGCCCTGTGAGCCAGTCCTTCCTCCTTGAAACCTGGCTTTTCCGAAAAGACATTCTCAATTCTCTTCCGAAATCCACTGACTCACTTGCATCCCCAACCCCTTAGTGAATGTTGGAGCTGCTTAGGTCACCATCCTTTATTTTCTCCTGTTTTCCACTGACCTGTCCTCCCGAGCTCCTCTAATCTACGCTGTGGGCTTCAGCTGCCACCAGCAAACCTGTGTTCCTAACTGCTAACCTCTCCTGAGTGCCAAGACTGTTTTTCCAGCTGTCTTTGGGTATCTCCAGTTGGATGGTCCAAAGATTCTTCAATAAAACATGTCCCAAATCAGTCTCCTTTAACCCCCTTCCCCCTTCGGTCTAACGTTTTCCCTTTCTTGGTAAATGGCATTACCATCTGCCAGGCAGTCCATGTGGTGAGGACCTCAGAATCTGCCTTCACTCATCCCCGTCTAGACTCAAAGTTCTAAAATCTACGTAGATCCAACATAGTCTTTGTCTTTTTTTTTCCCATTTATTTTTATTAGTTGGAGGCTAATTACTTTACAATATTGTAGTGGTTTTTGCCGTACATTGACATGAATCAGCCATGGATTTACATGTGTTCCCCATCCTGAACCCCCCTCCCACCTCCCTCTCTACCCGATCCCTCTGGGTCTTCCCAGTGCACCAGCCCCGAGCACTTGTCTCATGCATCCAACCTGGTGATCTGTTTCACCCTAGATAATATACATGTTTCAGTGCTGTTCTCTCTGAGCATCCCACCCTCACCTTCTCCCACAGAGTCCAAAAGTCTGTTCTATACATCTGTGTCTCTTTTTCTGTTTTGCATATAGGGTTATCGTTACCATCTTTCTAAATTCCATATATATGTGTTAGTATACTGTATTGGTCTTTATCTTTCTGGCTTACTTCACTCTGTATAATGGGCTCCAGTTTCATCCATCTCATTGGAACTGATTCAAATGAATTCTTTTTAATGGCTGAGTAATATTCCATTGTGTATATGTACCACAGCTTCCTTATCCATTCGTCTGCTGATGGGCAACTAGGTTGCTTCCATGTCCTGGCTATGATAAACAGTCTTTGAATTAACTTCCCTTTCTCCATCACCATTGCATGCTAAGTCGCTTCAGTTGTGTCCAACTCTTTGCGATCCTATGGACTGTAGTCCACCAGGCTCCTCCGTCCATGGGATTCTCCAGGAAAGAATACTGGAGTGGGTTGCCATGCCCTCCTCCAGGGGGTCTTCCTGACCTAGGCATCAAGCCCACTTCTCTTACATCTGCATTCACGGGCAGGTTCTGGTAAAGAACCTAGCGCCACCTGGGAAGCCCTACAGTCCACCCCTTTATCATGTCACCTGAGTTAATGCAGCAGCCTCCCAGACGGTTTCTCTAACTAGTCCCTCATATTCCAACACAGTCTGCACCTGGCCACCAAACCGAACTTTGTAAAGCAAGTTCTACGCTTCTGTTTGTAAATTTTCAGTGGTTCCACATGGAGTACACAGTGAGGCTTCAGTAACCAACCAACTCTGGCCTATTTTTCCAACCTGAGAACTTGCCTTCACTAGTATGTATTAGCTTGTCCTAAACTGCTTTATGCTTCTGAGGTTTAGCTCATGCTACTTCTTTACCTACAATGTCCTCGTTCCTTTGGACCATCTGGTAAAATCCTAGTCATCATTCTTCAAGGCTTCCCTTCACACCTGTTGTATTCACCTTTCCCTAAACTCCCCACCCCCACACCTTGAAGGAAGAATCATTCCCACAACTGTGTTCCCAATACATCTCATTACAGGACTAACCACAGAGCTTTCAGGCACTTGCTGACTCACTGGCCCACCATGAATTTTCAAAGGCAGAGACTGTACTATTCATCTTTGTAGTACCAGGGTCTATTTCAGTGCTTGGATCATAGCTCAATAAATCTCTGTTAAATGAACAAATTAATAGACCTTTTCCTGTTTGCAGTATTCAGTAAGTCTGTAGCTTCATTATGATACCAACATATAAAAACAAAAGTTATATGTCAGAGAACACAAAGCAACTTTTAGTGACACATAAAGAGTTTGGATTTCTAAATAAATAGCCTTTTTATTACTTATTTTAAATAAATATTATTTAACATTTAATTATTTAACAAATATTATTTATTATTTATTTTAAAATAAATAATTTTTAAATAAATTTAAAATAGTTTTAAATTCTGATAGATGCTATTGGTGTGAACAACATATAGCTTATAATAAGGATAAATATAGCTGATGTTTTGTCAACATCATGACTACTTTCCTTAAAAAAATACTCATTTACTAAGCTGCATTATCTACTTTTTATTTGTTCATTCATTCATTCTTCTGTTCACATCATACCTCTTTCAAAAAGAACTTAAAATTTTTAGTTTATTTCATTTATCAACATGTTTTACCTGTCCATGAATCTCTGGTCTTCTTATCTAATGCAATTAGTGCCTACTGAAGGGAAAAAATTATCTAAGACCATTAAACTGGCTAATTTGAATTCTGTATTATTTCTTGAAACTGGAGATTTCTTTTCATTATTCACTGAATCAATCTCCTAACTCGAATTTTTTAAATCCAAAAAGCTAACATAGCATTTTGTGCTCCAATACTTTCTAAGAATTAGCAGACACCACATGACATCATGAAAATAAATTCTCTATCAGTGTGTTTCATACTGTTAATATTCATCCTCCTATTTTGGAATGTCATTATCTTCCTGTCAAAATGAATCCCCATGGAAACAAACCATTTTAAGAGACAGGAAGTGCCACAGAAACCTGTGCTAACACTACAGATGTAGCCAAAGTGTTCCCTTACTGTCCTTTATGAGGACAGAACATCCCCTGCATGCAGCAGGGGGACTCACCTGGAGAGTTCTGGGGCGAGGACACAGGGGAGCCACGTGGGGACTGACAGTAGCTGGGGTGGAGTAAGGCATGTGGAGGCACATATGACATTATCTCTTCTTCAAATAAACTGGGGAAAGAAGAGAAGCAAGATGCACACGTTAGCCAAAGATATGGGTAAATGCTTTGTTTCCACAATGAGTAAGTTGATCTTTCCCTTTGGCTCACTCCATCTGAGGTCCAGTTCACATCCCAAAGAAAGCATCTGTCCCCTTTCTCCTGTGGGTAATCCTTGGGACAAAATGCTGGCTGTTTGCAGCTTTTGTGAAACCTGCCGTTATTTACCCGTTTTGCCACCAACTTTGGACAACATAATTTCTACTGTGTCACTTAAATAAGTGAGTTTGAGTTTGCGTGTTCATTTGAAAATAGACTGGATTTTTGATTTTTACATTTGAGAATAAGATTCAAACACAAGAGATGATGTTTATTGAGGACCCATAATAAATGCACAGTGTGTTCTATATCTTCATTCCAAGCAAATAGAACAGGATCTTGGCCTTCAAAGAACTCAGGATTTCATAGGAGAATTAAAAGCAAAATATAACAAAACACCTTGTAAATAATTACAACTGCTAAATAATTAGCTTTCTTATTTACTCTGACTTTATAATATTTTTCAAATGTGAGGATTTTGATCTTATTCAATCTAGTGTCTTCTTTCTGCTCCATAGTGCAGCTTTTATTTCTAATACTCTCCTAAAAGATAGTAATCAGGGATCTGAGATCTTAAAATCCTGACTTTTAATTAATTGCTATAATAAAGAAATGTACTGTTGATTGTCAAATATACAAACACTTGACAAAATAGAATCAACAACCTAAGTAAGAGTACTTGTGCTTTTTAACTAAGAGAAGTGGCTTTTCTTTAAAGTTAGTCAAATCTAGAAATCTGTTAAATTTGTTTTCAGAAAACACTGGGAAAAGGCGGCAGCAGTTTAGTCTTCAGAGATTTAAGGAAAGAACTCCTAAGGATTATAGAAATGGCTTTCAACTGAGGCGATTCTGCCCTTCCGTGCACTCTCTGAGAACACTGCACGATGTCTGAGGACATTTTTGGTTGTGGTAACTGAGAAGGCAGTGCTCTTGGCATCTAATGAGTGGGGTCAGAATGCTGATAAACATCTTACAATGCACAGAAGAGTGCCCTGCAACAAAGACATATCCAGCCCGAAGTGTCAGTACTTTCAAGGCTGAAACTCTGGGCTATATTAATAGCAATACAATAACAACTTGATAGCGCTTTTCTGGTCTTCATTCATCTGCACACGTCTGCTAAACCACTATAAACCACTAGAATGAAAGCATTTTTAGATACCATATTGTTAAGCCATCTATCCACTTTTAAACTATAAAAGTCAAAAGATTTAGAAACAGAAGCAATAAGTAACTGTATTTGTAATACCAAATTAGGCCCCAAAACAATCAATTCTCTTTCTCAATAAATCAGTAACCATTAGAATATTGTGAATTTTAAGTTGACTGCTAAGGAAAAATGCCACATAAAACAGTTGATACCACAAAGATTTAGAAACTCACAGCAAAATTAAGAGTAGCAATTAGCACCCTCTCCTTGAACATCTATATCTGTGTCCCTTTGCTCCATGACACCTATCATTTCCTTTAAATACAACCAATATGTGGAAAACTTTCCTATCAAGAGAGAAAATGTTCTACTTGAAAAATTTAACACAGAGACAGAGAACAATATAAAAAAACTCAATACATATCATCCAGGATTAATACATACTTACACTATTATCTTTTGCTTCAAACATACATACACACTTACAGAGGTGAATATACCTATATATAGCTGTATCTATGCATCTGTGTATGTGCATATTGTATAGGAAGTCCCTTTTGAGCCCCTCTATCGTGATTTCAGGGATGGATGTGAGAATCGGACTATAAAGAAAGCTCAGTGCCGAAGAATTGAAGCTCTTGAACTGTGGTGTTGGAGAAGACTCTTGAGAGTCCCTTGGACTGCAAGGGGATCCAACCAGTCCATCCTAAAGGAGATCAGTCCTGGGTGTTCATTGGAAGGACTAATGCTGAAGCTGAAACTCCAATACTTTGGCCACTTGATGCAAAGAGCTGACTCATTGGAAAAGACCCTGATGCTGGGAAAGATTGAGGGCAGGAGGAGAAGGGGACAACAGAGGATTAGATGGTTGAATGGCATCACTGACTCGTTGGACATAGGTTTGGGTGGATTCCGGGAGTTGGTGATGGACAGGGAGGCCTGGCGTGCTGTGGTTCATGGGGTCACAAGGAGTCGGACACGACCGAGTGACTGAACTGAACTGATGATGATTTTAACATATCCTTCCACAATTTTAACTTTTCAACATATATATACAGGAACAACATATAGCTTTGCCTTATGTGTTGCTAGAAATCATATAAATGATTTATAAGCTTATTACATTCTTAAACTTTTTTACTCAACAATATATTTCTGATATCCATGTGTGTTTCTATATAAGGGACTTACTTTACTACTTTCACCTGCCATGTAATATACAGTCCATTCTATGAATGTTTGTGCATGTATACTCAGGCCCTTCTGTCATATTTGACTCTTTGCGATGCTATGGACAGTAGCCCACCAAGCTTCTCCGTCCATGGGGTTCTTCAGGCAAGAATACTGGAGTGGGTTGCTGTGTCCTCCTCCAGGGGATCTTCCTGACTCTGGGATCAAACCCCCATCTCGTGTGGCTCCTGCATAGCAGGCGGATTCTTTACCGCTGTGCCACCCGGGAAGCCCTGTCTATGAATGTATCCGTTTACTTATCCATAACTTTCTTGACAAATGCTGACTTTTCCCCCAACTGTGTGCTTTAATCAATAATGGTGCAAGGATTATATTGTATGTATTATCTTGTATACACATAATAGAGTTTCTTAGTTCTAAAAGCAGAGTTCGCTCAGTCATTAGTGTAGGTTTTCTATCCGTACAAGATACTGTCAAATTGTTCTTTGAAGAGATGGTAGAACTGCAATACCACCAAATACAGACAATATGGAGTTCCCATTTCTCACCTGGTATTATCAGACTTTTTTATTTTTTCAATTGAATAACATGAAATAGTGTCTCATTATTTGAAATTGCATTTTTTTTTTCTTTTTTTTTTGAAATTGTATTTTATGATTACTATCATCTTTCCATGAGTTGACTGGCTAGTCATGCTTCGATTCTTTTGAAATGCCTTTTTATATCCTTTATTTGTTTTTCTTTTGGGTTATTTTCTTTCAAATTGATTTAAAAGCCTGCTTTATGTATTCATGATGTCTTTGTTTTATATCTGGCGAACATAGTCTTCTAGTTTGTTGCCTTTCTTTATGTCTTTATGTGTGATGTCTTTTACTACATAAATTAACAATTCCAATGTAGCCAAATTTATCAATCATTTCCTATGTAAGCTCTGCACACTTTTTATAATTTAACAGAATATATGAATTAGAATGCATGCTAAGTTGCTTCAGTCATGTCTGACTCTTTTATGAGCCCATGGACTGTAGCCCACCAGGCTCCTCTGTCCATGAGATTCTCCAGGCAAGAACTGGAGTGAGTTGCCATTTCCTCCTCCAGGGGATCTTCTGGGTGCAGGGATCAAGCCCATGGCGCTCATGTCTCCTGCACTGGCAGGCAGGTTCTTTACCACTAGTGCCAAAATAGAATAACCAATAACAAATACAGAAAAGTTATCTTAAAAGTCTTAAGTTTATAATAGCCATATTGGAAAACAACTTTCCCTGGGTTTATTTTGAAATGAATAATTTCCTGGAGCTGTATCATCTCTATATTGCAGCTTGCTGATATTCAAGTCCATTTGTATCAGGCCTGCCTTTCCTTTCTAAGAAACAGACAATGTGTATAGGTAAAAAAAAATAAATCAGATACAAGGATATAAAGTACAGCACAGAAAATTTGGCCAATATTTTTATAATAATTTTAAATGGAATACAATAAATGAAAACATTGAATCATTGCGTTGTACACCTAAAACTAATATAGTTTTGTAAAAATCAATTATGGGCTTCCCTTAGTGGCTCAGTGGTAAAGAATATGCCTGCAATGCAGGAGTTGCAGGAGACAGGGTTTCGATCCCTGGGTTGAAAAGATGCCCTGGAGAAGGGCATGGCAACCCACCCCAGTATTCCTGTCTAAAGAATCCCATGGACACAGGAGTGTGGAGGGCCACAGTCCATAGGGTCACAAAGAGTAGGACACAACTGAAGCAACTCAGCACGCACGCACACAAATCAATTATACGTTAATAAAAACATTTTTATTAAAAAATAATTCATACAAATAGACAAAGTATAAAAAGAGATATAGAGACTCCATCTATGTAATGAACAAATCCACTGCCTGAGTTTATAGTTACTGATGGGAATGACTCAAACTCCAAAGCAAAATAAAAAATAAAGAAATGAGAGTATCCCAAAATGTTTCAATAATCATTAAATATTATTTATTAAGCATGCACATACAGTGTAAAATTATTTATTTGCTAATCCAAATGAAGTAAAAGTCTAGAATTAAATATCATTTATCACGTGTACGTAATAATTATAAAGCTATTAATATGTAAGTAAATTTCTCATGTTTCTCCAAAGGCTCATTAACTTCAGAAAACATGTCTATTTTCCTAAAGGTGAAAAATGTAGTCTTTTTCTATATACAAATCAGTTTTCAAGTATTTTAAAATTCAACCACATAACACATAGAAACTCATGCAAATTACAGTGCTTACTAACATACAAACATTATAGACTATATTGTAAGTCAAACTATTTAGGACTATATCATTACAGGTTACTTAACCAAGAGAAGGTACACAATAATTGTGATTTCTGTTTTGTAATCATTTTTGTTTTTACTAATTCCAACAGTAGAATTCTTTAAATAGAAAACCACAGACTTCTAGAATGAATCAAAAGAGTCCTATCTCAGCCAGAATTCTGTAATAAAACTTACTATTTTATCAACAACCAAACTATGGTTAAAAACATCATATTCCACATTAATTGACCAAGAATCTTCATGAATATCTAGCATGCTACATCCTGCTTTCAGAACTGCCTAAACACCACAGTTGAGGGTTAGCATCTAGCCTGAGAAGTGACCCCTACCCACCAATTAGGTCATGTTCAGGATAAAATGAAGGAAGATATCCATGAAAAATGGTCATATCCCTTTGAGTTATGTTCCAACGGCAGAGTAAAAGAAAATTACTTTTTGGCTTTAGTTTTACAAACACGGCAGCAATCAAGCCTGCAGTATAAATGGTTAGAGTTAAGATTCTCATGAATAATATGAATGAGACTAGTAACACTTTGGAATAAATAAAACATTGCTTGATAATGGCCCAGCATGACTTCCCTTTAATTCTGTGGAGATTATAATAGTGGGTGTCCCAACCACTAGGTAGAGCAAAATATTATTTTACTTTGGTCTCCTACATTTGAAAAATAATCAAAACTGAAAAAGTGTCTTAAAAACTTGCCGGTTTGCAAAAAAAAAAAAACTTGCCGGTTTGCATTCTAAACTACCCTAAAGTTCATAAACCAAAGCCCATCTAACTATTAAAAAAGAAAATATAATCAGTCAGTTTTTATGAAAGTCTATCAAAGTTGGCAGTGAGTACCAGTGACCAAATTTCAACTTTCTTCTCTGATTTCCCAAACTTAAATTCTCAAAGCCATAAAGTAAATAAATAACTTCAAATCAGCAAAATGGGACAAAACACATTCTGAGAAAAAACTTTTGGATGAAAATACAAATACAACCTCTCTTTTACTCTCATGGGTAAGCGAGGTATAACCTTCTGCCTTATTCTGTGATGGGACATTCTACTCACTGGTATCTTTCCCTTTCCCAATACTGCATCCTCTGCCAGCAGGGTAAAACAAAAATCAAGCTGATTCCAGTGATAAGAAATGAAATCTGAAATGACTTATCACTAAATCAGTATTCTGCATCTTCATCATGAGTATTCCACAAGAGTCTTTCAGAATAAAAGAAAAGCACTTACTGGCTGCCAATACTAGCACATTATTTTCTAAAGTGCTCCAGAATGCCTGATGATAGGCGATTTCCCACTTTGAGAAGGCATTACATACCTCAGCAGCATGACAAGGTCTGCATCACTTGAAAGACGCACCAATCCTGGAGTCCCTTCAGTCCGGATAAATTGGATCTTCTCCCTATTCAAGCAAATAAAGAACTCAAACATGTGTAGTAAACGTTGGCGACATGATTCAGTACTTAAGGCACCATTTTTTTAAAAAAGAATGGTCACCACATTTTTTGGTACCTATTATGTGGTAGCTACTGTGCCCTAGGAATACACATCCAAGTAAAACGTGGTCCTTGTCGTCAAGGAGGACCCTCATGAGCATCAACATCACCCATTTCTAACAATGATAAAAAAATATTTTATTGCTCTCATCTTTTGCTACTCAAATACTACTATAGGTAGCAGCACCGTCCACCCAATAAAATTCAGTCTCTGCTTTGAGTTAAAGCCTTGCTGTGGGCTTGACTATAAGTAACAGTCTGGACCATTCAGATTGATTCCTTCTTATTACAAATAGGATATTCATTTATTTTCCTGAGGATATGCCTCTACATTATGCATGATGAGCACATTTCTACTTGGAAGTAGGTACTATCTGTAAATTATATATTCAGTATAAAAGCATGTGGCTCTTTGAAATAACTGAAACCTAAAACATCTTCAGGTTCTACAGTTGGTGACTATATGTACACTTGTGCAAATATGTATATACCTATATGTACACATACCAAACACAATTTTGGACCATTATTTATTATAGATATATGTGATAACACCAGCATTCACTTGTTTGAAGAGTCACTGTTTTGTTAATCTCAATTCTTTATATGAATATAAATTCAATAAAATATTGTTGGTTGTTTCCGCTCATTTACATTATGCCATTTCAAAGCACACCATATCAATTTTGATAAGAAGACAAAAAATAAGAACATAAACTAGGGTACTGAAAGCATTGCTTTTGATAGGAACATACAATCAACACAAATACACAATTTTACTCTAAGTGCTAAATGACAATATATTCTGATTTCTGTATACTATGAAATAAAGTATCAATATCTGATGTAAGTATTTGTTTAGATTTAGTTATTTTCTATAGACTATCTTGTTTTCCTATTTGGTAGTTTCATAAAGTTATAATTAATTTTTATAATCTGAAATTTCAAATTCTAATTTACCTGTAGACTTGAAAGTAATGAGGTGAAAGACAAGGTTCAACTGTTGAGATGAAAAATTCCTAATGTGCGCTCTTAGCCACATAGCTTACTGGGAATGATAAACTGAGTTTCAGTCAGTTCAGTTCAGTCCAGTTCAGTCACTCAGTCGTGTCCGACTCTTTGCGCCCCCATGAATCGCAGCACACAGGGACTCCCTGCCCATCACCAACTCCCGGAGTTTACTCAAACCCATGTCCATCGAGTCGGTGATGCCATCCAGCCATCTCATCCTCTGTCGTCCCCTTCTCCTCCTGCCCCCAATCTCTCCCAGCATCACGGTCTTTTCCAATGAGTCAGCTCTTCACATCAGGTGGCCAAAGTACTGGAGTTTCAGCTTCAGCATCAGTCCTTCCAATGAACACCCAGGACTGATCTCCTTTAGGATGGACTAGTTGGATCTCCTTGCAGTCCAAGGGACTCTCAAGAGTCTTCTCCAACACCACAGTTCAAAAGCATAAATTCTTTGGCACTCAGCTTTCTTCACAGTCCAACTCTCACATCCATACATGACCACTGGAAAAACCATAGCCTTGACTAGATGGACTTTTGTTGGCAAAGTAATGTCTCTGCTTTTTAATATGCTGTCTAGGTTGGTCATAACTTTCCTTCCAAGGAGTAAGCGTCTTTTAATTTCATGGCTGCAATCACCATTTGCAGTGATTTTGGAGCCCAGAAAAATAAAGTCTGTCACTGTTCCCACTGTTTCCCCATGTATTTCCCATGAGGTGATGGGACCAGATGCCAGGATCTTAGTTTTCTGAATGTTGAGCTTTAAGCCAACTTTTTCACTCTCCTCTTTCACTTTCATCAAGAGGCTTTTTAGTACTTTTTCACTTTCTGCCATAAGGGTGGTGTCATCTGCATATCTGAGGTTATTGATATTTCTCCCAGCAATCTTGATTCCAGCTTGTGTTTCATCTAGCCTGGCATTTCGCGTGATGTACTCTTCATATATGTTAAATAGGAGGTGAAAATATACAGCCTTGATGTACTCCTTTTCCTATTTGGAACCAGTCTGTTGTTCCATGTCCAGTTTTAACTGTTGCATCCTGACCTGCATACAGAATTCTCAAGAGGCAGGTCAGGTGGTCTGGTATTCTCATCTCTTTCAGAATTTTCCACAGTTTATTGTTATCCACACAGTCAAAGGCTTTGGCATAGTCAATAAAGCAGAAATAGATGTTTTTCTGGAACTCTCTTGCTTTTTCGATGATCCAGCAGATGTTGGCAATTTGATCTCTGGTTCCTCTGCCTTTTCTAAATCCAGCTTGAACATCTGGAAGTTCATGGTTCACATATTGCTGAAGGCTGGCTTGGAGAATTTTGAGCATTACTTTACTAGCATGTGAGATGAGTACAATTGTGCGGTAGTTTGAGGATTCTTTGGCATTGCCTTTCTTTGGGATTGGAATGAAAACTGACCTTTTCCAGTCCTGTGGCCACTGCTGAGTTTTCCAAATTTGCTGGCATATTGAGTGCAGCACTTTCACAACATCATCTTTCAGGATTTGAAATAGCTTAACTGGAATTCCATCACCTCTACTAGCTTTGTTCGTAGTGATGCTTTCTAAGGCCCACTTGACTTCACATTCCAGGATGTGTGGCTCTAGGTGAGTGATCACACCATCATGATTATCTGGGTCGTGAAGATCTTTTTTGGGCAGTCCTTCTGTGTATTCTTGCCACCTCTTCTTAATATCTTCTGCTTCTATTAGATCCATACCATTTCTGTCCTTTATCGAACCCTTCTTTGCATGAAATGTTCCCTTGGTATCTCTAATTTTCTTGAAGAGATCTCTAGTCTTTCCCATTCTGTTGTTTTCCTCTATTCCTTTTCATTGATCGCTGAGGAAGGCTTTCTTATCTCTCCTTGCTATTCTTTGGAACTCTGCATTCAAATGGGTATATCTTTCCTTTCCTCCTTTGCTTTTTGCTTCTCTTCTTTTCACAGCTATTTGTAACGCCTCCTCAGACAATCATTTTGCCTCTTTGCATTTCTTTTCCATGGGGATGGTATTGATCCCTGTTCCTGTACAATGTCACGAATCTCTGTCCATAGTTCCTCAGGCTTTCTCTCTATCAGATCTAGTCCCTTAAATCTATTTCTCACTTCCACTATATAGTCATAAGGGATTTGATTTAGGTCATACCTGAATGGTCTAGTGGTTTTTCCTACTCTCTTCAGTTTAAGTCTGAATTTGGCAATAAGGAGTTCATGATCTGAGCCACAGTCAGCTCCCAGTCTTGTTTTTGCTGACTGTATAGGGCTTCTCCATCTTTGGCTGCAAAAAATATAATCAATCTGATTTCGGTGTAGACCATCTGGTGATGTCCATGTGTAAAGACTTCTCTTGTGTTGTTAGAAGAGGGTGTTTGCTATGACCAGTGCGTTCTCTTGGCAAAACTCTATTAGCCTTTGCCCTGCTTCATTCCGTACTCCAAGGCCAAATTTACCTGTTACTCCAGGTGTTTCTTGACTTCCTACTTTTGCATTCCAGTCCCCTATAAAGAAAGGGACGTCTTTTTTGGGTGTTAGTTCTAAAAGGTCTTGTAGGTCTTCATAGAACCATTCAACTTCAGCTTCTTCAGCATTACTGGTTGGGGCACAGACTTGATTACCGTGATATTGAATGGTTTGCCTTGGAAACAAAGAGAGATCATTCTGCCATTTTTGAGATTGCATCCAAGTATTGCATTTCGGACTCTTTTGTTGACCGTGATGGCTACTCCATTTCTTCTAAGGGATTCCTGCCCACAGTAGTAGATATAATGGTCATCTGAGTTAAATTCACCCATTCTGGTCCATTTTAGTTTGCTGATTCCTAGAATGTCGACATTCACTCTTGCCATCTCCTGTTTGACCACTTCCAATTTGCCTTGATTCATGGACCAAACATTCCAGGTTCCTATGCAATATTGCTCTTTACAGCATCGGACCTTGCTTTTTTCACCAATCCCATCCACAACTGGGTATTGCTTTTGCTTTGGCTCCATCCCTTCATTCTTTCTGGAGTTATTTCTCCACTGATCTCCAGCAGCATATTGGGCACCTACCGACCTGGGGAGTTCCTCTTTCAGTAACCTATCATTTTGCCTTTTCTGACTGTTCATGGGGTTCTCAAGGCAAGAATACTGAAGTGGTTTGCCATTCCCTTCTCCAGTGGACCACATTCTGTCAGACCTCTCCACCATATCCCGACTGTCTTGGGTGGCCCCACACGGCATGGCTTAGTTTCACTGAGTTAGACAAGACTGTGGTCTGTGTGATCAGATTGGCTGGGTAAGGAGCAGCGGCTGCCCTTTGCTGGAGCAGCCGTGAAGAGATACCCCACGTCCAAGCTAAGAGAAACCCAAGTAAGACGGTAGGTGTTGCGAGAGGGCATCAAAGGGCAGGCACACTGAAACCATAATCACAGAAAACTGAATTTAGTCCTAGGCTTCTTCTGCTTAGATCCATTTTACATAATGTGTTAGCACATGAAACACCAAATCTTTGATATTTTCAACTTTTCTGCCTTTTATTGCCAGTATAAATATTACGTTTTACATAATTTTACATAATGTTACATTACAGCCATATTATATATACTATATAGCAGCTAGCTACTGGAAACACAGATATAGATGAATGGTATATAGATGAATGGTAGGCATACATATAAAGGAACTACCAGAAAAGAAAAGCCAGCCTCTCCTCTCTGCTTATGGTTATTTCAGTCTGAAGTCTCAAACCAAGCAGAACATTGTCCCTCAAGTGTTATAATCTTATGTCTGAAGCACATGATGGAAACAAAGGCCCATTATCAGGTAAGTGGTTTTTTGATAAGAGATATAAAAGTTGGTTTAAAGAAAGCTAAATCAGAAAAAAATTATCTTGGGAAAAAATGAACTTGACCAAAGAAGTACTGTTACAAGGGTGACTAACAGTATGTTGTGATCCTGAAGAAACAAAAGCTACCTCTAGCTTATCACCACAATGGACTCGGCAAACAATAAAAGCAGAAAACAAACAGGCTGGACTCTCTCTTCCACTCATCTAACTGGAACCACACGGAACTGGTTGAGTGATGAAAACGATAGCCTGCTCTTGACTGAGGCTGTGCGGATCACATGATATTCTGTGGATAAGGAAGAGACCATAGCTTCCTGAGTCAGAAGGATGACAGGATGAGGGAAAGAAAGGGACAGACAATGCAGGAAATACACCAACTGGGAAACTTCTCATCACTTTCCAGATATTAACTATGAGGCAGTGAAGACAATTGGCCGGATTCTTTAGGCCGGAACATGCAGAGGTGTGGCTTCCCTGGAGGCTCAGACAGGAAAGAATCTGACTGCAATGTGGGAGACCTGGGTTTGATCCCTGGGTTGGGAAGATCCCCTGGAGAAGGAAATGGTAATCCACTCCAGTATACTTGCCTGGAGAACCCCATGGACAGAGGAGCCTGGCGGGCTATGGTTCAAGGGGTTGCAAAGAGTTGGACATGACTGAGTGACTAAGAACATACCAGAGGCAGGCTAAGACTAGTTCTCTACAGGGCCAGCTAATTTATCACAATGACAAGAGATGGGTCATATGCTTCCAGGAACAAGGCACTGAGACATGTTATCTGATATATATCATATTACTGTTGTTGTTCAGTCGCCAAGTCATGTCCGACTCTTTGCGACCCCATGGACGGCAGCACCAGGCTTCCCTGTCCTTCACCATCTCCCAGAGTTTGCCCAAATTCATGTCAACATTCATTCATTCAGCAAACAATTTCTGAGTACCTACTACGTGCTAGGCATTGTATCACATACCGGGAATCAAATAGGGTATAAGACACTGCCCCTTTCTCAAAGAGTTCATGGTGCAGTGGAAGAGAGAGTCCATGGGCAATGCCAGCATGACATGAATATATTTAAGTTATTCCATTCATTTAACTGAGCCCTGTTTAGGCTTTATGCCCACTCCTCTTCTATTAAGTCCTTCAAAGAGTTCTTTCATGTAAAAACAAAGAAGGCATTGGTTTACTGACTGTCAAGAAAGAAGATCAAGGCTGAGGAAGAGAAAAAAGTGGGTAGTTATCCTCAGAAATATCACCAATCTTTCCTGGTGGGAGGAAAAATGGGAACTATTCCTTGGTTATCAGGTATTTGCCCAATATTCTTTAGTCTAGCATTTCTTAAACTGGCATCATTGCCTACTAGAAATCTACAGATATAATCTTGAATACTAGGAGAATTTTAAAATGCTGTGTTTCCACTTTGATGATTAAAACTGCTAATATGAGATAAGCATATTTTGGACAAGCTGGATGACATTTATGACTAAATATTACAAAGTGACATCAACTCCCATGTTTGCATTTACAAGACACTTGTTGCCAAGTGATCAGAGGTGAACTTTTAGAGTGTTGATGAGCAGGGCTTGATGTTAAATGTGATAACTGTACCTGTCTGCTACTAACACGCAATTCTTTCACCATTTAAAAAGACAAAACTTTTCTTTGGCAGTATTAAATTGCAAATTAAATGATCATGATGAAATAAGGCAAGGTAATGTATATGTAAATTGCCACAGGCTAAAGAGAAAACAAAATAAATGGACTTAAAAATGCTAAATAAAGCATAAAAGATGCTATGGATTTTTCCAAGAACAAAAGTTTTTAAATAGTTTATAAGTAGAAAAATGGCAGTAGAATCATCACAGGATATGTTTAATGATATATTTTTCTTCAGTATTGTACTTGGGGGTACATTATTAAGTGAAGTGGCTCATCACATTGATGAAAGTAAGCTATTTGTTAAGCAAGAAAAATTATGATCAAGATAATGCCACAGATGCATGTCACAGACCATTAAACACAAAAATCAAAAGAATCAAGTCAAATACAAGTGAAACAAAAAGCACAAATACATCTTTCCACTGACACTGGTCTCAACATTGGTGATTTGGCTTCTGTAAAACAAAATCTTCTTGCAATATCATTAATTCAAATTTTTTTTGTGTTTGTTTTTACTTAATTTATATTTCTTTTGGTTTTATAGCTTATTAAGCTATAAGGTTATGGAGTCTATACATATTTTATATTTGTACACATTTTACATTTCACTAAATACACATGGTTGAAAATCACTACTGTAGATCTGAAATGTTTGTTTTCCTTTTAGGATGGAAAATAACAGATTGGATCCTAAAAAATTTCCATGAGTCCACCCAGTGTCTGAAATAATCATAACAAGTTTGAGAAATATTGTTGAAGATTCACATGACTCTGATTAGAAGGACTTTTGAAAGTTACATTAACATATTTACTCAAGTTTATTTTATAAATTTATAGAGTTAGAAGAAATCTGTGGTAATCCTCTAATTTCTTTATTGCCTTCACCTTAATGAAGAAATTCTATTCAATTTTAGTGGTTTATAATGAGAATTAAGATTATATTTGGCTTCCCTGGTGGCTCGGTGGTAAAGAATCTGCCTGCAATACAGGAGATACAGGTTCGATCCCTGGGTTGGGAAGATCCCCTGGAGGAGGAAACGGCAACCCACTCCAGTATCCTTGCCTGGAAAAATCCCATGGACAGAGCAGCCTGGTGGGCTACAGTCTATGGGGTTGCAAAGAGTCAAACACGACTGAGTGACTGAGCACGCAAGATTATATTCAAAGAACATTTTATCATTTGACCGTTTCCTCATGGGCATGTTGCTCATTGTACCCTTTACAACACACTCTAGCACTTCCTCCAGCAGCGTACTTCCTCACACAGCCACTCAGATATGACTTCAGTTCCTCTTGAATCGTGGGATTCTGCAGGGCAAAAGCCCTTCCCCCTTTATCTCTGTGCCTTCCAGTACCCAGCACGATGCTGTGCAGATAAGAAGGGCTTAGTCAAACCAAACCAGGCGGATGATCAGTTAACACCAAAATACATTTGGCTCCCAACAAATTTCCCTGAGTCCATTCAGTATTTGGAATAAACTTATCTTTATAGCATTTTTTATTGTGGTGGAGAAAAGAGAACCAGAAAGCTAACACTATTTACTAAAACAGAACCTACTGCAGGAAGGACAAAGACAGGTAAAGACAACTTCTTCATAAGAAAACACAACTGTTACATAGCTAAGAGATTCATACGGATACTAGACTATATACATTGTGACATCTCAGGAAAAAGTTGCTGGCTATCACTGTCTCTCAGATGCCTGTCAAATTCAGACCTTGGTAACCACTTCCTCCCAATGCGTAGAATCACCCCACAAGATCATCTCAAGCAGAAGATCATCTGAGGACAAGGAACATAGTCTCAAGACCGGAATTCCCACAGAAAATAGCCTCGCTAAAACCAACCAACATTTTGGTGAAGTTAAAGTAGGGCACGTGATCAGACACAATCAGAAGCAGCAATGCCTCTAAACCACAACACTCTCTTGATTTCAGACTCTGAACACATGTTTCCTGTATGATGTTGCTGTTGTTCAGTTGCCCAGCCGTGTCTGATTCTTTGCGACCCCATGGACTGCAGCATGCCAGGCCCCTCTGTCCCTCACCATCTCCTGAAGTTTGCCCAAGTTCATGTCCATTGCATCGGTGATGCCATCCAGCCATCTCATCCTCTGACACCCTCTTCTTCTGTAAACAGAAGGTTCCTGTATAGTTTAGTAAACCTTCAAAAATATACATGTTGTGAAAAATTGCCTCAGGGCAATTTTAGAGAAATCCCCATGACTTTTCTGATGGAGTAATGTCAAGAAAGGAAAATCAGTACTAATGATTCATATTTCTGATTACAGTCATAGGGCACGGTCTGGCTTGAGGTAAGAACCAAGCTGTAGAAAGGTCAACTTTTCTTTCTACTTCCCATTACATAGGTAAGGTTTGAAAATACAGATCCATTATTATCTCATAATGGTGATGGACACACACAGGTGAAATCAATTAGTCATATATTTAGAAGCAATATTTGTTGTAAGTGGATATAAATCAGCTCTGTGTTAAGAATTCAGAGAGTTACTTCACTCTCTCTCTGCTTGTTTTCTCATCTTGAAATAAGCTTAGTTATAGTATTTGCCTCATAGGTTGGTGGAAAGGATTCAATGAACAAATGCAAATAAAATGCTTATCACAGAACTATTATATAGTAGCATGCAAAAATTTCAAAATATTGAGTATATTATCAGATAGGTCTCATAATTATTTATTCCTTTTTCAACAGACAGAATGATCTATCGAAAATAGAGCCAAATTAGATGTCTGGTCATATATTCCTTTTTCTGCTTCTATTGTTGGCAAGTTGTTTTAATCCTGGCATTTATCTTGGTTAATTCCACAAATACCTATTGAGTACTTCTATGATATGCACTAGATAAGACCCTGGCCTCTCTGTAATACTGAAATAATGCTGTGAGGACCAAAGAGATAATACATACGAAGGGTTTAAAATCCTCAAAATTTAACAGATAATGGGAAACATTATTCTCAGTAAAGCAAAATAAAGCAAAACTATTTTAACGCTAACAAAAGGAATTTAGTTATCACATGCAAAAAACATGTGGCTATAAGACACTTTAATCAGGCATTCTTAAAAGCTTGTACCCTAAGTCCATCATTATTCTGAAGAATTAATATCTAGGTTATGCTAAAATGTATAGCTAGAGGTTTATGTTTTCTTATGAATTATAATAATTTATTATGTATTTGATACAAGTGTTTTAACTGAAAAGATATTCAGGAATTTAAACTATATTATATAGGCATGTATTTTATTTAAAAATAAATATATATTAAAAAAAACAGGTTACAATATAACCCATTAACATTAGAATGGACAAGTCTGTTCAACGGTATGTAAAGGGGCAGACAAGGATACCGCAGCATTTTTTAAACAATGATATAAAATGTCAAGGTAAACGAAAAAAATAACTTGAGACACCAATTTCCAGAAAATCGTACTATAAAATTGTACTAGCAGTTTTCTAGATTTGGCAGTCATTATTTAGAAAACTATAAAAAAAGTCCACTCATAACAGAAACGAAAATATAAAATACTTTTGGAAAACCTAGACACAAAACTTTCAGTGCCTACATAAATAAATAAATAAGAAAACTGTATTGCAAGAAATGCAAAGGTTGAATGCATGAAAAGTTATACCTGTAGAAGAAAAAATGGAAAACTGTAAATATGTTAATCATATGCAAAGTAACTTAAACTTTTTAAAAATTTCCATCAAAATCCCAATGTAATTTTAAAAGTTAATAACATTATTCAAAATTTCATCTTAATACTCAAAATAATGCTACGTGCTAGAGAATTTTAGCCAAGTTTTTAAAATAAATAATTGTTATGCTACCACTTCCTGGGATCTAAAGTAATTATTGGAATATACAAAGAAATATAAATTGATTTATTATAAAGAGGGATTCTGTATCTTTATACATGTGATTTTGTATACTGGAAATGTAGTTACTTACCCCTTTGAGGTAAATAATTTTAGAGGCTATCATTAAGTTCCAAATATACTGCTATGAAATTGATTAATTTAACAAATATTTCTCAAACACCCACTTTATACAATATAAGATGTGAGGTACTATAAGAAGCAAGAAGTTATAAAATGAGTAAAATATAACTTGATTTCATGTAGCTTATACTTGATTTGGAATATAAGTGTAAGAAAACATATGGTAGAAAAATATAAGATGTTTTTAAACATTTTAAGCACAGATGGTAATATTATGCCATTTCTATTGTAAACTATAAAATTCAGACACATATGATACCTGATTTTTGGTATAATGGCACTCTGATGGGTCTGCAAGAATGTTTACTATAAAATGTACCGTGGCTCAGAGGTTAAAGCGTCTGCCCGCAATGTGGAGACCTGGGTTCGATCCCTGGGTTGGGAAGATCCCCTGGATAAGGAAATGGCAACCCACTCCAGTATTCTTGCCTGGAGAATCCCAAGAAGGGAGGAGCCTGGTAGGCTACAATCCACGGGGTCGCAAAGAGTCAGGCATGACTGAGTGACTTCACTTTCACTTTCACTTTCAAGGAACAGACAGTAATAACTTATTCAATGGGATGTATTAATATTATCCATTTGTATGTAGGACAATGTGCTTGGAATAAGGACATTTTAATTTTAATTAAATTAATTTTTCTGAAGACAGTTTCCATAACTACTCAAATTCATTGAGAAAGACAAAAAAAATACATTATTAACACAGAGGCTATGTATATTTTATTTGTTTTGTAAGAAATACTTCTGATTCACTAGTAATTTTGCAATTAAATGTAGATGTAAAAATCAGATTTCATTAAAATTCATTTTTAATATCAGAAATAGTAATACATTGTTCTCTATGATTAAAGAAATGGTTTATTATCTTCTTGGGTTTAGGGAAAGCATTAAGGCTAGAATCCTTCCTGATACTGTACTTTGGCCCACACAGAGTCCGCATTTGATGAGCTACTGAAGAAGGATGCCATTTTGCTGAACTCTTTTTTGCTATGTGCAACAGAATATAGCAAAAATTAACAACAGAACAGACGTACCTAAAACATGGTTATTCTTCATGCAAGAAAATGGTTTGAAAAATCCTAAACGAATCCTTTGTTAGCCAGAAAATATAATGCTTTGGAGAAATATCCAGCAGATGAATATATTTAAGAACTTTATTTATGGAAAAATTTAACAAATACCTGGGCATAATACTTTAAGAGAATCTAAACTAATCTTGGCTATGAGAATTTTTCTTTTGGGCCTTTTTTAACCTTAAGTGATTGACTGTCTAGTTATTTTAAAATTAATAGTTATGAGATTCCACATAGAGAAAATGTGAAAACTAGATAATTATTTACATTTTGATGTACATGTCAAAAATCTATACACTACTACAAATTGGCATATCTATTTGCATAAAACATAAATAGCAATTATTTATTCTGCAGAAGCTGTGAAATAGATACCTAGGACTAAGGATCTGTGTTCCTTACTATCCTAGGTAACAATATTTCAACCCTCTCATTAGCTCTATAAGAAGATAATTGCCTGAGAAGATGAGTATAATTCACCTTTGGATGACTTCTAAAATGTGTCAATGACTCTGCCATGATGTTTGGCCCTCAGTAATTTGCACTGAATCTTGAACCAGAAGACTCACTCTTCTGTGCAGACGTGGAACAGTCAAGGCTGGTTTCATTGCTTACATGTAAAAAATTTTAGGACAAAGTTTCCTAAAGAACATAGTGTAAGTGCAACACTAGAAAGCCGTCCAACATAGAAATTAGTGATGGGATGCAAAAGGCCATTCCTTTATTTTAACTATGTCCACACAATTATGTGATGCCATTTATACATATGATCCATCTTAAGAAGAGTGGTTTAGAAAACCAGTAAATTTAGGGGTAAATTACTTTAAACTGAGTCCTTGTGATATAATCAAGATGTGAAGGACAGGCTACTAATAAAATATTACTTTAAATTTACTGTATCCTTTCTGTTGCTTACATAGTATCAGGGGTAGTAAGCATACTATCTCATTTAATCTTCAAAAGGACACTGCAAGTTAGAAACTCCTGTCCCCATCCAGATGAGGAAACTGTGACTTAGAGGAAGGAGCTAAATGCCTCATTCACAGTCTGGTGAGTAAATTGCAGAGCCAGAAACCAAACTGTGTCTCTTTGACCCTGAACTCTTAAGGTCTATAGTCTACCACTTTCTAAGTGTCATTTTTAATGCTGATCTTCCAGTTGGGAAACGGACCAGGACTCTCCAATAACATTATGTGGTTGTCAGTGAATTATCTTAATTATTTTTTTTAATTCAATAGTTAAGCCTATGTAATTTTTTCATAAGAAAAAAAGTTTCAATGAATTTTTCCTGTTACATATAACTTGGTACAACAAAGTTCAGAAATTTGTCACATTGGTTCCAGACATCTGAAGGAACAGTAAACAAGTGAGGAGAAAATGGTGAGAGAGAGCTAGGCAGGTTGTAACAGGAAATGCATAAGGATTGGCAAAGGGAAATCTATGCTATTTTGAACAAGTAGATCAGATGTTAACTGAGATTAATATTCTAGCCAATATTAAATGCAGAAAAACTGATCTGTTAGAAAACTGAACAAAAAATAGGTTAGAAATTTTGAACACGGGGATTTGTTTTCGGGTGGAGAGGGAGGTGGGAGGGGGGATCGAGATGGGGAATACGTGTAAATCTATGGCTGATTCATATCAATGTATGACAAAACCCACTGAAATGTTGTGAAGTAATTAGCCTCCAATTAATTAAAAAAAAAAGATTAAAAAAAAAAAAAAGAAAGGTAGCTTTCGGAAATTTTAACTTTTTATTTCACAAAATCCTGTATTATTTGGTAATTTCACAACGGCATGCACTGTTTTTAAAAATGAAAACAAAATTAACCATATAATTTGAACAATAACGAAACTCCAGGGCTCTTAAAATAGGGTTATGTGAAGAAACAGAAGGTCAGAGTCTGCATTTGCTTCTATTCTGGTGAATCCTGGGACACATAGTCATTTGCCTTTTGCAGCTCAGAATTTCTTGACTTCCAATTTATTGATTTACTAGTGACATAAACAGGAAATGGCCCAATTTATTCAGAACAGAAAAAAGTATCATAGATTATTCCCATGGGAAGGAAATTTTTCTAGAACATACTCATGGAGGAATTGACCTATAGTCCGAAATAATTATCATCAATGTCTGAGGAAAGCTGGGTTAGTAGGGAGTAGATCTACTGGTTAAATTCAACTATTACACAAAAGGGAATTCTCAGCTCTTAAGTCAGTTTTATGGTACTTGGTCCCTTGTTCATAAAACAATATTGTACAAGTACCAACACCAAAGTTTTATTGACTTTGTATGCATTACATTCATCTATAAAATATTCTTAAAAGGTTGTGTTTTTAATGAATAGATTTGTCTTTGGATAAAATATTAGAACATTTTTTATCAGTCTATATTTTAATGTAATTCAATGAGACACAATCCATTTGACGGAGCTACAACTTTTGGATGTTGAGTTTTCTGAGCAAATAGATCTCTTCTGAGATTAAAAAAGAGAGAGAAAACAACTTGGTAGCATGTACATTTGCTTGGCAGATGGCGTTAGAGGAAGCAGAGTTTTAAAAATAGCAATTGAAAGCAAAAGCTATAGCCCAGTGCATGAAAACCCATAACCATTCTACAGGAAAAGGTACTCAAGGTGTGTCTCAAGGAAGAGAAAGCTGTGTATGGATACAAACTAAACAAATTGCTTGCTATCTTCTGGAGGGCAAGGAAGCATACGAGAAAAATGAAAAAAACTCAAAGCACAGAGGTGTACCTATTTGAATTTCCCAAAGGCTGACACTTATTTCCTCATTGTATTATGGAGAAAATAAGAAGGAATGTTTTTCTCTGTGCCACAGATGAGGAACGATGTACACACAGCTCAGGATACGCTCACGGTTACCTTTGCTACTTTTGAGCCATGACTCAGCAGTTCCAGTCCAGGCATAAATCTCTTATCAAACATATGACTGAAATATGAGATTAAAGAAACCCAGCTTCCCCGCCTTCATTTGTGGAAATGCTCCTTACAATGCAGTTTTTAACTATAGGAAACAGAGTGTTCCTCTGGATGTACAAACTTCCCCATCACGTAGTTACGATAAGCAAAGTGCTGAACTATCAACAGATTTTCAGGCTAAAAGCACATACTGACACGCACTCTATGTAAGAGCAACATGATCCCATTGACTGAAGTCCCTGCTTCTTCCTACTTGTCATGACTGCTCAAGCTTTCTATGGTCAAATTCTATAAACAGTTACAGAAAATGTAAATGGAAAATTTATTAATAAGTTTTGAAATAAGATGGAAACTTAAAGTCTATCCAATAATATCTTAGCAATAGATTACCACATGAGATTGTCCTTAAATTGAGGACTCTGGGTGTCACCAAAAAATATAAACCTTCAGCAATTTTTAGGAGATTAGAGACTTTAAAGACTCTAAAAAGCAGAAGGAATAAAACAAAACTGGAAGCTTCCAGTGGGGCCTCCAGGTTTTTCCTCTGTTAGGACCTGTTATGGTTCTGTCAAGTCATTAAAGAATAATGATAATGTGAGATTCCTTGCTCAGGTAGATTATATCATATTATTTCTCTGACAACAGAGATGTTAAGATATGTTAAATTAATAATAATGCAGAGTTGCAGAGCAAAAGTGGAAAATTCTGTGAGTTTCCTTTTTCTTGTTCTTTTTTGTTGGGACACGGTTCTTTCAGAGGAATGAATATTGACTAGAAGTGAGGGGAGGAGCAGGTTGGAGCTGAAGATGGTAAAGAGAGAAAACAGAGTTCTCCGTATTTTCTGATTTGCAAAAGAGGAGGGATTTTGTTTGTATGTTTGTTTGTTTTGCTTTGCAGCCCAGAACCTCTAAGATCTCTCATTACAGAACTGAGGGGCTCATTTCTGCAATGTTATTTTTACAGAAGACTCTCTAGAGGCCCATGGGTTGCTGAGTAGATGGTATAATATAAAATATACAAAATGACAGCTTGTATAATTTTTATAATTCTTCCTGACTGAGAACAGCATGCTTGTCAAGTTGGGGAAAGCACTGATTACCTGAGTTAGATGTTAGTTAACTATGTGAAAACCGGGTTTCTGTATAAGCAACATTAGTAGTATTATACTTGAAATTATGTGAAGTTTTAGCCTTTAAAAACTTTAGAAAGTTTTAATGATGACTTTTAAGATACAAGAGACTAAGAACATCATAAGAAGGATATTCGGGAATTTATCTCCATATCAACATATACGTACATTCACTATATTTGCAAAATGTTACTAGATATTTTAGCAGTAAGGAAGGAGAAATAATGAATTGGATAAGATCCCTATTTGCAAGGAGCTTATAATCTAATTGGAAAATAAAGCATAAGGACTTCAAAAGTCAAAGCACAAAAGTCACATAACCAAAATAGTAGGAAGAACAGCTTGATGCATTAAATAATTAACGATCAAATTAACATCTAGACCAGAGGCTATTACACCTGGATGTGCCATTGAAATTATATGGAGAAGTTTTAGGAAATTAAATGCTTGGACTTTATCTAGACCTCCTGAATTAAATTCCTGGGCAGGGCATGGGAGGATAGAGGGCATAAATTCAGAGAAGGGAGATAAGTTGGGGGAAGCCAGACCTGGCATTTTGGACTTTATAAAACTCCGCAGTAATACCGACAAAAACAGTTCCACACAACTTACTGGAGCAGTATTTGAGAACTGTCATGGGCCAGGATGGCACCACTGGGCAAACATATTTTTGCTGTTAAAAGTGGCACGTAGACTAAATGGGCTTTGGGTTACGCAGGATTTCAGCAGAAACTCCCAATTCTTTCCATCTCCACCTATCTGATGCTGAGCACACCAAAAAGAAAGACAAGGCTACATCATGAGAGTGAGATTCCAGCATGGAGCCGAAAGGCTTCAGGAGGGGCATCTCACACTGAATTGAAAAAGAAAGATCTTGCCACACACAGAAGAGCTTGCCAGCGAAAAGGAACAGCATGTATTCAGGAAAGTAAAACTGGGTTTGAAGCATGACGCACTGAAGAGTTGTTTAGAAGAGAGGGGTCATACAGGGGAATGCTGGATTCTGGAGAGGATCAGATTTCTTCCTTGAGTTCCACTGTGTTTTTACTATGGAGAAATGTCAGTACCAAGTCTAAGATTCTATAAGTCTCAGTTAAATAAACATTATGCTGCTTTTGCTTATTCATGCTACATCCAAATAGTTAGTGTCTTATTATATTCATTATAAGCTACACATCTAGGATGCATTCTTGGCTGTGAAATTTTATTTTTTTTTCATATTCTTTAAAGATGGTTCTAGATTCCTTAGTCAATTTCATTCAATTCTCATACTTAACAGAGAAAAGCCAGGACTGCACTGATCTGCTATTGGTGACAAAGTATTTGTGCACAAAATGCCTTTGTTCAGAATGACAGAAAATAAAAGTGAATTTCCAAAACAATTATCAGTGTTGCTGAAGATTTCATGGTTGGGGCTTATGCAACCTGAATTAAATACCAATATTTTGGTTACCTGAGTGAGTGATTCCTGGTAAGATCAGGTTGACGCTCCTGCAGAATTTCAAAGATGTTGGGCTGGCGCAGAAATGCAACAATCTTGTCATTGTAAGCTGAAAAATATATATATATATATATATACACACACACACACATATATATAGTAAGTAACAGTATTTAAAATCTGTTGTTAGTTTTATTCACATAAACCCAGACTTCCTTTGTTCTCCTGATTAACATTTCCTGTGCTCAGAGACATAGTTTAGAGCCCCCGTGCTGTGTTGGGCTTGGTCGCTCAATCGTGTCTGACTCTTTGCAACCCAGTGGACTGCAGCCCACCAGGCTGCTCTGTTCATGGGGATTCTCCAGACAAGAACACTGGAGTGGGTTGCCATGCCCTCCTCCAGGGGATCTCCCTAATCTAGGGATCGAACCCAGGTCTCCCACATTGCAGGCAGATTTTTTACCGTCTAAGTCACCAGGGAAGCCCAAGAATACTGGAGTGAGTAGCCTATCCCTTCTCCGGGGGATCGTCCCAACCCAGGAATCAAACCAGGGCCTCCTGCATTGCAGGCGGATTCTTTACCAGCTGAGCTACCAAGAAAGCCCTTAGAACCACTATAGATAACTAAATTCCAATCTGTGTCTGTCCTGTCAATGAGTATTGGACTTAGATGTTAGGTATGATTGATTTAAGCACTCATTAAACTCATTTGATGAGCCATAGTTATTATCAAATTGCAAGAGGAGATCATCAACAAGATTCTAGATACTGACACTAATACTGATTCTAGATACTGAGACTTACTGCTACTGCTTACTAAAATCACCTCATGAACAATTGCTAGGAATGGAAAACCATCTTCTGATTAAAGGTCAGCCACCCACATGGGTAAAGAGGCAGGGCAAGAGCTGCTAAAATACAAGAGCTGCCAACAGCAACTACTGAAATACAGAGGCAAGCCATTCCCAAATTCTAGGTGGAAATAAATGTCACTAAGTCACAGGGTAGCTCTTTACCAACTCAGCCACACCAACAGTTACAATACAACCAGCAGCATCAATTATGTACATAATATTTTAAAAGGAAAACCTATATCATAGTCAAGGCTGGCTAATGTCTATAGAAATTTTAAATGTAATTAAAATTTATTAAAGGCTCTGCTAATATTCTTTTATCAAGAAAACTAACTTGCTCACATAAGATAATTCATCTTGATTACATATCTATTTCTAATTCGAAATACAGATACATTTAAATCACAGAACAGAGGATCTGAATCCTCAAACACCAGAGATTCTAGTCAGTTAATACTCTTGTGTTCATAAATATGATCAAGAAACATGCCTTACTTAAAAAGAATATCAGTCAAAAGAAACATAATTCTCGAGTCATCTGCCACGTCAAAGCTTAACTACATCAAGCTTATTTTAGTTAAATGTGAATGAAATTTTAAAAAATACTATCTGCTAAAATGGAATCTCATTATCGAACTCAAAGCGTCCTAACTGCACTTTTGACCATATATAAATAATAAACATACTTTTATAGTTGAAATCTTATCACTAGATGTTTACATTTCATCTAAGATCAGAGACTAGATAATTTTTAAACTACAATTTTATAGTACTTTAAAGTTCTATGTGCAGTATTTAGCATCAAATTAGTAATTATACAATAAAATATAGACTATTTGATTTCTACTCAGGATTTCTTCTGAGTAGAAGTGGTTCTCAGTGATTCTGAAACTTCTTTAGGACATGGGCACTGCATTATATTTCATGGTAAATCTTTCTTTAAAAAATAAAAATTTTAAGATAAAACCAGACAAATGAAGAGCTGCTCAAATTGAAGATGGAACAGCCCATTTGCCAGCCTATCCATCCCACCTGCCTTAGGGGCTCCAGGTTCGGAAACTGATCTACTTCAACCTCATCATTTTACTAACAACTCAAATTATTCTTTAGGACTACTGGCTTGTATTCATTTATTTTTATTTTACAATTTTGGCGGCTTTTGCTATCTTGAATTTGCCACAAAGCCCCTTAAGAATGTACCATCATTAGTACTACAGGCTCACACGCCATTTAAACTCTGTCTCAAGTATTAGATATATATTAAATAAATATTTGTTTGTCCAAATGCCTAATTTAAAATGGTCACACAATCCAGTTGCTTTAACAACCTATTTTTCCTTAACTTCAAGAATCTAGCATAAAGACTTCACACGGAAAAGGCAGAGTAGTATAAAAATTCTCAGCCTACAGGATTTTACAGGACATAAGTGTTTGATACTCCAATGAGTTTTTTAGGGATAATGCAACTGTTTCTCGGTACAGAGCAAATGTAGCAGGCTGACAATAGGGAAGTATCAGCAGAGAATGCACGGTACACATTGATATGAAAGCAAACAAAGACTTTTGGGAAGAGATGACATACCCACTGGAACCATGTCCTGGTACTGTGGCCTGCTGACTGTATTGAACGTACTCGATGGCCTGGGAAGAACTGGTGGTCCTGCATGTCGAGAATCTTCTCCTACCTGCAAACACAAGCAGTGTTTATGTTCTACACTAAATTCCAGAGTACTTTACAAAGGTATCCTAAGCCAAGTTGTTCAGAATACTGACAACAAGCATTGCTAAGTACCAACTGATCAGAACAGAGGCTAGCTTGAAGGGCGGACACAGGACTCTCAAAAGCTCTGCTTCAGTTGCTGAATTGAGGGGAGGGGTTGGGGTATCCATGTCCCTGAGAGGGGCCAGGGCTGTGACAACTGAGCAAACATACAGAAGGAGTTCAATATGCCTATGGGGATGTAGATGCTGAATACATGTTCCTCTGAATATCTTCTACCTGACAGAACACAGACCTGCAACAATGTATCAGAGAGAACACTTGGGTGCAGCCTAACTCACTGGGGCGGTGCCAGGATATGCCTTCTTTTGGCCAAGCCTCAGCAGAGGAGGAGCTGAAGAGCAGCAGTCTTCGTGAGGGGTTCTGAGTTGGGCATTATCTCCTCAGAAGCAATTTTACATGCTTATTAGTGCCCTCAGAGCAACAGCTCTTTCTGGTTTGAACCTCCCACACCAGCAAGCTAATCACAGCAGGTGTGGAGGAGCTAAATAGGGTTGCCTCAACCGAAATGAGTTTTTTACCTACTATAGACTTAGAAACTCATATATACAAGTAGATAAACAAAAACGCCCATTAATAGTCTTACCCGAAAACTCTAACACTGCTTTAGCTTCTGTTTTAGAAACCGCCCCCCGCCCCGACCCCTACGTTACAGAAGTCTTTCATGACAACAGTAGAACAATCATATGAGAGTTAAGAGAGCAAGGGGCAAAATAACTTCCTGGATTTATAAATTTGTACATTTATTTTTTAATGAGTTTTTGTTCTATTTTTATATTTTTAAAATTTAGTTAATTTATTTTTAATTGGAGGATGACTGCTTTACAAGATCGTGTTAGCTTCTGCCATATATCAACATGAATCAACCAACCTCCTGAGCCTCCCTCCCACCTCCCACCCCACCACCCCCTCTGGGTTATCACAGAGCACCAGAGCTCAGATCCCCGCATCATACAGCAAATTCCCACTGGCCATCTAATTTTACATACAGCAGTGTATATGTCTCAATGCTACCCTCTCAATTCATCCCACCCTCTCCTTCCCCACCACAAGTCTGTTCTCTATGTCTGCGTCTCCACTGCTGCCCTGCAGACAGGTTCAGTAGTAACATCTTTCTAAATTCCATATATATGTGTTAATTATGCAATATCTGTCTTTTGCTTTCTGACTTACTTCACTCTGCATAGGCTTTAGGTTCATCCACCTTACTAGAACTGAGTCGAGTGTGTTCCTTTTTATGGCTGAGTAATATTCCACTGTGTATATATGTACCACAACTTATTTATCCATTTATCTGTCAATGGACATCTAATTGCTTCCATGTCCTAGCTATTGTAAATAGTGTTGTGATGAACAGTGGGGTACATGAGTCTTTTTCAATTATAGTTTCCTTAGGGCAAATGGTCAGTAGTGGGCTATTGGGTCATATGGTAGCTTTATTCCTAGTTTTTAAGGAATCTCTATACTGTATGCAGGTCAAGAAGCAACAGTTAGAACCGGACATGGTACGACAGACTGGTTCCAAATTGGGAAAGGAGTACATCAAGGCTGTATATTGTCACCCTGCTTATTTAACTTATATGCAGAGTACATCATGAGAAATGCTGGACTGGATGAAGCACAAGCTGGAATCAAGATTGCCAGGAGAAATATCAATAACCTCAGATATGCAGATGACACCACCCTTATAGCAGAAAGTGAAGAAGAACTAAAGAGCCTCTTGATGAAAGTGAAAGGGGAGAGTGAAAAGGTTGGTTTAAAACTCAACATTCAGAAAACTAAGATCATGGCATCCGGTCCTGTCACTTCATGGCAAACAGATGGGGAAACAATGGAAACAGTGATAGACTTTATTTTCTTGGGCTCCAAAATTACTGCAGATGGTAACTGCAGCCATGAAATTAAAAGGCACTTGCTCCTTGGAAGAAAAGCTATGACCAACCTAGGCAGTATATTAAAAAGCAGAGACATTACTTTGTCAACAAAGGTCTCTCTAGTCAAAGCTATGGTTTTTTCAGTAGTCATGTATGGATGTGAGAGTTGGACCATAAAGAAAGCTGAGCACCAAAGAATTGATGCTTTTGAACTGTGGTGTTGGAGAACACTCTTGAGAGTCCCTTGGACTGCAAGCAGATCCAACCAGTCTATCCTAAAGGAAACCAGTCCTGAATATTCATTGGAAGGACTAATGCTAAAGCTGAAACTCCAATACTTTGGCCACATGATGCGAAGAACTGACTCACTGGAAAAGACCCTGATGCTGGGAAAGACTGAAGGCAGGAGGAGAAGGGGACGACAGAGGAGGAGATGGTGGATGGCATCACCAACTTGATGCACATGAGTCTGTATAAACTCCGGGAGTTGGTGATGCACAGGGAAGCCTGGCCTGCTGCAGTCCATGGGATCACAAAGAGTTGGACATGACTGAGCGACTGAACTAACTATACTGTTCACTATAGTGGCTGTATCAATTTGCATTCCCACCAACAGTGCAAGAGGATTCCCTCTTCTCACCCTCTCCAGCATTTATTGTTTGCAGATTTTTTGATGATGGCCATTCTGACTGGTATAAGGTGATACTCATTGTAGTTCTGATTTGCATTTCTCTAATAATGAGTGATATGGAGCATCTGTTCATGGATTTGTTAGCCATCTGTATGTCTTCTTTGGAGAAATGTCTGTTTAGGACTTCTGCCCACCTTTGGATTGGGCTGTTTGTTTTTCTGGTATTGAGTTGAATGAGTTGCTTGTACATTTTGGAGATTAATCCTTTGTCAGTCGTTTCACTTGCTATTATTTTCTCTCATTGTGAGCATTTTCTCTTCACCTTGTTTATAGTTTCCTTCACTGTGCAAAAGCTTTTAAGTTTAATTAGGCCCTGTTTATTTATTTTTGTTTTTATTTCCATTACTCTAGGAGGTGGGTCATAGAGGACCTTGCTGTGATTTATGTCAAAGAGTGTTTTATGTATGTTTTCCTCTAAGAGTTTTATAGTTTCTTTGAGTTTATCTTTGTGTATGTTTTTAGGAAGTGTTCAAATTTCACTCTTTTATACGTAGCTGTCCAGTTTTCCCGGCACTACTTAATAAATCTGTACTTTTAAAATACAGTTTCTACTCCTACCCACTCAAAGCCTCACAATCATTTTATCACACTGCTTCAGTCAGGTGTTTGGTGAGGGTTTTTCTAAAGACCCTAAAGTGGAAACACTGTCCCTGTCCTTCACTGCCTGTTTATCCTTCAAAATGTTCTCACTCATTTTTCAAAGTACATTTCAGAGCCTCTCCTCGATAAAGCTTTCCCTTGCCTTCAAGCTGAGGTCAAATGCCACCTTCTCTGACTGCCATAGCACTTGGGGGACATTTTAAAAGCAGCTGCCATTATTAACAGTCTATAAAGCATTTTTCACTTGTATTGTTATTCATCTGGATTATAGTTAGTTTTATACATTCTCTCCTTAGTAAGAACACAGGGACACATGTCATTTTTTTGCATACCTCACATTAAACACGTGTCTACACTGCCGCTCCTCAGTCACTTCAGTCGTGTCCGACTCTGCGACCCCATCCCTGGGATTCTACACTACTGGTGTTCAATAAGTATTCGAGATACCCAAATTTCTACTACCCGGAATATTTGCTAAATGAGTCTAACAGAATGGCTGGGAAGACTTGTGAATGCAACTAGAATTTTCCCACTCCACTTCTCTTGAGTTATTGCTTTGAGAAATGAAGCCTATATGTGTATATATATATATATATGAAGCTAAAGAAATCTCCCCTTGGGAGAGATTTCGATCATTAACTATACCTTGTTCGTCATTCACCAAACTTATTGTTTCAATCTACCAATCTATACTTTCAGTCCTTTCAGTCAGGAAGCTGACTTGTGTCATCATTTCCTGGAATAGACAAGGTTCTTCTTGACATCCTGCTTCTTCAAACCAGACCATCAGACTGTGGGCAAGCCACGATAGACGTGCAACTACTGCAGGATGTGTGTGCTTCCAACAGTGGGCCAGAAGGCACATCCCCCTCAAAGGTTTAACAGTGCTGAGGCTAAATGCTGAGGCTTTATAGGGTCATCTTAGTCCCACTCAGTTTCCATCCATAAGAAGAAAAATCTTCATTCAAATTTTAAGGTGGACCTTAGTATCCTCACTACTAGACCATGACAATAATTCAAGTTCTGAGGCAGAGGAGTTGAAAGAAAATATAAGTAAAGTACTAATCTCATGCACGCTGCCCTGATCAGACTGAACGGTCAGCGTCATGTCGTGAAGTGGAGATAAGGCAAGGGTCTAAAGGGCACAGGTTGTGTGATAAAAGCAGGCAGGGCCTAATATGCTACATATGATGTACAAAGTCCAAAGGTGAGAGGTCTACACTGCTTTTTAGGTGAATGTATTAGCATCGTCCATTTTACCACTAATGGTTTATATGACAGCCAGGTAGAGATTTATTAGCTACTCATAAAACATACATATTTTTGTGCATACCTCATCCTGCAATATATTTATATATCATTTTTATATGAGCTTCTTGTGTGTACTCGTCTGTGTCTGCACTTTTAACCAGCAAACACACATGAACCTTAGAGCCAATATGTAAATCGTGAGGGGAAATTCCAAGAGTGGAATTCTGGTAAATCAAATCCAGTTATTTAGTGCAATCATAATCTTTTCTTATAATAGAAGCTGCAAAAATATTTGACATACAATATAATACTGCAAAGATGATATGCTCATAGACATAACATGGAAAAGGAATGCAGGAAAAGAATCTTGATTCTACTTGTCTAAGGGAATGTTTAGAAACAATGTATATAAAGTGATGATATAGGACATTCAAAGCATAAGTCCATTGTTGCCATTGTTGGGTCGCTAAGCCATGTCTGACTTTGGCAACTCCATGTATGTGTATAGCACACCAGGCTCCTCTGTCCTTCACTGTCTCCTGGGGTTTGCTCAAATTCATGTTCATTGAGTTGGTGATGCTACCTAACCACCTCACCCTCTACTGCCCTCTTGTCTTGTACTGAGGAGAAAATATTTGACATAAAGCATTCCTCTTTTATTTATTTAACCTGCTACCGAAAAGGGGAAACAGAAAGATAGTATTCCTTTTTTCTATTCTTTTTTGGTTAGGTTATTGGAGAGCCCTCATGTGGTTACCACGGGTCACTGCAAAGCAGCAAGGCAGAGTACAGTAGAGCTTTTAATTCTTAATTCTGCCCCTTTTCTCTGGGCACGGAAATCAACTCTCAGATAGACTCTAATTTTAAAGAAGATTAGAGAGGATCACAACCTCATAGCCGAGGCCGGAGATTTTCATCTAATCCAGGAATCCTCACTTAAGAAACTTCCCTACCTTTAACCCAATTTTAATCCCCAATGAAAATCTCAGGGACAGAGAAGCCTGGCAGGCTACAGTCCAAGGGGTTGCAAAAAGTCAGACCCAACTGAGTGACCGAGCAAAAGTCACGTCCATTTCTTCCTATGAAGTTACTCTCAGGTGCGCCAAAGGGCTCACCACCACCCTCTCTTGAACACTGCATTGCATTGTGAATCTTCTCTCATCACCCACTGCACTTTAAAAAAAAAAAAAAATCTAATTTCTTCAGCCTTTCCTCTAACGTCCTACTTTTAAACTTGCAATTTAGGTTCTATTTGTTCCCAGGGAAGCCCTGTCAACATCCCAGTACTTCTCAGCCTCCAAAGGACAGTCTCAGACTAGGAAAACAAGGCGGTAAGGAAGGGCCCGCAGCCTTCAGGGAACCCCACGCCCTGCACCCCGCCGCCGACAGGCCAGCCGCCCGCCGGGACTCACCTCGCCGGCGCTGTGGCTGCGCTGCCGGGTCAGATGCTGGCGATGCACCAGCGCGCTCGTGGGTCTGCTGCTCTGAAGCGGGAGCCGGGGGTCGATGAAGGTGGTGGTCCGGGAGTTGTGGTCAACAAAAAACGCCTAGGAAGCAATCCACCGGGTCAACAGTCCATACATGCCACAGACGTGTCCTATTCGTTTCACACATTCAGGGAGAGACCCACTTTGGAGCAATAACCTTCCCTCTGTTTTCTCGTAATTTCAAATCTTCGGGAGAATTACTCCTTCCTCCCTCAAGACAGACCAGAACACAGGAAGCAACGCTTAGACTGGATTCAGAGTGAAGAGAGCAGGAAGGAACGTGGTCCCCGTGTTCAGCAAATACTCTTAAGAGACAGTCGTCAAAGTTAGGATCTTAGAAAAAAATCACCTGAGTGGACATTTGGGCTTCTCTTAATTGATGCCAAGTGCATACTGCTATGGGATATTACCAAGTTCTTCTTTCAAACATCATTGACTTCTCTTTTCCTTTTATGCAATCAGCTACCAAGTCCTCCCCCCATTTTCCCAATATAGAGTCTCTTCTATTTGTCCCATCCCAGTCTGGCTGCCATTGATTCCATTATTTCAGGACTTTCTCTTAAATGTAAAGTTATTAATAGTTTCTTGGTCGTTTCCCATCTCTAACAACCTTGAGTCACTGAGTTGGCACCTCACTGTGAGAATATATTTTTCTAAAAGCTTTGACTATACCTCCACTCCAATCCAAAGCCTCTACTGGCTACCTGTTATCTAAAAAAAAAATTCCACCCTTCGGTCACTTTTCTAAGACTCTTTATTTAAAGTCTCCTTATTTGCTCTTCCAGTTTAGTCATCTAAATTTTATCATGTTCAGTGACTCTGGGCAAGTCACTTAAGTTCTCTGGGCTGCAGATTTCTTATAAGAACAGGTCTCCCTCTCTCTCTCATTCATAACAAACACTTCTCCCCCATAACGTGACAGGCGGGAGGAGACCACGTCTGACACGTTTACTGCAGAACCCCCAGTGACAGGAAATCATGAATGAGCACAAGCCATTTCCCTCAGTTTTGCAGTAAAGTCTGCACACAATGTAGACAGGCCTTTAAAAATTCTTTTTAATTCTAAAGCTCTTCAGAAGAGCTTATTTTTCATTATCAGTAAGAACCAAATGGTAGTAAGTTTTCAAAGAAAAATTCATTCAAGGCAATTATGAAGCCCATTATCTCAAGGACAATTAAAAATGCAAGTTTTCCACGAACAGGTAAAGTTAGTTAGGTCATCAAAGATAAAAAGGACTATTAGGAAAACCTGGAAACTCATTACTGATTAAAATGTCAGGACACAAGCTATATGCCAAATAACCTAAGCAAAATAGAACTGACAACTCAAACTGATGGAGCTCCTTTAACAAAGTACCATACCTTAAAGGCTAGGAAAGAATATATCTAGATAAATCCCAGGGGCAGATGGTATATTTATGCCAATTAAAAAAAATCACCTTTCCATTATGAAACAAAATGTTTCTGTAGATACAAAATCAGGAAACGGCACAATAATTTGTAAGTAGCTCCCAAATAGGCAGAAAATGACTTCTTTAAAAAATAACTTTGAGCAGAAAGTGCACAAGAAACAGAGCAGAGAAATAACGAGAACCAGAATCCTTGTTGGCCCTTTTCTCAATGTCTGATTTCCAGGTACAAAGCTTAGACTAAACGGAAGTTGTGTAGGAGATGGTGTCATCAACCTTATATCCCTGAGTAATGTTCCCTTCTTTCATAACCTATCAGGTGGAATGTCTCACTTCTCTGACCCTGTTAAAAAAAAAGTACATCAATTGTAAACCCTACACAGGTTTGTATTGCCAGGCTCTGGTCTCAAATGTGACACCAGTTCCTGTTTGATTTGAGCTTCTAATCAACATCTGGATATTACTTCTGCCACTGTTTAAAATGGCATAAAATAGAAATTCAATTATTTTTATAAGTAGACATTTCAAAATAATATCATATCAATCTCACATCATCTTTAAGAAGATTAAGCTCTTATTACTTACAACAATAATATGAAAGATGCTAAGGGGAAAATGCAAAGAGTATGAAAATAGAATTGCCTACTTACTCTACCTAATTTCTTAGGCATGTTTTGAAGGTGCAGGTGGCCATTTAGAGGTAACAATGATGCACCTGTAATTGTAAGCACAAATGGGTGTGTACATCTAGGTCAGTTGTGATTTACATGGAGCGTCACAGTATAATTTGATGTTAAGAGGCTTGTCTAAAATCCATTCTCTAAAGAATTATACTGTAAATGCCTTCAGGGTAGGGACTCCTTACTCACCCTGTTCTCTCTGATAACTTTTAGGGCTATCAGAAAGAGGGTGCTCAGAAAATAAACCTCCAAAAACTTGAATAGCAGACTCTTGACCAAAATACAAGAAGACAAATGACAATGAACCAAGTATTAAAAATCACAGTTTTTTTTTTACATACGCATAGAAAGACTGACAAGCTTGAGAAAAATAAATGAGAGAAGTGTGTGTGTATGTGCTGGGTAAAACATGTGGAGAACTGAAGACTACAAAACCACAAATAAGACAGAAGGTTTCAAAATATCCCAAATGGACATGTATCAACTACCAAGTCAAAACCTGAGAAGTCGAAGCGTAAGCAGTGATTACATGCTCGTGATCCAGGAAGACAGCCTGGGTCTGAACCCCAGCTCCGCTGTGTACTAGTGACATAGCCTGGGGTAAACTACTTAACTTCTTTAAACCACCATTTCTTTTCTGTTAAATAGGGGCAGTAACGCCTACATCAAACAAAGGTAAAATGAGATGGTTCACATAAATTTTTGAACATAGTGTCTGTGACCCCTTAAATGTGACTTACTATTATTACTATTATTATTACTAATACTAGTTTTAACGTCTGAGACATTTCTCTAAAGATCATAATTTTTCTCCTTACAGTCTAGACACCAACCTCAAAAAAAAAAAGGACAGCCAGTAAAACTGTACTTCCCAGGCTCCTTCTAGCTCTGTGTGGCCTAGACTAAGTTCTGGCCAGTGAGCTGTAAACAGCGTGCCACGTGATACTTCTGGACAACCTCCTCACAAGGGAGATTTTCACAAGGTGAGGTCCTCCTTCTGCTCATCCATTCAGCTTCCTAAAACAAAGATGTGGGCCACACACAGCTCCCGCAGCCACACTGAACCTTGAAGAGTTTGGCTTTAGTAAGACCGAGTGGCGAAGCCAAAGACTGTAAGCAGCTGGGGCTCTTACAATTTAAGGAACCACCCTAAGACCCACAGACTGCCTGCCTCTGAACGTCTTCATATGAGAGAGTAAAATCTTGCATGTTAAACTTTGTATAGGTTTCTGTCGCAGGGTAGCCGTACCAAATCCTAACTGATGCACCGTCTCAGCACAGACGAACACATAAGCCAGCCACCACCATTATAAATAAGATTTTTCATTATTTTATAAATAATGATGTCTTACTGTTGTTCACCTTTAATACAGTTGGGTAATGGTTCGAGGTATAAGTGAAACGTAGGGCTGGGAAAGTATAAAGCTGAGATTTGAATCCGTCTTCCTGACTCCAAGGCCCATGAGAGTGCCTCCTTCCCCCCTTTTTACTTGTTTCTTCTTTTTCCCATTCTTTCTTCCTCCTATTTTTCCTTTTGATGATGTTCTCACTCTCTTCACACCTCACATAATACTTGAGTTTAGAAAAATATGAACATATTCACTGAATTAGGCCGACAAGAACATTCACTCTCAACGCTGACCAGCCCAGTGCACCAGCCCTGGCGAAGGGCAGCGCCAGAAACTCCTTCCCCAGCACACGCCTGAGCTCTGCGCATTAACTGCGTGACCCTGGATGGTGCTCTGCTACATCCACATAAAGTAGGAGACTCAAGTCCCGGCTGAGCCGTGGAAAACGTAGCCCACTTTAACATGAAGAGGAAAGCATCAACAAATACCACCCAAAATTTAGGCCTGCCATTTCTATTTGTGATGCACAAATCAATTATGCCACAAAAGTGGATCACATTCCCACAGGATAGCCTAAGTAGCTCAAGTCAGTAACAAAGTTGACTACTTTTTTTTCCTCTTTTTACTTTAATTTGGGTCACTTTTTATGTCATCATTCTTGAGTGGTCTGCCTTTATTTATGAAATTTTCTACCCTGTATTAATAAATACTGCCTGAGTAAACAGTATGTTGAGAATGCAGACCACATAGAAAAAGCAATTGTATCAAAAAAATGAATCTTTTTCAGATTAGCCACTACTTAAGCAAATTTTGAACAACATAGAGTCTCTACTGTTAAGTTTCATTAAGGAAATTCACTCAAGCTTCCCCGTGCTGGACCAACTAGAACTAACAATATAATAAAAAACTGAAAGGAATGCAAATATCCAAATTCAAATCTCATTTTAAAAACTTCTACCCTTTCACTGCTTCAGGGCATGGTCAGAGTCAGAAAATATGAGCTGGTTGGAGCCAAGTGGTATTTTAGGGAGGCCAAACAAAATACACTTCTCTCTTTACACAATTCTTTTTTTAAGTTTCTATTATTTTAAGAAAAGAAAAAGCCATCAGTATTTGTGAAGAAATACCAACCTCGGGCTCAACAAATCTAAGTCACAGAAGTTTGAAATTGTTTCCAGTTAACATTTTGCCAAACCAGGAATCCGTATTAAAAGACCATGTAAACAAAATAAAACAAAAAGCACTTGTAACTATGCTACAGAAAGACAGACATCAGAGCTTCTTTCTTTCCCTAAAAGAACAATTTAAAGATCAGAAGTGCTACATACTGAATCTGTTCTAACTTCTAGTTTATCAACTCTATAAAATCTTAAAATGCTCAAAAAAGTTAATTGTAATCTAATTTTTATAAAGATTTTAATTTACTCACACATTCTCTCCCTTCCAAAATATAAATCTCCTCTCAGCTCCTGGTCCCCTCTCTAGCATTTCCCCAATTATGAGGAATAAACATGCTATTCTTTTCTCTATATTGTATCCCAGACAGATCTCTGTTACCAAATGATAGATGAAAAGGCCTGAGTGATATAGTTTATTATAAGTAAAAAACAGTCATGCTAACATTTTCTACCATTTGGTTCATTTGAAGGAATGAGTGGTCCTAAATATCTCATGACATCTGTATCAATCACAAAAAAGTTAAAGAAAGTTATTTTGTTAAATTGTTATGATCAGAGAGCTAAAGTGGATAGAAGAGAAAAGCAGGGACACAAGGACTGGGTTAGCGTTCTGGAAGCAGCTGATCAGTTAGTAGATGTGGAGAAGTGAAGCATTCCCAATGCTCCAGACACAAATGTTAGCTCAAGGCAGGGCGGGGCACAGGGGAGGCCGATTTCATGTGTTGTGAGTGGTGGTATTTAGGTGTTAAGACAAATAATACAGGGAAGCCAGTGTCACGCTGGGGATGGCTTGGACCAGCTTCCATGAAGCTGGATAATGGCAAATGCTACAGATCAGCCCTCTTCCCCACCACCCCTAAGGAGCTGGTTGCTAAGCATTTACCACTACAGAAAACCAAGAATGAAGTTATCCAAATCAGTACATTTTAGGTAATATGGAAGGGCACTACCATGAAATCTGAAGATAGTATACTACATTTTTTATAAAGATCCAATGCTGGCCAGAGGACAACCGTTTAAAAGCAAAAGGCAAAGGTCATCTTCACATTTGAGCAATTCCTTCAAGACTCCATGGTACTAGCATTTTATTAAAAAATACATTCGCAAAACCAAACTCTGCTCTATTCTCTCATTCAGAAAGGTATACAGCCTCAGAAGATTCTTCGCTTCAGGCTCTGTGTGCATTTGTGTGGGTTACTTTTTGGTCTAACAAGTTTGTACCCCCTTAAAAATAAGCAAGAGATCCTCTAAAAGTGTGCTATTTAAAGTTTAATTTCATTTCTACTTGGAATGCTATGTAATTGGAGGTGATTAAACCAGATCACCACCACAAAGTTATTAGTTGTTTCAAAGCAATTAAAGAGATGCACCACAAAAATAAGAAATACAGTGCTCTAATAGACAAAAAAAGAAAAAAAAACATAGTTTTCTAAGTGTAGAACTTACTCAGCTAAAAGACTTTTGGGATTCACTTGAAACTTCCAAATATTAAGTTGCATTCTACTCATTAAGATGAACCTGACCTAATAAACTGTGGTCATGAGCTTCATATAGGATTAAAACCAGAGTCTATGTCATCACTTGGGCAACTTCTCCAGCCACATAGCCTATTAGAGTATGGTAAAATGAGAATTCTCAAGTAGGCTAGGACTGTGGTAACTTTCATGGTACAAATATTTTCTCTCTTCTAAAAATCTATCGTAACCATAACTGCTACTTGCCATGGTCATTCTACTTGCCAAGTTGAATATTCAGACCATGCTGATACTCAACGCCCCAATCTGACATCCAAAGTCACGATGTCCTAGAATTACAAAGCTTGGCTTTAGAAAGCTTTGGGAAAGGATGCTTCACATTAAATAAGGAGATGGTTACCATTTTACATTTTTCTTTAAAGAACCGATAACATTTATATCACTTTTTTTTAAGTTCAAAGTTTCTTAGCATATCAACTTAGGCTCAAGTAGAACGATCTGGGGAAAGCACCTGTGAGGTGCCCCACAGTACTCTACTGTTTGAGAGTACAAAGCAGCAGAAAAACAGGGTTATTCCATATTTGCCATCTGAAAGGGGAGACAAAACATAAATAACTTTTTCCAAAAATTAAACCAAACAATAAGCTCACTATATAAACTTAGGGAATATCAAGCTTTGTCATAACTTTCTAACTGTCCATGTCTTTTGTATCATTCTCTGTTATCCTTAACTCTCTGCAATGGTGCTTTGACAGATTTTACTCCACTGATATTGATCTCTGATGGTTAATTTTATGTGTTAACTGGGCCAGTGGGTGCTCAGACATTTGGCCAAACAATATTCTGGATGTGTCTGTTGGTGTTTCTGGAAGAGATACACCTTTCAATCAGTAGCCTGAGTTAAACAGATGGTCCTCCCCAGTGTGGGTGAAAGTGAAAGTGTTAGTCACTCAGTCCTGTCTGACTCTTTGCGACCCCACGGAATGTAGCCCTCCAGGCTCCTCTGTCCATGGGATTATCCAGGCAAGAATACTGGTGTGGGTTGCCGTGCCCTTTTCCAGGGGATCTTCCCGGCCCAGGGATCAAACCCTGGTCTTCTGCGTTGCAGGCAAATTCTTTACCATTTGAGCTACCTGGGAAGCCCTCCAAGGTGGGTGGGCCTCATAAAATCATTGAAGGTCAAAAGTCTGCGTAAGAGGGACCTGCTTTGGCCTGACTGAGTAGAACATTGGCGTTGTCTTGAGTCTTGAGTCGTGAGCCTGCTGGGTTTGGGATTGGATCGTATGCCATCGGCTTATGCACATGCCCGTGTGTGTGTGTGTGTGTGTGTGTGTGTGTGTGTGTGTGTGTGTGTGTGTGTGTGTGTGTGTGTGTGTGTGTGTGTGTGTGTGTGTGTGTGTGTGTGTATCTAACACAGGGTTTCTCAATATTTTCCCATCACCCCTTCAAAGGACCCAACGTGCCCGCTCAGCATGTGTCCTTTTTCCATTGCTCTACTTCAGGTGTTTCCCTCCTTTCCCAGGCCCTGCTCTCTCTCCTCCACAATCCAGTGTTATAAAGACCCCACTTATCATTTAGGGTTCGGTTCAAGTCCAATCTTCACTATGAAAACTCTGCAGGTATCCCACTCCAGAAACGTCATTCCGCATCTACACTAGCGCATGATGCCTATTCTGTGTTTTCATAACACAAATCAGAGGCGCTGAAGTAGAACAGGCTTGGGGAGGGTGCCTAGAGGTTTTACACTGGAAGTGCATGATTCTGTGCAAATGCATGGATCTGATTTCAGTTGCGGTTCTAAGAAGAAAGCTGCTTCTCTTGTGAAGGATGTTTCTAAAATGCTATCTTCATGCCCAGAGCTTACAGAGTATGTAACCACCACAGAAGAAGACCAGTAATCCAGCAAGAGACAAGTCCGGCAGAGAGGCTGCCACAGCAGAGCACTCACAGTGGAGAAACAGAGAATGCTCTGGGTCAGCACACAGCTTTCAGGCAGAAGCAAACGCTCGAGGGCAGACTGGTCAAGAACAATACGGACAAAAGGGACAAGAACAGTAAAGTGACCCGTATTGCGACAAAATCATTTTGTTGGACCACCGTGGTTAAGGGAGATCGGCAGGCTGTTAAGAGGAGGCATGGGACACTACACTAATTCTATACTGTATCTTTGATAAGTCACGGTGTATTTCCCATTAGAGTAAGGATTCAGCCATCAATAACAAATCTTCATCACTTTCATAAAAGTCTAAATGGAAACTGTTTAGTTTTTGTTCTAGATAGATTCTTGCTTCTACCTAATCATTCAAATCAAGATTTTAGTGAGCTGGGTAGGAATAACCAGGTGAGTAGCATTCCTGACTTAGAGTGCCATATGGTCCATGTTATTCTGTAGGTGTCTGCATAATCCATATTTTTGCTTTCCCCAAACTAAGTAATAAAAGTCTAGAGATTTGTAATTGTACTGCTTTTATTTTCTACACTATAAGTAATGAGTCAATTACTGAATAAATTGTGTTAATTATAATCCTAATTGTTTTTCTTCCATTTGTTATCCCATGATTATCTAAGTGGATGCCAACCACAGCCCCAGGAGCTGGACAGGACAGGTTACTAACTCTCACTTACGAGAAAACTGAGGTTTGTAGAAGTTAGATCAGACCAGTGATGGATCCAGGAATCCTGATCCACTGCAGCATAATTTCCTCAAATTCTTCAAATTAACAATGGGAAGGAAGAAAAGAATGGAGTGAAGAATGAAGGGAGGAAGAAAAGAAAGAAGAAAGGAGGAAAGGATAAAAGTAAGGAAGAAAGAACAAACACTACTATGTTGAGTAACATTTGGTTTTCCTTATTAAAACTCATAATCGTCTACAGATATATTATCCCCATGAGCACATACTAATGATCAAACCCAGCCAAGAATCAGAAGCATTTTAACCAAGTCACATTTTAATACTACTGATGCATATTTCTTGCATAAATATAAAAAGTTTATATCAACACTGTAACCCAGATCCCAAATTACCCTTTTTTTCCACAGTCCTGAGAGTGTACAAAAGTTTAAGAATTATTACAGTAAGAAGAAAGAAGAGATTTTCTTTCTATGCTGGCCTACTTTCTTTGCTTAAATGTTTTGTTTCAAATAAGACAAGTCAAAATGTGTCCTGTCTGTTAGTTGAAAATCCTAGACTTTAGGTTCAACAAATATGTATATACAGATGTTAATCATAGTCTCACGAGGACTATCCTGCACAAAGTAAAACTTGGATTAATTGCTAGGATAAAAATAATTAAGAAAATCAAGTAGTGAAACAAAATACTAATTAAAACACAGTGTGGAATTCTGAACAAGATACCTTTTCAAATGTAATTAAAAGTAGAACTATATCATCTAATCCTTAAGACTAAAGAATCAAAGATCTATAAAATCCAGGAGCTAAAAAGGGAAACCTAGTCTTCCTCTAATTTAACCTACTGCTTTTTAAAAATAGTTTTATTGAGATATAACTCAGATACTATACAATTCACCCATTTCAATGGTACAATCCACTGTTTTTAGTATATACATAGGATTGTGCAACCATCACCATAATATAATTTTAAAACATTCTCTCCACCAAGAGAAATCCCACACCTATTAGGTTGAATTATAGGAAGACTAGGCTTCCCTTTTTAGCTCCAAGATCTATGGTATTTAAGCATGAAGTCATGAATGTGTTTCTGGTGGGGTGTCATCTGATAAAATATCTATAATCTAATCAAAACCTATTTGTATGACTCAGCCTTGAAGGATACGAGTAATCCCAACACCTGGACTGGAACTCTTCTTCCTTGGAATGATAAAGTATACCTCATTTTCAAAAACAATCCCTCCCAATAGAGTGCAGTGGTTAAGAGACATGCTCCTAAAGTTAGAATCCTGAATTCCTCACTTGCTTACTAACACACACATTAGAAGAACCTGACTGTTGATGCAGGAGACGTAAGAGATGTGGACTCGATCTCTGGGGCAGGAAGGTACCCTGGAGGAGGACATGGCAACCCATTCCAGTATTCTTGCCTGCAGAATCCCATGGACAGAGAAGCCTGGTGGGCTACAGTCCACAGGGTCGCAAAGAGTCAGACACAACTGAAGCGGCCTAGCAGACGCATGCATGCATGCAAATTTCATTAAAATGTGAACAGTAATGATAATACCCACCTCATAAACTGCCATGAGGTCTAAATAAAATAATCCATGAACAAATACCTAGTGAAGTGCCTGGTACATGGATTGAGCCCAATAAATGTAGGTGTCATCATCATTATCATCTGATAAAGAAGGCCTGATAGTCTGTTCTTACTCTTGAACTCACAATGTTAAAAGAACATTTAACTTCTCTTCTTTCATGTAAGTCAAGGACATTTTTCACCCTAGAACTCCCCCAAAAAGCACACCAGATCTAGAATTTTGTGAAATCTCAGCCAACTTAAACCATTGGCCTTAAGTAATTAGAAGAAAAGTCTCTTCCAAATTGGAGACAGCTAAACTGTAGTACAAGCATAATCACTACCCTGTTCAAACATGTAATGTGAAAAATCCAAGCCAACACATGGAATAAGAGAGGTCAAACCAGGCAAGTCCTAGGAGCTACTTCCAGAGAGTGCACAGGAGGAGGATTAAGCGGCAATGGGGAGAGAGCCTGGGAGCTTGCTTGTTTGTCCAAAGCAGAGATCACTGAAAAACCAGGAAGCTACAGATGACAAATTTCATTCATTCATCAAACCTGTTTTGAGAATCTTCTACGTGAATGGCACTGAGGTTGAAGAGGGAGTAATTAAAAAATAAACAGAAGGACTCTCAAGGAGGGGATCATCTGCTTGGGAAGACAAAACAAGTTAACAGCAACACCATGAGACACAGAGGTATAAGCATCATGAAACCGTGCAAGGGGGATTGTGGGGACTCGCTTATGTCTAGAGAGCCGAGAGCAATCCACCCACGATGCTGCCCTTCGGGGTGGTGTATGAAAGCCCCCACCCTCTCGGCCATGGTAGGAGACCCCACCACATGCTCCCAGAGCACCGCTTACTGCCGTCACTGTCAGAGCTAAAAGATGTGTATTCACCTCCTCCCTGCTGAGAGGCAGGGAGACAGCACAGACTGGATCTGGATGGCCTAAGTCAAATCCAACTCTACCACACAGTAATTACAGGACCTTGGTCAGCTCACTTAGCCATGCTGTGCTTCAGTTTCCTCTTCTGAAAAACGTGGATTAAAAATAGCAGTTATGTACAAGGTTGCTTTGAGAATGGAAGGAATTAATCTAAGTGCACAGCCACATCTAGCACATATCTAGTGGTCCACACTACATAATACTACACTGTGAGCTTGTATCATGGTTATCAGAGCGGCATGCTTATAGCAGGCATTCGGAAGTGTGTTGAATGGCAAAACTAATGAAAACAAAAGGAAGATGTTGCACTTGAGAAAAGAAGATGGAGCCAAATTTCATAGGCCTGAGCAGCTAAATTTGACAACCTTTCTCATACGAACCATGCCTTTTCATGCAGGTGAGTATTTGGTGATTCTATTCCATGTCAATTCTAGAAATTAGTCATCACTATGGGGAAAAAACTCATAGTATTTAATAGTTTTTTGATGTTATATTAAATGAGAAAAAAGTTTACTCCGTTTAAACATTCTAGAGGTAAAGCAATACATCAAAAAGGGGCAGTTAAAATTTCAGGCTAGAAGAAAACCTGTTAACGGCGAAGGATGGGAGCTATGATTTTTAAAGTACAGCTATCGCAAGAGCCTCTCCCAGATGTTCTTTCAAGCTATTTCTGTTTATTGGAAGTCAGTCATTTGTAAAGAAAGGATGATGGGGAGCACAGGGAGATATGCCTGCTTTCATTAAGGTATCCAGCTTAGCTAAAAATCATTAAATTCTAAATGCACAAAGCAGAGGAATCAGGCTAAAGTGATCATCTTTCAGGCCTGTCTGGTAATTCATTCCATCCACATCTTTCACGCCACACATCTTCAAAAGGAAAGTCACCAGCAACCTGTGAGGTTCGCTGTCTCCCAACTCACACTCAATGCTCTTAACAATGCTTACAACTTTAGGCTGAAACCCCACGTGAGTCCAAACCCTCAGGGAAGAAGACAGATGGTTATGTTACCCACAGAGTCGAGATAATGTTCACCTCTGTTTAACCATCGAAACTTTTATAAAAGCTATGAGACAGAACTTGTTCTTAAGAATACATCGTAACTCATCTTTTTTTTTTTTATGTTAAATTAATTTTAATAATGTATTTATGCATTAAATAGTATTCTAAGTTCAACTTAAACTCTTCTCAAGGTTCAGGTGTTATTAATAAGAAGCTCTCTCCTGAAGCATGTCTGGCAAGTTATGACTGGCAAGAAAGGAACCTCCCCTTCCAGGTCTGCATGATAAGTTCCCGATTCCGTTCAGCTAAGGATACAAAATGAGCTAACACGTTAAGTCTCTGCACAGAGCAGAAATACATGCAGCATTATCTCAGCTTGGGTTTTTCCCTGGACCTGTGGTTTTCCAATGAGTACAGATCCCTATGACATCAGGAAAAAAACTGTCAGAGTTGAGAACAGAGCTGATTCTTGGTCTGCTAATGCTCTTTTACAAGCAGGCATAATACCATCAGTATTTTCTGTCACCCTATCTTGGACTACCTGCGCATTTCCATTCAGTAGAATGTTTGCAAACACTCGGCGCCAGCAAAGTGACATCCTCCTCGGGAAAGAGAGCGCACAGAAACTGCCCAGTGTCCCTGCAGGGTCCCCGCGTCCTGGAGAGGCTTCCCTGCCGTCCCACCTGGCTCTGATAGACCGCCATTCTACCTGTGCTTTAGGGACCTAATCACAAGTCCATTCTCTTTCATCTATTCTGAGCTTCATGCTTACCACTTCTAATCTTCTCTGGGCTGAGAATTAGAGGTTTACTAAAAAATTTTACAAAACTCAAGTCAGTAGTTTCAATGAAAGTCTGAGGGTTCCTCCCATGCATTAAAATGTATCCGTGAAATTTGTAATATCAATTTTGACTGCTTCTGAGTCCTCAGATAAGATTGCTGGAAGCTGAGTTCAGGATGAGCAAGATAACACTGTGGTATTTTTGCTAGAGGGTACTTTAGGGAAGAATGGAATGCACTGAGTACTTCCCACATTCCACTCACCTTGAATGCTCTTCCCTGGTAGAGTTTCTTTCTCACTTCATCTACGTCTGCGTGCATGCACAGCGTAATTTGTGAGTCCTTCCCTAGACACCTCTATAAAAATAACTCTCTTCTCCTGCCTTTTCCTAGACCCCGTATCCTGCGTTTCTTTAAATCAAAACTTTAATCAGCTCTTCGCATGCCTGGTATTCACTTGTCCACTGGCCATCTCTTCCATCAGAATGACAGTTCTGAGGAGTAGCTGGCTGCTTGTTTAACACAGGTGTTCAATAAGTATTTGCTGAATGAAAAAGTCAAGTACAGTTACTATAAATATTTTGTCAACTTAATCCTCCCCACACAAGTCACGTATTTCAAGTATTTTTACAGACAGGGAAACTGTGGGTTTCTCAGTGCTTGGAGAGCATAACATGGTGGTTAGGAGCAAGGACCCTGGAACCAGACTGCATGGGTCAGAGCCCAGCTCAGACACTGCCCATCTCTAGTCCCTGGGCAAGTCACTGAACCATTCTGCACCTGAACTCTGCATATGTAAATAGCGATAATAACAAGAGTATTGTCTTACAGAGTTGTTGTGGAGAGCTTGAACATAAAGAACTTAAACAGTTCATGGCTCCTAGTACATGCTGAACAAGAGTTAAATCAACAAAATCTTGGCTGAGAAACACCTTAATAAGAATTACTAACTTTCTCACTTTGATTTCTTACTCATAAAACAACCTCCTGATAGCAACCCGGCTTTCTGATTCATTTGTCTAAGAAGGAAGTGCAGATGTGGTTACCTGGTCTGTTCGAGAGTTACGTATTTCTCATCATAAACTAATCAATCTTTGAATCTTGTTTAATGTGCTAACAAAATCAGGGTTTTGAACCAACAAGACTAAGGCCCAAACCCAGATGGTGTCACAGACACACCCTGTGTTGTTGCTTAGCAACGACCTCGCCACCTTCTCCAAACAATGCCACAACTTGTATTCAACTATCCACAACACAGCTAGGAGAAGGAAGTATCATTGCCTAAGAAACCTCTTCTCTAATCAGTAGAAAATGGTGAGAGATTACAGTTCAAAGAATATCCATGCAAAGTGGGTGTTTTTGCCCATCGAGTGCCCCGACCCCCATACACTGTATATACCACTTCAAAAGAGGGCAGCAACTGCTGATGGTGACAAACAGCCTGCTTGCCCAGGTTTCCCTGGAACCAGGAGATGGAAATTTTCCCCTCACAAAGGACTTTCGGCGCTCACTTGACGGGTAGAGCCAAGTGCCAAAGTCACAAGGTCGCACGGTCATGTGGCGGCTTCCCCAGGGCCACACCCACAAGTTACCTTGCCCTGATGATCGTGTTTCATTTCCCAGCCCCTTGGCAGCTCCAGCTGTTTGTTTGCAAACATGTTGAGGAATCCCACGAGGTCCCGGTTATGCTGGTAGCGTTCAAAGTGGTGGGTGTCCCGCCGGACTTTGGTGATCATGTGCTTCAAACATGTGTTGTTTGTAAACATGCGGTAGGCACTCTGGAGAGAAGGATGGGAAACCCACGTTAATCTGCTTTGTAACATGCAAAAGCAACACATAAATTCCCACGGACATATTTAATCTTCGGATGGTGTACCAGATTCAGTGTAACTCTAGACCCACACAGGAGACAGAGCAAAATAATCTTGATTAAAGTAAAATAGACTACAGAAAGTCAGGGAGTCTTCATTAATGAATCTAGATTTCTAAGGAACAAGAACACTGTGGAGTTTCATTCTACAGGAGATGTGAGACCTTAGAGATGGTTTTAGGCAAAACCCACACAGTCAAAATTATACCATGCAGGAAACAAATATACCACCTCACAGAGAGTCCCAATATAGCCAGCATTTCCTCCAGCACAAGATCTCTGGCTCTTTGGGTGCATGCCAATGAAACAGTTGGCATACAGTTAGGAGCCAAGTTGTATAGAAAAATGGCCATAAATCTGAATATTAGAAGTACATGCAATGGGCTGAGTAGTTCTCCCTGAGAGTCATATTCAACTGAGACTATAGTAGATTAGAGGTTTTCATCTCACTTGTGCTTAAAAGCATAATCTCACTGAATGGGACAGCGAGCAGAATTACCTAGACTGTATATCTCAATATTTTTTTAAATCTTTTTTCTTCTTTATTTTTCCTATACACATACACACACACATTACCTATATATGACTAAATTTACATGATTGAAATACACATTTAGTAAAACTCCACTATACCAGCACACATAACAAAGTGATCTGTAAAATGATACTTAAAGAAGAGTCCAGAAAAAAAAAAAAAGACCATAAGCCGTAAGCTGTCTTCATGAGTCAGTCAACAGATATTCAACACAGAAAAGGAGGAACCATATAGGCTGTTTCCTTGAAGGAATGTGATGTTCATGAAACTGACCCACCATGAAGGATCTCTCCAGGAACGCTATGCTCCTCAGGTAGATTCAAAGAGCTTTGGATTCTTCCTACCTTTAGTATCCCAGGGATATCAGACTGAGTGCAGAGGCCTATAGACTTTACTTTATGAGTTCTGTTATTTATTTTCTTTTAGACAGACCAAGGTAAACCCGAAAGAAATCAGAATCTCTGGAAATAACTTCACCTTAATAAACATTTACTGTGCTGGTTATTGAAAATAAAAGGTGAATAAGTAAGGATAGTCTGTCGGGAGCCGGAGAGAGAAACCCCGCCCGTGACAAGGTCTGGGTCCAAGAAGCTGGCACGCAAAGGTGTCCGGACCTCCGGACCGCTCCACACGCAAAGGCGTCTGGACCTCCAGGGGTTTCTCGGGATCGCCCCACCATCCACTCCCAGGCCTTCGTCCTTTCATCTTCTGATGCTTGGCGTTCTTCTAGGTTCCCTAAAAACTAGTCTGACTCTTACCTAAAATCCCTCCTTGAAACCTTTGCATGGCAGCAACACAGTCCCTGGGGGCACATGGGTCCCAATAAACAGGCCAGAGGTAAGGAATACATTACGCAAAATATCCTGCCTGTTCTGGCTCTACTGGAATTATGACTGCCAATTTAGAATCTGGAATGCTCATGATTGCACAAAAACCCTTCTAGCACAAAACCAAATCTGCTAGCAACAGGCCTATCTATCCCATAAGCAAAAGTAGATAAGAGTCCATTACGAGATTGAGAAGATTCCTTAGGGTGTGATCAGGAGGGAATTCATGAGACTTCTGACCCTTAGGATTACATACCAGAGCTAAGTCGCCTGGGGCGAGCTTCCCAAGATAAGGTTTGTAGATGGCTTTTCACAGTTGACTAGCTGCTGCCATTAAATTGTTTAAAAGTTATGTGTAGGTATTGATTGTTCTGGAAAGTTATTTATGATGTAACCTATGATTATGCACCTGATACAATCTTATCATTCCCCCCTCCTTAAACCTCTTTAAAGGATTATTGGTTTTAGGGTATATAAGCACTGATGTAAAAGAATAAAGTAGTCTTGATCCTGCACTCAACCAAGACTCGACTTGCTTTCTTTTCTTCGCTGACGCCGCTCATCCGAAGGGAACCCCTGGACTCCGCTGGGGCTGGACCCCGGCAATAGTCAACAATGCTCCTATCTTTCCAGAGACCCTCAGAATGTGTCACATCTGGGTCAGACGTCGGCAATTCATTGCCAACGGGAGTGCCTTCAAGAGCTTCCTTTCCTTTGACATGGGGAACACAGCAACTGGCCATGTCTGAAATGGTGGCTGCTCTCAAGTTTGGGTTCCTGGGTTTCTAAAGGACTCCAGGGATCAGAGAACCCTGACAGCTCAATTTGGGATGAGAAACAGACCTCTGTTAGCTTAAGCCACTGAGATGTGTCGGTCACCATGACTGATGTATAACTCACACTACACAAAGTAGCTGTTCTACAGTTATTCTGATTGATTTGCTATCATTAACCTTTTGCTTTGTATGGAAATTATTTTTCCCCTATGAAAATGGAAGGCAGGAAGGTCAGACACATTAAACTCTACTCAAATACTAGTGAACTACTTCCTTAGTGCACCTGAGTAGAAAGTATTTTGAGATCACATTTCAACCTGATAGCCTAAATGAGAGGAGGTTTGACGGCCACGAGAAGTTACGAGGTTCAGAGTACGGAGCCCTGCCAAAGCTGGCAGGCCCACGCAGGGGCTCTGGACAATTAGAGCCTGAGAGAATAAGAAAGTGATACCATGAAAGCAGAGAAGGAGGCTAATAAAAGAAGTTGGAGGCTGTCAGAGACTAACATTAGCTAACTAATCGTTTAGCCCGTGGCTGACCCTGCCTTGGAGTCTTATGCACAATCAACAAGGCATCTGTTTTCTGTGTTTGGCTGCATGTTGCTGGTTTATTTTCACACAAGCCATCGCAAGCATAGAGGCCGGAGAGAACACTAGCCTCTGTGACGGTGACAGTAATGAACTTCCAAGTCATTCTCCCTAATAAGTCTCTCTGGGAACAAATTACGGTGGGATGATTCTGCCGGAGAAATCATCGCTAAACAGGTGTACCTCTTGTCACCCTCCCTTAATCCTCCCCCCACTGAAATAAGTAAATAGGCCACATCCTGACTCTTTATCTGGGGCACCAGAAAGGCGCCTCCCTCTGCTAAAGAAAAGCAGCAGAACTGCGCTAGGGCATGGAGTAGCAGTAATTAGGTGAAGGGACCCACCCCGGCCTCGGAACGAAGCAAGCCCCTGCGGCCAGACAGCTCTTTAAGCACAGGAGTCTTGAGGCTGGTCTTGTGATTAACTACATCCTTTCATCTTCCCCCTCTCCACTCAATGACATGTGTAATGTTGTGCCAAGTTCAACTGATCTTTGCAAAAAGCATCTACCAAAGTAAATTTAAGTATAAGAAAGATTTCTCTCATCAGTATCTAGCAAACAACCTTTAGAATCACGGCTTTTTCAAGTCTGAATAATATGCACATGATTATCAGGGTCCATATAAAACACATAAGGCAAACAGGAACATCCCTCTAGACTCTGGCTACATGTTTATAAAGAAATACATATATACTTACTCACATCTATATGTTTACTTATGTATGTTTATATATGTGTATGTGTAACATATTTATACATGTCTGTATTTATATACAGGCTTCCCTGGTGGCTCAGTCAGTAAAGAATCCGCCTGTAATCCGGGAGACCTGGGTTCAGTCCCTGGGTTGGGAAGACCCCCTGGAGGAGGGCATGGCAACCCACTCCAGTATTCTTGCCTGGAGAATCCCCATGGACAGAGGAGCCTATCAGGCTACAGTCCACAGGGTCACAAAGAGTCGGACGTGACTGAGCAACCAAGCATACATACACATGCTTGTATACGTATCCATCTATTCCAGTTTTGAATATATATTTATGTTTATTCAATATATATATAGTATTGATTTTAAAATGTACGTTATATATATGACCAAAAGTATACTTATTCAGAAAAGATATTTATACTCCAGTTAATACAGAACTATGGTGAGGTTTCTAATCACAGCTCATGGATAGAGACAAAGAAAGTCATTTAATCTCTGCCTCAATTTGCTCAACTCTATGATGGGATAACAGTAACTGCCCTGATTTCTTCATAGGCATGTGGGATTCAAATCCGTGGAAAAAAAAGGGTGTAAGAGTGCATTGAAGAGGTAAAAATCACTGTAAAACCATAGAGTTGAACTAAGTACAAGAATATATAAGGGATTATACCCACCATCACTGTGTCCTAACAGATCAATGATAGTAGTAAAACTCTTTTCTACTTTCAGTCTTTGAAGATCTTGGGCAAGCATTCCACTTTCTATTCAGGGAAGAAGGGTCTCATAACCTCTTATTAATTATGTGCGAAGCCCTGTTCTAAACCCTGAGGATACAGAGATGAGCACAACCTAATCCCTCAAAAGGATGGAGAGGGAAAATTACAGGGGAAGGTGGGAGAAAGGGGTTCACTGGAGGCAGAAAGTGGAGCTTGGAAAACAGAGGTCACAGTAGCAGTGAAAATGCTGAAATACACTGATAAAACTAGCAGAGCTAAGAATCAGAGGGGTCCAAAGAGCTGAGAAACACTAAACAGGTAGGATTAGGTAGAAAGAGCCTTGTCTTCATGGAAGCTGACAGGACAAACCTGTGTGAAAAGAAAAGAGACATCTTTATTCTCCCTTCTGGGGTTTAGTGGGTCTAACTGGAAAGGGATCCTTTTTTGCATTTGAGTTGCTGTTTTGCTTTGGTCTGACAGAACAAGATGCAGTAAAGGGATCTGATCTGCTACCTGAAACAAAAGTGGATTTATTTCATAGCAGTGTCATGATAAAACTTCTTGCACAGAGTGATCTCACCTTGGAAGATGCTGCATGTGGATTCACACCGGTTAAGGTGATCTGGCAACTGTTAATAGTAAGCAGAGCCCCTTTAAATGATACCTAAAGGATGCAAAGTTTTCTTGCCGTTCAATGTGAATTAAAATGTCCATTTTGGTTATCCCTTCTCTAATCCAAAACTCCCTTTCCCAATCCTCTTGGTTGTTTCTTGTCTTATCATTCTAGTAGAGAAATAAACACGCATGGTTGGATGAATGATCAACTGAGTATTAACTGAATTTCTTTGTGGAATTTCATTAAAATTACACTCCTCAGAGCTTAACGTGTTTTGTATGGCTAACTGTTTGAAGAGTAAGAAGTGAAAAATATTGAGAAGAACCGAGAGGAAATTACTGCCATTTGGCAACAGAATAAGAAAATTATATGTCTTATCAATCAACTAATTTATCAATTAATTAATCACAATCAATGCAAATAATAATTAAACCTCCTTTTTCGGGAGCAGGTTTTTTAAGTGTTACAGTGATCGTATGTCCAGGATTACCTGGCCCAGTCTTAATTTACTCTAAATCTGTTATTTCCAATAACACAGGTTAGTACATTATTGCTAAATAAAATCTTTCATTTTCCAGAAATCCTTCATCAAGAATAGGTATTCTGAATTCATGCTTGGAAAACATTATCACTGCTGCCATAGTAAATGTATACAAAGGCTCACAAGGAAGTAGATGTGAGCATCTGTATACATTATTCACTAAACAAAATTTGTTATAAACAAAATCAAGTAATATTGTTTGCATAAAATATATGCTAGTATATGGAAATAGTCTTGTTTTATGCAGCTTATCTTCAAAATATTTTTAATCATAGGGACTTTATATTTTTCTCATCTGGCTAAGAAGTAAAATGGAGGGAAAACTAAACTTATTGACAAAACTAACTGTAATTATCAACTAATCTATTTTGCAAGAGCACAAGTTTCTGACTTATAAGAATATATTTGAGTATTTTAGGACAATACTTTTCGTCATTAAGTAGAAAGGAGTTTATATAAAGGAATTAAGGTATTTCTAGACCATATTAAAAGCTAAAGTAGTAATTATTTAGGGCTTTCCTGGTGGCTCATAAGGTAAAGAATCTGTCTGCAATGCAGGAGACCTGGGTTCAATCTCTGGGTTGGCAAGATTCCCTGGAGAAGCGAATGGCTACCCCCTCCAGTATAAAATAATCATTTGGCATGTATGTTGGAAAAATTATTTAGTTGCATATAATGAAATGTATGTATGTTTGACAATTATTAGACAAACACAGTAATCCCACATATCAAAGACATAACACTAAGAATTAAATCTTGAGTTACCAGAGGAAACGGTTTAAGACAATTTTGGAAGCAACCTGATCACAACCAGCAGAGGGCAGTAGAATATATCTTAAAGCAACTACAATGCAAAAATAGTAAAAACAAACACACATACACAGACACACAAACGAAAAACAGTATTTTGTTCCTCAAGTTTTCCTTTAGAGTTATGGCAACTATGTATCTACTTAATTTTTGTTCTTTTCAATAAAGATGATAGGTATCCACCAAAGAACTATTAGAGCTAATAAATGAATTCAGCAAAGTCATAAGAAACAAGATTAAAATACAGAAATCTGTTGCTTTTCTATTATTCACTAATAATGAGTTAACAGAGAAAGCAAAATAAAAATTCCGTTTAAAATTACCTCAAAAAGAATGAACTTAGAATAGAATAAACTTACCTAGAATAAACGTAACCAAGGATGTGAAAGACTTATGTCCTGAAAACTATAAAACATTGATAAAGGAAACTGAAAATGTTTAGAAAAGGAAAGATCTTCTGTATCCTTGGGTTGGAAGAATTAATATTGTTAAAATGTCCATACTATTTACAATAGCCAAGATACAGAAGCAACCAGTTTCCATCAACAAATGAACAGCTAAAGAAGACACAATTACCCAGCCATAATAAATAATGAAATTCTGCCATTTGCAACAATGTGGATGGACCTAGAGAATATTATGCTTAGTGAAATAAGACAAAGACAAACACAGTATGTTATCACACAATACGTGAAATCAAGAAAATACAAAAAATGAATTTATATAACAAAACAGAAATCACACAACAAAAAAGATGGTAGCTTGAAATTGGCCACAGTGGGAATATTAACACTATAGAAATCAGTAAGTGCAAATCAAGTCTTAGTACTGTTTTATGGGCTGTCTAGACTAGAAATGAGTAAACTAGACACTTATGGACTGGCTGGCTGTGTTTGCAAACAAAGTTTTATTGGAATATAATCACATCCATTCATTTACATGCTGTCCTTGGCCCAAAAGCTGAAGATATTTATGCTCTGGCCCTTTCCAGAAAAAGTTTGCTTGCTGCCAGTTTCTAAGCATAAGTTCTAGATTTAAGAAATCGACAAAGAAAATAAAATGCTAATAATATAGAATGAAGTTCAAATTGTGCTGTTACACTGCAAATAGCACACATAAAATGAACAAAAATAAATCCAATATTCAAAAACTATTATCTGGCTCAACAAAAAAGGTGCTGACCTTATTGACACAAGTGTGTGAAAAGTATCAGCTCTTTCTCCAAGACACATTCTCACCATCTCTACTGCTACTGCACTGGTCCAAGTCCTTCCCATGTCTCACCACAGGGCCTTTCCACTTATTCCTAGATGACAAGTTTGCCTTTTAAAACCTATTTTCAACATGGCAGGTAGAAGAAACTTTAAAAAAAAAAAAAAGAGAAAACTACATCCCCATATGAACTCCCTTAGGAATAAAACCCACTTAGAATGAAGCCCAAACTCCTTGCCAGATTACACAAGCCCTACGTTTTGAAGCCCTAATCATCCTTCTTGACTTCCCTGGTGCCTCAGACGGTAAAGCATCTGCCTAAAATGCGGGAGACCCGGGTTCGATCCCTGGGTGGAGAAGATCTTCTGGAGAAGGAAATGGCAACCCACTCCAGTGCTCTTGCCTGGAAAATCCCATGGGAGAAGCCTGGTAGGCTACAGTCCATGGGGTTGCAAAGAGTCAGACATGACTGAGAGACTTTACCTACTTGACCATCCTTCTGATCATACCACATACTACATCAAACATCATTCCTGTCCTCAAGCCTTTGCTCTTCCTTGGCAAGGAGAGTTCTTCCCTAAGGCCTTTACCTTCCTAGCTTCTTGAAATTTTATAAAATCTTGGAGAAGTCTTTCCATCCACCTGATCTAAACCAGCATCTCTAATAGCTTGGCCCCTTACTCACCCCAGCCCGGTCATCTATACTGTTTTAGTTGCCTCATGAGACATTTCACTGCCTGAATTATCTTTTTTTGTTCACTAGTTCATCTTTATTCTACTCTTGTCTTGTTTACCACTTTATCCTGAGAGTCTGGAATGTACTAGGCAAATTATGGGCATTTAATAAATATTGGTTGAATGAAGGCATGAACAAATGAACAAGCACAGAAAACTTGTGTTACCTGATTCCAAGTTCAAAGCTGTTCCCACCACAGCATGACTTACTGTTTTACAGTGACAACTCTCAATGTTATTCATTCTTCCTCATATGAAAGCCTTCAATCTCCTAGAATTGTTCCATACACGAGTTTAGATTCCTGTAACCTGGCTTCTGAAAAGATACATCATTCTGCCAGCAAAGGTCCATATAGTCAAGGCTATGGTCTTCCTTGTGGTCAGTTGTAAGAGCTGGACCATAAAGAAGGCAAAGTGCCAAAGAATTGATGCCTTTCAACTCTGGTGCTGGAGAAGACTCCTGAAATACCCTTGGACAGCGAGGTGATCAAACCAGACAATTTTAAAGGAAATCAACCCTAAATACTCATTAGAAGGACTGATGCTGAAGACGAAGCTCTGGTATTTCGGTCACCTGATGCAAACAACTGACTCATCGGAAAAGTCCCTGATGCTGGGAAAGACTGAGAGCCAAAGGAGAAGAGGGTGTCAGAGGATGAGATGGCTGGATGGCATCACCAGTGCAATGGGCATGAACTTGGGCAAACTCCAGGAGATGGTGAGGGACAGGGAGGCCTTGCGTGCTGCAGTCCACGGGGTTGCAAAAAGTCAGACACGACTGGGACACGTAACAACAACCTGGCTTCTGCCTACCTTTCAAATCTGACTTTCGCTAGTGTCCTATGCTCTCCACATACCAGCAAGACCAAACTGCTGAACTAATAATGCAGCTTCAGTAGTTCTACAGATTACTAAGACAGCTCTGCAACTTCATGAATCTCTTATTTTGTAAACGATGCTCCTTCTACATAGAGAACTCTGGCCCATCTTATTTCTAGGGCAAACTCCTACTCAATCTTTAAAACTACCAGTCTTCAAAACCTTCCACTATTGCCTTTCTACAGCCTCCAAATCCAAGAATGTCACTCTGATCTCAGAATAGAATCTAAATCCCCTGCCATGCTCCACAGGCAGATCTATGATCCGGATCTTGCTGACTTTCCAACGTCCAGTGTAATACCACACCACTCATTCTTTCTATCACCACACAGCAGCCCCTATGCCCTCTTCTGAGCTCTGGGGTCCGTGTACATGCTATTCCAATTACTCCAAACACCACTACTCTCCTCCCACAGAAGAAAAACACGCTCTCCCATACACATTTTACATATTTTAAAATATTCCTCTATTTATTGATTTATTTTTTCAGATTACAGCAATGTAACATTTTATATTTCTTTGTTCTTTTGGAGAGCCCGTAATCATGATCTCAAAGTCCAAACTAACCAATGCTTGTTGTCAGTGCTCAGATATTTGGTTATATTTGTGCAGGAAAAATAAAAGTGGTCATTAAGAGTACAGAGAGTCAGCATCTCTGGGATTTTAACCCTAACAATCCCTTGAGAAAGTTATTTCACCCCTCTGTGCCTCGGTTTGTTCATCAGGAAAAGACAGAAGTTTGACCGAACTCACAGGTTTCTATGTTTGGGCTAAATGGTTCGAGACATGGGCAGTACTTAATGCTGAGCTGGAAGACATGGCACTTGGTAAACATCAGCTATTTCCATTCTTACTGTCAATACACAAATGAGGGTCATTTCCTCCGGCCTATTGCTTTTCTGCTCACACCCTCTCAGACTGGCTACTCACAGGGTTAGAATGCAGCACGGTGAAGAACTCGGGGCTGATGAGGAACTTCACGGGGGGAGACTGCAATAGCAGCGTAAGCCTGGATCTGGAGGTAGAGTGGGGCAGGACGCTCTCCCGTCGGAAATCTAGATGGGGCAGACCACAAAGGCTTCAGAGACCTTCGCACCTGGTGGAGACATACTCATTCACTTGCATCTTTTTTTTAAAAGAACACCTATATCATTTACTGTTATTTTCATCCTCAAGATATTGTTTTATATCTGTAAATTCATGTGTAAAACCCAACTGTTCTTCATCACACTAAAATGGAACTCAGTCATGTTCATAGTCATTATTAACATTTTAATGCATCCTGAGATGTTTCAGGTGATCAGATTCTTTCTTTATTCACTACTGCACGGATCCAGAGATTTAAAGTAATTTATATTCTCTTTGGTTTTGTGATTCTTAGTACTAAATAAAAAGTCAAAAATTAGAAGAGGTGTCTGGTGAATTTGACTTTTTGAGTTGGATTACCAGATCTTAATGAAGATCAGAAATCCTTTTAAAGAAAGCCTCATTTCTTGGAAAGCCTTACTTATTTGTTTTCTACTTTTGTGAGATTACAAAACAAACCAACCTGCAGGCTCTTACCTGCACTGGCTTGGTGAAAGTCGGCTTCCTCCCCGGCCCCATCAATAGCATTGCTATTTTCCTCAGGCCTCTCATTGGTCATGGTTCTGCGGATACTCTGGTATCTAAAATCAGGAGCCTAGAGTTAGATCACAGCAGCCTTGAAAACATGGGGCTCACCGCTGCCCCAGAACTCAGACATTTTCACCATCTTCCCAGCCTGGGCCATTTCCTCCCCCAAACTCACTCCCCTACCTTCTGGGCCATCTGTTAAGTAAATCATTGAATTTAATGTCTTCTGTTCAAAGTTTGCGGAACATTTTCCTAACAAATTAATAAAACTTTTTTTTAAAAATTGTGGCCTTTAATCAAAGAAAACTAAATTCCCATATTGTTAAGAACAACTTTTGTTCAATAGCAATTCATTTTTGAAAAAGAAGGATAGATTTTAAAAGCTTAGGCAAATAATAAAGATGCATCACAAACGAAGATTCTAGATATTTAAAAAGCTATTTGGCTTCAAATGACAAATACATATGCTCCGTTGTACTAAAAATCAATGCCTTGGGTTGATCATTACTTATTTCCTCTCTCTAGTTTCCAAGCAAGCTGTGGATTTGCGCGCTTAATACTTTTCAACCAAGAGACAGACAGTCAATGAGGTCTATGAATCAAGAGAGGCCACAGCTCCGCGTTAATGACAGGACACCCAAAGATGAAAGAGGCAACCACGTTTCCCACCTCGCACATGTAAAAGCTGGCCCAACCACGAAACTGCCCGTCCTTACCGCCGGTTGAGCTGCTCCATCTGCTGTATGGAGTTGGACCTCTGCAGCACCTGCGGGGCAGGGGGGGCTGTGGGCCGCTGCCACGTCGTGGTTCTGTTGACGTGGTCCACGTAGAAGATCCTGCCGTGGCTGTCAATGCGCGCCTCCCAGTCTAAACAGCAGTAACGCAGGCAGAGGGGTCAGGAGGAGCAACCGAAGCCACTGGTGTGGCTCATTAAGCAGCACGTGTTTATCTCGGCGACATGCTATAATCTGGGGCTAATAACACACACCCGGCCACACAATCCAGCAACCCCCACCCCTAGTCCACTCCAGAATGTGCTTCACCAGTCAGAAAACAGCTCCTGAGTGCATTACCGACCCCTTAAAAACTCCTGATCATGGGGGATCCCCCTTTACATGTGAGTACCAGCATTTAAAAAATACTAGTTGGTATCAGAATATTTTAGATATTCACATCAAAATTGGTATTGATATTTATTTCACCAAAAAAAAAAAGATTTTTCTGTTTTTTCCCCAACTTGGAAGAAAGATTCATAGCTAGAAATTTCCACATGCATATTTCTACACAATTTTAGTAGATGTAGTCTTCAGAAGAAATTGCTATCCTAGTCATCAAATAGTAGCATTATCTACGAATTTCCATTTGCACTTTCCCAAAGAGGAATACATTTCCAGAGCAAGGTTAATGACTTGTTTCCAACCTCAAATAAATACCACGTTTCAAAAGATTATTTAATTTTATGTTTAAGCTATCTCATTAAATGTATTAGTCTTTGTTAATAAACATATAAGAGCACGTTCAATAAACACAGCAACCAGACTGGTCTTCAGGGCCAGACATCCCACCTCTGTGAATTCTTTAAGAGGCTATTTCCCTATTAAAATAAGCAGATCATGAGTTGATTTTTACAAAAGGCAACATTTTTAAGTTGGCTGCAGTTGGGAAGGGTAATTTATATAGGAATATATGAAAACAGCAGAGATCTATTCTTTAACCAGGAAAGTTCTTTATATAATGCTATTTCTATGGCAAATATGTTTTGAAATTAATAAGCACCTTTCTCTTGAACAGCTCTGTTAATTATCAAAACTCTCCATGTGATCACACAGTTTATCAACAGGAAACATGGATCTAAAACTAGAGACCAAGGGGAAAGCATGCTTGCTCCTGACCAGCTATGGCATTTACTCTGTAGGTGAGCGGAACATGTATTCCAACAAAGTCTTTAGGATTGCAAAGACCGGTATGGTGGACCAGCCAGCACCAGAAGATCACTGAGGGCTGCCTCAGCTGGAATTGGGAAGATTTCCTCTTGTTGCTCTCAGCCTGTCGTAACTTACGACATATGGCAAGGGAAAGAAAACTCGGGCTGAGGAAAAGCAGATCACAAGACAACAAACAACCCCATGTCACTCATGCTCCAAGGTGACACGGACTCATGACGAAGCAGGTTGCCAACCCTGAATTATCTGGGGACAGCTACAATCTCATCAGTGGGACAGCTGCAAAAGACCGCGTGCTCAGCCTGCCATGTGCGGTCAAACGGTAAGGACATAAAACCACGTTCAGGGACCATTTTTCAAACCCTTTGATCCATACCATTGTTTTGCTCTGCTCTTCACATAGTTTCCCATCTCCAAGATTCTGAGAACAAGTATTCCCACTGCATTCCTCTCTCATCAGAGCCAGGATGATTCAAGCACATGCTGTATGTCAAATCAAATGCACATGGAAACAAATGGCCGTTCCTTCCCCCCAAGAATGTTTACAGTAGCTTCCAATTTTTAAAAAATGTAAAATAGGTCAATTAGGAATAAAAACAGAACAGAAACCAACTAAAGGAAGCAGAGAGAGAGAGGAAGATGCTGCCAAGCTCCCAAGATAAGGTTGTAACTAAAATTTGGCTCCAAGTTTTCTGGCATTTGAGTCAGAAAAGAAAACACACTGTTGCATACTTTCCATCTTCTGACAAAAGAAAATAAAAAATTAACTTCAAAGGTGGAACTTTTCCCTTGAATAAACTACATAAGAATTTACCCCATGAAACATGACCTGTATGAGGCCCACATGGGTAGCAAAATGGAGGGGAGTGGCTTTGAGGGAAAGGGGTAATCTCCAAATATATTCACCACTGTACCTTGCACACAGCATGTAATAAATGAACAAATAATTTAAATAAAGTATAGCTATAAAAAAGAATGAATCAAAAAAAAAAAAAGAATGAATCTTGTATTCACTTTCCACAAAGACCAGGAATAACCTTAATTTGTATTTCAGTAAAGATATTTCTATACAAAGGGAAGAAGGACTCTGTGGGAAAGGGCAAGGGTGGGATGATTTGGGAGAATGGCATTGAAACATGTGTGTTATTGTATATGAAATGGACCGCCAGTCCAGGTTCGATGCATGAGACAGGGTGCTCGGGGCTGGTGCACTGGGATGACCCAGAGGGATGGGATGGGGAGGGGAGTGGGAGGGGGGTTCAGGATGGGGAACACATGTACACCTGTGGCGGATTCATGTCAATGTATGGCAAAACCACTACAATATTGTATAGTAATTTGCCTCCAATTAAAATAAATAAATTTATTGGGACTTCCCGGCTGGCCCAGTGGTTAAGACTCTGAGCTCCCAATGCAGGGGGCCCAGGTTCGATCCCTGGTCAGGGAACTAGATCCCACATGCTGCAACTAAGACCTGATGCAGCCAAATAAATGAATAAATATTTTAAAAAAATAATAATAAAATAAATAAATTTATTAAAAAAAAGAAAACAATTTCCAAAAGTTTGCTTTCTCAGAATATGTGATGCTGGATGCACATTATGCCTCTCCCTATCAAACATCATATCTTTACATTGAGGTTGTTACCTAAATCCCCATAAAGAGAAATGCTATTTTACTGGTCTTAAGTGGACTCTTGGCATTGAATCGGGAAAGACTGTCATGCTATTGGCATATTCATGAACTACACATCCACGCTTACCCAAGTAGCCGATACCCTTCCATCCAGGCAAAGATAGCAGAGGTGCCTACAGGAAGGTCAGTCCTCTCTCATTATATATCAAAATTACTTTTCAGGAGGCAGGGGTATGGTTGCTTTAATGTAAGTTTTCACATGAGGCCTGGTTTGTTCTTGGTTAAGAAAGCAAATGAGAACACATTGGCTGACTTAAGTTTCGTTCACAGCTGATGCTAAAATCAGACGGGCAGGGTTAGAAGACTGGGGTCTTAGCGTCTACTTCCTTGTCTTGCCACACTGTAAACTGGGGTATATAATCAGTATGCTGTGTGTGTTTGTGTGTGCACACGCATGTGTTGAACTAGATTAGTAAACAGAAAGCCTGCATCTAGCCATGGCTTTGTCACACTTTTGCTACATGATGTTCAACAAATTACGACACCGCTATGGACCACAGTTTCTTTACCTGAAAAATTAGAGGACAGAAGCAAGCATTGCTAAGGTCCCTTTCATATCTAAAATAACATGAACCGGCAAATGACATGCATTTTACCACATTAGGTTCAGTAAGGACCTAGCGCCATCTTATGTCTGGGCCAGAATTTCCAACATAGACCCTAAACCCATTCATACTTTTGGTCCAGAGGCTCCGGGGTCCTGAAAACCACCTGCTGACTGCACTTCGGTCACTGCAGTTCCAATATTATCTTCTGTGCATTTGGTCTTCCACATAAGACTTCATTTCCATAAAGAGCTTCATGGCAATAAAAAGGTTTGAAAACTATGATGTAGAGAAATGTATCTCAAGGTGTGAGGCTCTGAAAGTATGTGTCAGAATCACTGTGAGGATCAATGTAAATGCAGATTCCCAGGAGATACCCCAGCTCTTCAGAATCAGACTATCTGAAGCCAGCATTCAGTTACCTACATTTTTAACAACCTTCCCAGGTGATTCCTAAGCACACTAAAATTTAAGAACACCCACACAAATTAATAAGAACTTAAAAATGTAGCTAATTCACTGTACAAACCCATGGAGCTAAGGCAGGGCTTCTCAGAGGTCCTGAAGTACAGGCTCACAAGAGACAATTTCAGTCTAAATTCTCCACACTGGAATCCAGGAGCAACGGGTCACCTAGATACCCTGAAATTCAACTATATTAATAACATCCCCCTTTAAATAGCTGGACAATAGGGGGAAGCTGCAGAATTAGAAAGCGTCAAAATGTGCGCCAAGCCACTGTCAGTGTCTATCCCAGGGGCAGGAAGGTGAGGTCTTAGATAGTTTCAACTTTTGGAATCAGCCCACATGGGCATGGAGCAGGGGTCAACCCTAAGGCCCCTCTTCATCTCATCATGCTTCTTTCTCACGCCCTTCACACAGACCTTGGTCTCCACTGGACCACCCAGCTGATGAGACGAAGACGTGAACCCATCTCAGCGAGTGCTGAGGCTGGGAAGAATCGATGTCTAGACAGGGTGAGTCACACCTCAGGGAAGCCAGTACCGAACTGTCTACATGAACCAACGCGGTGAGAGGACTGTGAGCGGGGCCTGACTTCATTATGACTGGGTTTAGAAAAATGAAACACCTGAGTGTTGTGAGTAAACTTACAGGCTCAGTATGAGAATGATAATAATCATGGTATCCTCACCAAAGTGGTGAGATGACGAAGTTATAATGAACTAAAGGTACTCTTAAGGAAATAAGCTTTGTAATAGATGCTACAAATCTTTCCTTATTGAAACAATCAAGGAATTATGATACCATTGTATAAAGTACAAAAGTAAGTTAAACTTGTCTATGCCTTTGGGAGTCAGGACAGTAGGTCCCCCTGCCTCTGGCAGTGAGAGTGGGAGACGGCAAGGGGCCACAAGGACAAGTGAGGTGGGGCTGGCTGCCCACGGGGGCTCAGTTTGTGGGAATGTAGCAGGCGGAACGGGCTCTTTTCCGCATGCATGTTATGTTCGAATAAGAAGTTTTAAAAAATTTAAAAATCTCAAATCTCTTAATATTCAGTTTGTAAGGAAGAAGCTTTTTAGATTAAAAGCATGATTTTTTTCCCTCAAAAATAACTTTAAGGTTCTAGAGACTAAGAGCCCCGAGCTTTAAACAGAGTAGAAATTCTATAAGATTAATTGTACTTTTCAGATTCACTGCCTTCTTTTAAACCTTTATTTCAAAGGATGTTCTAATAACAAAAGTGCACAACCACAAAAAAAAAACATGGTAACCATTCCCCTGTGTCTTTCCAGGGCTACCCATCTGAACCCACCATATAAGTAATACACTAATCTAGATTCTATAAGAGTCCACTGTTCATCAGTGAATTATTCATCCTGAATCTATTCCTATTCCTACCCTTTTGGGGGAAAAATATTTTTCAACAGCTTCCTATTGTCTCCAGTGCAGCCATGGGTTAAGTCACAATTATACTGGAGGCAATAAGAGAAAAATAAAATAGCTTTTCAGAAGGGGCTGAGCTGACCATTCTTTTTTTCTCACTCATCTTAATGCTAAAAAGACCAAGATTCGTCATGCTGATAACATCTGAGTGGGCTTCAGCCCTGAATGGCCTCCAGCTGCCAACCTATCAATCATCTCAGAATAAGATACAGCAGATTCTTAAGGCACTCAGTACATATTCAACTCAACCAGCTTCCCTGCAAGGCTCTCAAGAGAGCCATGGCGCTTTTAAGAACCAGAGCTTTCTTATTTTGTATGGCTCATTGGAATGTCTCTCAACCAGTAGTTGGGGTTATACAGCCTGCAAGGTCACAGTACAGGGTCCGTGGCCTAAAGCAAAAATAAGAGTTTGAGAACTAATTGGTAGATGATCATTACAGCTGAGGCAGCCTTTGTACTAAGTCCAAGATCTGCTCCCCGATCCTGAGATAGGAGGAATGAGGCTGGAAGAAGCAAACAAAGCAGGAAAATTGCTTTACATAAAATGAGATCAAACAGATGTTCGGAGACTAAGTTATAACCCTGACGTATAGATGACCACACCGTCAGCTATAAGAGTGAGGAAGCGTAGCAAGGACATCCCGTGTCCCCTTAATTGAGTTTGCAAATCTTCAGAGAGAAGCAAGCTTTACTGGATGGCTTCCTCACTGTATGTTAGTACACACATATTTTTAAGGCAAAAATAAGCTAAAATAGCAACAGTAATAATAAGGAAGAAGAAAAAAAAGTCAAGAATGGGGGGATCATGCTTCAGTACCCCATTCTGCAGGTGTGGGGATAATGACATACACAGAGGAAAAGACACTTCTGAGTCCAACACAGATGCTTAACAGACCAAACCCACTGCACCAAAAGATGGTGTTAATACTATCACCGCTCTTCTTCTATGTGAGGGCCTCCCAGGGAGAGTTTCTGCTAAGTAACTTTAACCTGGAAAGAAGAGACAGCTGAGCATCTTCTCAGTCTTCCTAGGTCTGCCCTCAAAACACAATGTAATAAAGTTTCAGAGCACTGCCCAAAGTCTCTAATTTCAGGTGTTGCCTGGGCCTAATACCAAAATATGTCACCACTTTGCCACTAACCAAGCTTTCAGAATTTACTTTCATCTACCTACACAATAGTCCCTATCATTATAATCTTAAATCATAGAGGAGGAAAAAATGTTTGAGATTCTGTCTCAACTTTTGTGTGTTCATTGCTCAGTCATGTCTGGTTCTTTGTGACCCATGGACAGGGGCTTGCCAGGCTCCTCTGTCCATAGAATTCTCCAGGCAAGAATACTGGAGTGGGTTGCTATTCCCTTCTCCAGGGGATCTTCCCAACCCAGGGATCAAACCAGGGTCTCCTGCATTGCAGGCAGATTTTTCACACTCTGAGCCACCAGGGAAGCCCATCTCAACTTTTACTAGTATGAAATCTTAAGTTACTTATCTGGGCTTTGCTTTCTCCATCCATAAAGAATCAGATCAGTTGATTTCTACCCATTGATCTATAAGCTACAGATAAGACTTTCTTGACCTACTTCACAAAATTGTTACAAAGAATTTTTTTAAAAACATTTAAGATGCATTTTAAACTGTAAAGCACTATATAAGTTCTAGGTATTATAATGCATGCACGCATTCTAAGTTGCTTCAGTCATGACCAAACCTCTGTGACCCTGTGGACTGTAGCCCACCAGGCTCCTCTGTCTGTGGGGATTCTCCAGGCAAGAATATTGGAGTGGGTTGACATGCCCTCCTCCAGGATCGTCCCAACCCAGGGATTGAACCCATGTGTCTCTTACATGTCCTACATTAGCAGGCAAGTTCTTTACCACTAGCGCCACCTGCGAAACCCCCAGGTACTACAATAAGTAATGTTGAAAATATAACCCTAACCTTAAAATAATTCGGCGAGGTCATTTAAGAGACCAACCAATCTTTACACTCCAAGTGGATCCCCTTAGCTGAGGCTCCCATGAGACAATATGTGAATGCAGAATGCCATGGCTCTAAGTTAGAAGCACAGTCAGAGACTGCTAGTTCCACAGTGCCCAGTGAGGAAAGGAAGGCAGAGAACTGGCCGGGACAGGACAGACAAATAACACAGGCAGCCAAGTGATTAAATAAACTGTCAACAGATGAGACAGACTGGGAACAGGAGAGAGCGAAGCAGTGTGGGGACACAGTTTGAACAGTAATCAGGTATGCTCAGACATAATCTGTAACTGATTCATGATAATATAAAACCCCAAATTTGTAAGTTAATAGTACATAAGAAGGAACAACTCAAGAATTTTCCTTCTGTTCATCAGTTACTCATTAAATTGAATATACTACTAAGGTGCTTTTCTCATTTTGGATATATTAAGTTGTTAAAATCAACAGCCAATTGTTAATTTTTTTAAATCTTAAAATTTTAGTATTACATCTGTGTAATGCAAATACCAGTGTTGAAACAAATGCATGGAGACAGCACAAAGAGTGGACATAATTTCAGCAGGCAAGTACCCGTCTTTCTTAAATACAATCTAGCGACCAAATTATGAGTCCAACAGAATTCAGATATAGCCAGCAGGCTACAGCCATACGACCCTGAATGCACCCGATCTCATCAGAGGTGGCCAGGAGGATGCCATTTATCCATACACTGACACAATGCCATGCCTCATGTCCAGGTGTCTGAAACTCCAATTACTTATTATTAATCCACATAGGCATGTAAACAAGCTCTCCCACAATTCTCTCCTGATGTTTCTAATTCAATTTTCTCCAATTATATCTATATATCACCCAGGAATATTTTTCTTTTCTGCCCCTAATGTTTTCTGCAAGGGTAAGTAATAAGGAAGTTTCCCTCCCCCACCTCCAACCTGCTTAAGATGACACAATGGTTAATCTATCTCTTGGCTTATTTTTTAAAACTGCTTAAAATATATGTTTCCTATGAATAATCACCCCCCAGTTATCCAAATATATGAACAAGGGGAGGATTTGTGCACAACAGTATTTCCAAATGACTCAATATTTCGACAAACTGCACATAGCATCCTTCAGCTCTTTTGTCAGAATTCACCTGAACTAACCACTCAGCATTTTAGCCTTTTAAATGCATACTATCTCTCCCCTCTTATGTCCTACCATTTTTTAAACACAGAGGGCCAAAGGGATCAGCTTCTTGCCATGATCACATATAAGAGAGTGAACAGAGAGGTGAATCAGAACGAAAAGCAGTAAGGCAGAAAGATGTATTTTCCAGTATGTTCTTAAATGCAGTATTTACTATTATTAATATCATAGTTTACCAAAATGCCTTGCTCTCACAGAGTAATATTGCTTTAAGGGATTCTAGGAACTTAAATAGAGTTTAAATTACATCCAGCCAATGATTGGCCATGGGCATCACTCAGTTCTCTGAATTTAGGTTGCACAACTTTCCTAGCATCCCTAGTCCTCACCCATGTCTCCTTTAAGTGCTAAATGTTTCTTGAAAGTGAAGGAAATAAGCACTACAATATTGTTAAGTAATTAGCCTCCAACTAATAAAAATAAATGAAAAAATAAAATAAAATCAAGGACATTTTTTTAGTCCAAAAAAAGAAGAAAGTGAAGGAAATGAAATGTCTTTCAAATCCCCAGATAATCATCATACTCCAAAAAAAATAGTAACTTCTGAAATTAATAACACTTCTCTGGATATCCCTAAGAGAAAAACCAGGACCCTGTACTTAATGACTTAAAATGTTACAAATAAATAAAAAAACAGTATAATACATGGAGCTAAAGCTTTTCCAAGAGATTCTACCTATTTGTTACAGTCTCTCTATGTGTAACAATTGAAATATTTGTGTAATAATTAATTACACAATAATTGAATATTCGTGTAATAATTGAAAACTCATGCTGTCATTAGGCAAATTTAAAGCTTTTCTATTGTATACCCAGTTGTCCATAACATCTGGACTTCTTTCCCTTTATATACTTTCCCCAGCTGCCCTTGCATCTGATGGAACAGTGCCAGCCAGAAGCCGACAGCGAAGCACTTCCCAGACTATCCGCTCAGTCGAGTGGCAGCTGCCAGCTCCCTTCTTCTGGGGTCCTGGGCATCCATCCTTTAAGTCCCGTGGGTCCTGTCTCCCTTGCACCCTTTCATCAAGGTGAGCCCTTTAGGTAGCAGTTCCTCACTTGGTGGGAGAGCCTCGTCCACCCTCTGGTACCGGCTAACGTCCTGGCGAACCGAAGGCAGCGATCGCAGTGGCTGGTGGCCGTTGGACTGACAACCTAGGATTAAAGGTAAACAGTTACCTGGGTCTTGTTTTCCCCTTCAGTGTCAAAACAGCCTTTGTAAAAAAAAAAAAAAAGAAAACTTTACATAAATCCTGGGGCCAGTCACATTTCCCACCCCTCCCCTCCTCTTCCTGTTCCCACGCTGGCTCGGTCCTAGTCAGGCACCAACGCTTCAGGGTCACACCGTGACCTCAAGATAATGAATCGAGAACAAAATATGGAGGAAGAGAAAAGGGGATGCTTTAGGTAGCAAATAAATTACAGAATAAGAAAATCATTTCTATTTCTGAGTCTACGCTATTTAGGCATATGAAATTATCCTTGGGCTTTTTGATGCATCTATGATAGAAGAGTTTGAAGGAATCATTCTACCCGTCCACATTCACTCAGAGAGAAAGCAAAGTTCACACGTAAATTTGCATCCTCAGACACTCAAACAGCATATTTCCAAGTGTCAGAACACGTCACCTGACTTAGCTGACGTTTCTTATACTGCAGAAGGCAAAAAATGACTTTAGATGCAAAGCACACATGAGCCATCTGTGTTGAAGCTTCGTGCAATGAGGAATGACCTAAGACGTTCCAGAAAACCTCACAGATAATACTGGTAGATGCTGCCAGCCTGTGTGGTTCTGAATCTACACACCTAGAGATTCCTTATGAAACGCTTCTTCGCACTGCCCAGATGAGAGAACCGAGCCCTGGGCGCGTGAATGCAAGGGTACACAGCACGCACACGCGCGGTTTGCTCCTGGACATCTGCCCCGAGGCACTCCAGGCCTCCAGGGTTGCAAGGACCACAGGTCCCCCCACCCACCAGGCCACTTTCCTAGGGAAAGCAGGTGCCCACATTGATACAGAGCCTTGAAGTTCATTATTTGACAGCCCTCTTATTTCAGCAATAGAAGATCCATTTAAAAAATAAATAAATAAAAGAAGCTGTTGAACCCAAAGGTGAAGAATTCCGCTAATATCTGACCTGCAGCATAATTTACATTGAGGGGCAACCCTCTGAGCAGGGATGCCTGAGACACGGGCCACACTGTCTCCTCCATCCTACCTCCAATCGCGCCCTCCTCCTGGGCAGTGGCCCCTTCACAAGCCCCTGGGGTATCCCGAGCAGCACCCTCTTCCTGGGGCTGGCTCTCAGCAGCAGCAGCTCCCTCCAGGCTCCCCCGCCGCTGCCAGACGGCCCCCACCTCCTCCTGGTCAGGCACAGGGGCCGATTCTGACCCTGGCCCTTCCTCCTCTCCACTGGGCGCCTGCACCACAGGTAAGGAACCAGCAGTGCACGTGGAATCCTGGGACCCTTCAGCAGGGCCACTGCTGGCGGGCCCTGCTGCACAGGCTCCGTCTTCCTCCTCCTGAGAAGAAAAGGCTGGCGTTTCAGGAAACCGTGCGCTCTCGAGGGATGAGCACCGTGTCTCCACCGAGGAGAGCTGCGTGGTAACGCTCTCATTGCAGGAGCTGTCGGCCCCTTCCAGGTCACTCTCTCCCTCGGGCCTGGTGCTGGCCTCGCTCACGCTCTCTGTCCTGGCAGGGTCGCTGGGTTCTGTTTCTGAGGACACCTGGGAAGGCTCAGACCCCTGATCGAGGGACTCCGTCTCACTGACGGCTCTTCGGCTCCCCCCCGACGTGTCAGAAGTGCCCGTGTCGGCCCCACTTGTGGGCTGATCCGCCTCCTGAGAGCCACACAAGTCAGTGCTGCCCTGGTCCACACTCGGTTGAGACTCTGGGCCATTCTCGCTTTCATCTGGGCCCGGGCCTGAGGGTAAAGAGGTCTCCGCAAGCTCTGGAAGATTTCCCGGCTTATCCTCGAAGGAAGCAGCTTCGTTAAGGGAGGCTTCCTCGGCCTCCACTGGGTTGTCTTCTGGCTTTGTCTGAGAAGTCAGGCTCCCATCATCAGGTCTCGATGCCCTGCTAAACATGATCAGCCCTCCGTCCTCCTCCAAGGAGGATGGATAGCCCAGGTCTTGCTGGAACTCATGGTCTTCTTCATCTGAGTCAATATGAAGCATTGCATTGAGTCTTGTGTCAGTGGGAAAACTACTCCTTAGCTTTGGAGAGGCTCCCACAGACCTCTCCGAGCAAGTAGCTGCACCTGACCTAGAATGGCCACTGTGTTCAATAGCATCTAAATAATCATTGAGTGAATCCTGACGTCCTCTGGGAGGTGAGGTCCTTGAAGACGTAGAAGTTAATTCCTCTGTGTCTATTTCCAGAGTAGAACTAGTCCTGAGAGAATGCTTGGGGGTCCCATCAGCACTCTCCTCAGAAACTGGGCCATTGGAACAAACTGGGCTGTCGTGATGGCCCCCTGGCATGTCCTCCTCATCAGAAGGGCTTCCTAGGTCTCCGTTCACAGAACTGACTCCAAGTATTGTGCCAACAGCTTCCGGAGAGGCATCTGAAGGAGAAAACAGCGTTTATAAAAACAAAGTGTTATTACGAATTAGCTTTTAATATCCCAATCCTTTGCCGCCAATCTGTTCAAAGAATTCAGTCATCCCATGGGGGGCTCTTCACAGCAAGGGTCCCCAACCCCAGGGGCACACACTGGAAAAGTCCACACAGCCGAAGGTGAGCGGCAGGCAAGGGAGTGAAGCCCCGTCTGCACTCACAGCCTCTCCACATCACTCACGTGGCGCCTGAGCCCCGCTTCCTGTCCGTGGCAGCAGGACGAATGGAACGCACTTGGATGACCACAAAGCCGCCCCCCACATCCCTGGTCTGTGGAAAAGCTGTCTTCCATGAGACCAGTCCCTGGTACCCAAACGGCTGGAGACTGTTTCACAGTTATCACCAACGTGCTGAGATTCACTGCTCACTACCTAACAGGTACATATACTGCCGGCCAGCCTGACACATGAGGTTTTATATGTTCACTACTGCTGAAAATGCCACATCCCAGTTTCCAAACACAGATAAAAACCTAAGTGAGATTTTATTTTATATATAAACAGACTTTCATACCTGCTTGAAAAACTTCAGCAGGTAATCAATCGATAGCTATTTTATGTTCAGAACAGGACACAAACAATTCTATTCAAATGTAAACTGGCAACAGACTGAGATGTAATAAGTTCTACGACAGTGGTGTATTTACTCAGATATCTCACCTTCGTGCACAGAAGATGTGACCTCCACTCTGAACTGGAGGTACCCACTCACATGGTCAGCTGGGAGCCTTCTGCCAAGGTTGTAGCTGAGCATCTGATCACTGCAAGAATAGAAATGGTCTTTTCATCCTGCTTCTCTGCTGTAGGCTTCATCTCCTTCCTGCAGGCCACCCCCTAAACCCCACATATGTCTCTTAGAATTCTCAGACTCATGAGAAAATGAAAAGGTATGTTAGAGTCAACGTAATATTATTAATTTGTACAAATGAATACTTATAAACCCAGGGATAAAAGGGAATCTTGTCACAAGGAAAATTATTAGTAAATGCAATATAATACAAAATGCAATACAATGTTATGATTTTTCAAAGGGCACTGATTTGTTCTCTCACTGCTAAGACTGATCAGGAAAAGGACATTTTAAAAGCCATCAAGGAGCTGGAAAAGGCCTAAAATTTTGACTGTTTTCTGACTCAAGTATAAATGAATAGAGGGCCTGGTTCCAAGCATTTAGCATGAGGCAAGAATACTGGAGTGGGTAGCCATTCCCTTCTCCAGGGGGTCCTCCAGACCCAGGGATTGAACCGGGTCTCCCACACTGCAGGCAGATTCTTTACCAGGGAAGCCCCTCTAAAAAGGCAGGCATGTGGAATTCGCTGGTAGTCCAGCGGTTACAACTCCATGCTTCCACTGTAAGGGGCGGGGGTTTGGCCCCTGGTTGGGGAACTAAGATATGCCATGTGCCATGGACAAAAGCAAAGACAGACGAGCTAAGGGTCATCATGTGGAGGGCACAGAGCTGCTATATCCTGAAGAACAGGAGTGGGGAGCTAGGAGAGAGCCGAGTGAGAACAGGCCAGGCTCTGAGAGCTGCTCCGGTGTGTGAGGGGCAGGGGCTGCAGCTCCTCCCCCTTCTCGTTTGCAGAATAAGGGGCTCGCTCTGGGCCCTCACTTGGTGGGGGTGACTATCACTGATTCTCTGCGCAACCTGTGAGTGATACTGATGGGATGGCTGGAGAAGCGGGCTGCACCCCCTGGAGGGGTCTTGTTGCCACACTGGCCGGCGGGCGGGAGGGGCCCACACAGCGGGCCCTGCCTAGCTTCTGCTCCATCTTAGCTCCAGGCTCAGGCCATCGGCCTCCTGGAGGATGAAATAGCTGATATTTTTCAACTCTGTGCTTATTTATTAAAGTCAAATACAATCACATCATTTCCTTGTATGCAAGCAACTCTTAATTAAGGAAAATAATCAGAGGGACAGGACCAGATCACCCATCTCTGCTCTCACACTGCCCTCTATTGGCAACTTCGGGAGGAAACACAGGGCCTCCACCTAAACACTTGGACCACTGTAGACTTCAGAGCCTCTAGTCCCTACTGATTACTCATCTACACACGATTTCCTTTCTTCTCTACCTCCTCGGCATAATTTTAAATAGATGCTACCTGTTTAAAAGAACACATGCTAATGTAAAGTCCCAGTTCAGCTCTTATGAATTTCTTTGGCTTCATACAAAGAATTTCTTAAAACAATAAGGTTTTTTCTTTTTCTTCCCCATAAATTTTGTAATAAATATTTGATTGATGCTCTTAAAATGCTTTGTTTCCCCCATCTGAGTGCTAACACCCTAATAAGGGCTTTGCATGCATCATCATCCCCCTGTGAGCCAGGCGGTGGCCCTGTTTTCTAGAGGAGGAAGCTAAGGCAGAGAGAGGATAGGTAACTTGCCCAAGGCCAGACAACAATTAAGTGACAGAACCAGGATTAGAACACAGATATCTATGACACAGATGCCCCTGCTCTGTTAGGCCCCAGATCATATCTCATTTTATGAGCACTTTCCGTAATCCTTGGCTGCTTTAAGTAGCATGGATTTTAATGATATTTACTCATGGCTCATCCCAATGCAATTGATATCACGATGTTTTGTGTACTTAAACTGATAAGTTAAGAAAAATTTTTTTGGTAAAGGGATGTTTTGGCATTAACTATTAGATGATATAAGTATGTTAAATGCTATTACATTAGAGTGTTCCAATAATTCTGCAATGACTGCAACCTGCATAACAGAAGTGATGTCTCTTTCCTTGACTGCTGTCTTCCAGCATTTGGAGAGTGCCTGACACGCAGAGACGCTCCACCTTTGTCCACTAATGCATGAAGCCAGCAGCAAACTTCCTCAACCTGCTCTCAATACTGTGGTCCTCATCCATCTCTTTGGACATTCAGTCTTGGAATAATAAAATCTTCCCTTCTTTGCTAAAATCAAATTGACTCTCCTCTCCTCCTCTTTGGGCAATAAAAGTAAAGTGTTGGTGTCGATGATGAAGACTTAAAAAAGTGATGAATTTTAGCTAGGAAGTAAATGTTTAGCAGGGATTCTAAGAATGGGATCCATTCTTTTGCTCATTATCATATTCCCAATACCCAAAACAGTGCTTAACATTTAGTAGATACTATACATATACATATCCACATATTTGTTGAATAAACTTAACAAATGAGACTCTTTACTTTGAAAAAAGATTTTTAATAGGTATTAGTGCTGTTGTTAACCCAAACTGACAAGATACTCAGCTCTACCATCTATAAGTACAGGAAAGACTCCCTATTCAGAAATTCCAAGTCAAGGGGGTTTCATCCTTCCTGAGTGACTGCCAGGGGATTCACCTGCTTCTTATTCTTAGTTTCATCTGACTCATCCTGCCTCTTTCCTGTGACAGATAATTGTGTACCCTACATTATATATTATTATGGTATATATAATAAGTGCCAAAGAACTCCCACTGCCTGATTGAGACATTTTCTCACTAGTGTAATCAGAGCAAACGACAAAGCATGGGAAAGTGTTGTGCTTTTTGGACAGAATGCAAGCCACTTTCTGAAAAAAAGCTCACATTCAAACCAATACTCTTGAAATAGGTAATCAGTAAGGAGTTTCAGCTCATCCTATAAAATTTCACCATATGAAACTTCAATTACTTCAGAGAGTTGCAGTCTACAAACACATAAGTAAAGAAAACTCATTATTTTTCAAGATGTATCAATTACTTGATAGAAAGTAATAATCAGATTAAAAATATATTTAGATGCTAAGAGCAGATACACTAATATGTAGTATCATGTTTATTTAATAAAGCAAATCCCTAAGTATCAGGCAATGCTTTTGATATATCTGTGTGGAAATATTTCATAATTCTGGCATATCGCAAATTCATGCTGGACTTCCTTCCAATATACACAGAATCTATGCTAGGCAGTATTATGTGTCCATTCTTTAAAAGACTGAATGAAAGCCAGCAAGTTAACAGGAGAGTCAAGCACTAATAAGGCTTTATTTTTCCTTGATCATTCTTATGGGTATACATAAATGGACACTTCTGTCAAAAGTCACAGATATTATATAAATTATATGATTAAACTTACATAAATTAAATTATAAACATATTATATTTCCAATAGTTAATTCTCACCAATTATAATTTTTCATTTTCTATCAATCCTAAAAATAATTTTTAAAAACTTCCCAAAGCTGAAGCTCCAACACTTTGGCCACCTGTTGCTAAGAGCCAACTCATTGGAAAAGACCCTGATGCTGGGAAAGACTGAAGGCAAAGGTAGAAGGGGCCACAGAGGATGAGATGGTTGGATGGTATCACTGACTCAATGGACATGAATTTGAGCAAACTCCAGAAGATAGTGGAGGACAGAGGAGCCTGGCGTGCTACAGTCCATGGTGTAGCAACGAGTTGGACATGACTTAACGACTGAACAACATCATCAAAAGAGTATTATCTCCACTAGAAGCAATAATTGCTATCCTTAAAAATAACTGTAATTTCCCTGTTTTATCAAATTAAACCAGGCTGCTAGAATTTCAGCATAATATTTCTACTTTATGTGGTCTTACTCAACCATTGCCTCTAATGGACAGAGAATTAGATTCCATCAGAATCTCTTAATTTCAGATTTCAAAGGGGTCTTTGAGATCACCTGGTCTAAAGACTTTATTTTTCAAACGAGGAAACTAATGTCTGAAAAAATCGTGGCTTGTCAAAATGCTAAGAGGACATTTAATTAGCTGCAAAGTGCCTGTGAATGATCAACCTCTCAGTTAGCTGGACGCGTATTCCATCACCGCCAGCCTTAAAGTGTGGCAGAGAAGTCGAGATTCTGGAACAGACTCATCTGCGCAAATCCCAGCTCCACCACTGGCTTGCTAGCCTCAGCTTCCTCATCTCTGAAAGGGGTACAACAACACTGTTCACCTCGCAGAGTTGTTGAGATTATAGAAGCAGAAGAGAGTAATTTACTTAACTCCTGACATAGAATAGGGCCATACTGTTCATCACTGATACTGCTGACCACCACCACTGTTATCATACATTCATAATGTTCCCCTAAAATGAAAAGGATGCCCCCTAGTGCTACGTCAGAGCAGCTGTGTTACTGAGTTTGCTGGTACTTACCGTGTGAAAATATATCCACCATTTATAATAAGGAATGGGGGCATGTTATGATTTCTCAACTACTTGATTCACAGCTTACAAAAAGCTAACAGAAAGGAGACAGACGTCAAACCACATTTTAAAATTCTCTCAATGAGTAATTTCTAGTTGCCTAAATGAATGTCTTAGAGCTCTAAGTACATGTCTTAGAGCTCCACATCATCTCTGAGTCCAGGCTCTGTTTTAAATGGCCCTAAAATAAGGCAGTTTTGGTATCTCAGGCATAACAAACATCTCTGGATAGGGTGAATCCGGATTGGGAGGTGTCAACCTGATACTGGGATCCTGTACTAAGGAGAGGCTGTTATAGCAAGACTTCAATATACTCAAAAATCAATTAAACATGTGACATTTTACGCTGAAATGCTAATAGTAGGTACATCTTGGAAAAGATAGATAACTCAAAAAAGGTACATGAAAATAAAGTCCTTTTTGTCCTGCACATTTTAAGGCATATACCAGCACTTTCATTTTTAAAAGAAGTATGTTATCACTTCTTATCAGTGAGAAAAGTTCTAGGACTTCAAGTATCATTTCAGTTGCTTCCGTGGAAACTACTTGCAACAGGATCCCTGATTACCCAATGGCTTGCCGCTCCAGTAGCCTCTGGACTGGGATGGTGAGCTTCCCCAGGAAACGCTTAATGATAGGCCGGCTCTTAGCAAACTTGTCTTTAATTTCAATCTCTAAGACATCAGTAAGGAGTGCAAAAAAGGAGTATTTCTGAAAACAAAACATAACACAAGTCAAAAAAGAAATATGAAATTATGTATATCATTTTACTAATGTAAATGACTATAAGAAAAAATAGTATCTCTTAACTTCTAATGACATAGAGAGTCTACATTGCCAGACATATCTGCAACAACTGTCAATCTTTTACTCAGTCAGAATCATGAACAGTCACAAAGATTAGAAAGCAAGAGTCAGGATCTAGATGACAAAGGAAGCACCTGCAATCATCCAAGTCTTCTGGGCTGAATAGTTTGAGGAGATACTATCAAATATTAAATTATGCACAATACAATTTTAGTGCTCACCACATTTACTGCATTTTAACTCTTTAATATTTAATATCCTGTTATATGGTGGCTTAGAATTAACCAATACCCTGATTAACAGCAAACTTAATTCCTGATCCCATGGAATTTTGAAGTTGCACATCATCGTCCTTCACTTAGTGGTTAAAATAGAAGCACCTAAGGAATATTATGATTTCCCTGGTTTATAGCAAAATAAAACAATGTTCAAATAGAAGTTACTTAATTTAAAAGGCACATAGAGACACTTCTCCTGGGATAGAAAAATAAAGTATGAGGTTAAGATAAGCTTTGTTGTTTTCAGAACGCCATTGGGAAACACTGGATCAGATATTAATAAGGATATAAAAGAAAAATAACCAACTTTACTCACTTACAAACACTTTCACATATATTACAAAGATAAGGTGTTCCTTTTTATAATGAGGGTCTCACAAAAAGTGAATGATGGAGCCAGAAATCTAACCTGAACCATTTGTCTCTGTCCCTGGTAGTATCTAAGCAACAACAAGGATGTCTGGCTAGTGCCAGCCAACTTTACACTCAGGGGTCACTAAGTTTATATAGTCATAACAATTTAATTTCCCCAAAGGGCCATGAAGTTTAGCAATCTGCTTAATGGAAAAAACACTTGCTTAGAATAAGACAGCAGAGTTTAAGCACTACTTCTGCCCCTGAATAGCTAGTTACATGAACATTTTAAGCTTTTGTTCATTAATCACAAAAATAGAGAGATGAGAATATCATCCCTTACATATCCTTTGTCATGCCTGTACTGGTAACATGGCTAAGAACTCTGTAAATATTAAATGTTAGAAAAATAAAGTTATTGCTAGTATCATTACTATCTCCACTCTTTACCTTCTAAGTGATCATCTTGCCATCATCTAGGCTTCTAATGTGTTAAATTAAGTGGTATTTTTTAAGAGTTATTCACTATTTGGAGACAGTATTTCACACCAGGAATAAAAAAACTGGCAATATTTAGCCCCTAAAATAACCACGAAAACTGCCCAAGAAAAACATCTTGCTGTGCTGGTAAGTTTCAGCCATAGCTTTCCTCCAGTTGGTTTTGGAACTCTTGAAACTCTCTCTCCAGTGAAATACTGTTCAGCATTGTTAGAACGTATTATTGTCATTAAACATTTAGGGAGTGATTTAATAAACTGTGCAACTCCCATGCCAATATACATTTGTCTTAGCTCAGTTGGTAAAGAATCCGCCTGCAATGCAAGAGACCCCAGTTCGATTCCTGGGTCAGGAAGATCTGCTGGAGGAGGAATAAGCTACCCACCCCAGGATTCATGGCCTTTCCTTATGGCTCATCTGGTAAAGAATCAGCCTGCAATGCAGGAGACCTGGGTTCGATCCCTGGGTTGGGAAGATCCCCTGGAGAAGGGAAAGGCTACCCTCTCCAGTATTCTGGCCTGGAGAATTCCATGGACTGTATAGTCCCTGGGTTCGCAAAGAGTCAGACACGACTGAGCAACTTGCACTTTCACTTTCAGAAACACTCATTAAAATTAGTATGTGAACGGTGTCTTGATTCCCTGAGGAGTGGTAGGAGAACTCACGCTTTGCTCCCTAGAAGAGAATCAATGTCTCTGTTCAGTCTGTGACAAAACAATATTTCCAGTGGGAAAACCCTGGGCTTGATTTCACTAATACGGCACACTGCCGTGACTGGTAGGGTATTGTAGCTATGAGGAAGTCTGAAGTACCATCAACACAGTCTGCCTTCCCTCAGGACGACAACTCCTCAACTGCCTTGCGTAATTAACCAAAATCCAGAAATCAAAAAAACATTCGCCAAAGCCTGTAGGGAGAGAAATTCCTTTAATTTATATTGAGTATGTGCTAGAACAAAATATAAAAATTTTAAATAAAAATGGGATCGATATTACTGACTTTTCCTTCTGCCTCAGGCTCGCATATGGCTCTGCAAGGCACTGTTACTGATGTTGTCCTTACAAAATTTTGATATTTTGCCCATCATTAATTTTTGCCTTTATTTTGATTTCTTTAAAAAATGTTGCATTGAAATATTAATTTTGATCATTGAGTCTTTTGAACCCTATAAATAACGCATCTGAGGGAAGTCCCTCATTTGCTTAACCCTAGACCCACCCCTGGTTAGAAGGGAATTTCTCATTGTACCCTTTTTCTAACAACTTCCAGACACCTCAGCCATCTTACCCACACCCATGGGCAGCTCAGTGATACAGAGACCAGTGGAGAGAGATGGAGCTGGCCAACTTCTTGTCAAGCAGAAGGTCTCTGACGATCATCTTACCTCTCGGTGCCAAATTGGATTGGTGGTGTTACTGATGATAGTAGACCTCCTCTCCTGCCCGTGGTGGGCACAGGTAGGGAAACTGCTCTTCTTCCCTGGCTGAATGGACATCTTAAGGTAAGGGTCAGGATTGAAGAACATGCCTTTCTTTAGCCCAACTGCCCTAAGGTCTTTAAAGAAAGAAAGAGAGGAGGAAGAAGGGAAGGAAACAGAGAGGGAGAGGAAAGGGACAGAAGATAAGACAGTCACATATTCTGATTAGAACAAGCGGGTCAATGGCAATTCGCTCTTAAATAATTACACAGAAAACTCTGAACAGAATCTATTCAGCAAACAATAACAAAATTAATCACTCTATGATTGCTTAGATAAGTGAGGGCAAGTAGGTTATGACTAACTCCAGCAAAGGGTCCTCTAACGGGCTGCAGAATGAAGCCAAATTTGTATCACCACGTTATATACCTCCAATGACTTTCCTAGGTACCATTTTGATTCTAACGTATGCATCTTCACCACCTTTTTCTGTGTAGCTTGGCAAGCAGCACTTCACACAATGTCTTAAGAGAAATCCTTAGTAAATACTGTATTTAAAAAGAAAACCAATATGTTCTTTCATGAGATAAAAGTGGATCTTCTGCATAAACATACAAAACGCAGAGACTTCAGTTTAATTGCGGATGAAACTTCAGAGCACACATTCAGCTGTACCATATGTAAAATGTTATATATATTCTACAAATGAATGTTAGAAGAAAAAGGGAGACCAGAAATATTTCTAAAATTTGATTGCTATTTGCTGTATTAAATAACTGTAAGGTTATTTTTTCAGCAGCCTGTTAAGTAACTTAAATATTTGTTAAAAGTCCCATAAAAAGTCCCATCTTAGATTCACCAGTTGTTATTTCATACAATATGAGCTGCTAAAATTTCTGGCTAATGTCTGGTTAGTGAAGAGACTAACACTTTTTAAAATGGTCAAGCTACAGGATGCAAAAACGTCAGGATAAAGCTGGCCTCACAGGGTCCCCAGTTCCTTTCTGAGAATATCGTTAGCGTAAGGTTGGCTTGAGAGCTAAGTGATCTTGGAAGCTTCTGGAGAATAGACAGTTTGTAGGTCACTTTATACAGTTATGATCAGTGTAGGGAGGTCCTGACCACTGATTCAGACAAAGAATTCTGTGGATAGGCTCTGAACCCTCAAAGACCTTGTGCGTGTGTGCTAAGTCGCTTCAGTGGTATCTGATACTTTGCGACCCTATGGACTGTAGCCTGCTGGGTTCCTGTGTCCATGGGATTCTCCAGGCAAGAATACTGGAGTGGGTTGCCATGCCCTCCTCCAGAGGATTTTCTCAGCCCAAGGATCAAACCCAGATGTCCTGCATTGCAGCTAAATTCTTCACCATTTGAGCCACCCAGGAACCCCCCCCCCCAGGTATGTCTCCTGCATTGACAGGTGGGTTCTTGACCACTGAGCCGCCTAGGAAGCCCCTCAAAGACCTCTGAATGACCCGAATCAGCTGGGGAAGAGTCCCTGTAGAGTAACCTCACAATTTTTAAAAGGTCACCAGGGTCATCCTACTCAAGTCCACCATTCCCGAAACACAAAGTCTTTCTCAGAAGGACAGAATTGGCCTGGGGTTGCCCATAGCACCATATTCTCTAAGGAGTGCTCCCTGGAAGAAGTTCACCAATGTCCAAAAAAAAAAACTTGTGACCTAGATAATGTGTAATGAAAACAGACCAGGACTGTTTACTGTCTCATAACTGGCAGCAGAGGGAGGCAGTCTAACACATCAGAAAAGACTGAAAAACTCAACCAAGAGGACCTATGTTAAGAACACTGCATGGAAGACAGTAAGATCTTTCATCTAAAAGCCCGTGGGAGAAGAGAAAGATTGAGCAAAGAACTAGACAGGCACTTCAGAGAAGCTGCTATAATCTCATTAGCCTCATGGATCCCATCTCTGGCAAGTCCTACTATGGAATCATTATTAACACAGCACTTGAATTTTACTGTCAATTTAATAATGCTACATGTTTTCACTTGGTTTTATTTGGTAACTTTGAGAAAAAATACAATTTGAATATTTTCTTATCCTTATTGTTGGGCTTGCCTCTGACTCAAAGACAAAAGAATGATATTCTTTAGCTGTTCAAGGGATTTTTTACTTCTCAAGAAGGGATTTCTTTGCAGTAAACAAGTACATGTACAGAAATGGCTGTCATGAAGTCTGACAGAGCTAAATTATTCATGCAAAACACTCCTTTGAAAAAACAGCATCCACCAGATTAAGCCATAGCAATGAAAGATGTCACTGTTAACCCTTTCTACAAGAGACACTACACAAGTAAGTCTCCATTAATAAATACAATAAACTACCAGTTATTTGTACTCTGATTATACAGTTCACTTTATCCATACCTTGACTTTCTCATTTATGCTTTACATATTTTATTGCTCATAAATATGCATAACACCTAATAGGTTAAAGAAGGAACGACAGGTTAAATATCTTTAACTTTTTACTTGGAGAAGAGGTTTAAGACTTTCATCAAAAAACAGTTTTTGTTTTATTTGTAGAGTTCAATTATTTGTGTCCCTACTTATTCACAGATAATCAACAGCAGAATATTTGCAGATAGATATTCTACAGAGCTTAAATGTTCTCCATAAATACTGTCATCCACTGTCAATATGCTACACCAGATGAATTATTTAGAATTACCATTATAAAATTGCTTTCATCTTCTATACTTTTTAGACATTTCTGTATATCATCTGCAAATATACCTGATCACACAGTAGGAAATAAAACAGATTTTTAGATAGCCAGCCTCCGTGTGTACTGTGGTGGATACTGGAAAACGTTGTATATAAAGAAAAAGCATCTGGCTACGCCCCAAAACTTATTTTCTGCTTTTCAGGAAAATGTCTTGGGATGTTCAGCCCTCATCTGGTCGTTCTCGAATGGTGGGTTAATTAACATCCCCTCTGAGGTCAAAATCAATATGTGTGTGTCATGTTTAGAAAAATATTGATCACTCGAAAGCTTAGAGCAGTTCTTCTAAAATAAGAAAACTGTGGCATGGGCAAACTAAGTTTTCTGGGCCATGGAGGTTTTCCAAGTGTTCCTTATCTGTAAAGGAAGGGTCCATTTCTGTTTCTGCAGCCCACCCTGCACCCCTCCCCGCCACCCACCCAGAACCCTGAAGCACAGGTAGCCACTGAAATATTCTCAGAAGAAAGACAGATAAGGGGGGTGAGGAGTTTATCACAGGCTGTGGTACTAAGTATTTTTAAATACTTAGATTTTAAAACCCTGAGGGTTCCAACCAAAATATATCTATTGGTCAAATTTGAACTATTTATAGCCTCTGAGATTTGCCAGAGAACCGAAGCAAAAAGGTAGTCATGGTAAGCAACTTCATACGGGGAGGGGAAGGAACATGCTAGACCAGAAATGGATACTACAATGGCCTTGGGCTAGAAATGAGTTAACACATGAGCTTCCATCATACACGATAATCATGTATCCATGGATGTGTGTTTTCAAGATCAGCCTCCTAACTTTCACTATTAAAAATGTCAATTTTCATGAATAACATTTTCTGCAGTGAAGAAAAAGTGAATCTATCAATAATTTAAGTTTCATAAGTACTACACCAATGGAAAAAAATGAAAACATCTTATGGTGACAGACATCTGTTAGAATTTATCTTACATGTGCTGCAGTACAGTTGTCTGTTTCAAAAGTCCATTTCAAATACTGATCTCCTTAGAGAAATCAGTGGTCATATATGGGTATGAGAATTGAAACTATAGAGAAGGCTGAGCGCCGAAGAATTGATGCTTTTGAACTGTGGTGTTGGTTGAGAGTCCCTTGGACTGCAAGGAGATCCAACCAGTCCATCCTAAAGGAGATCAGTCCTGGGTGTTCATCGGAAGGACTGATGCTGAAGCCGCAACTCCAATATTTTGGCACCTGATATGAAGAACTTACTCATTTGAAAAGATCCTGATGCTGGGAAAGATTGAAGGCGGGAAGACAAGGGGATGACAGAGGATGAGATGGTTGGAGATGGCATCATTGACTCAACAGACAAGAGTCTGAGTAAACTCCAGGAGTTGTTGATGAACAGGGAGGCCTGGCATGCTGCAGTCCATGGGGTCACAAAGTATCGGACATGACTGAGCAACTGAACTGAACTGATGGGACTAGATGCCATGATCTTAGTTTTTTGAGTGCTGAGTTTCAAGCCAGCTTTTTCCTCTCTCCTGTTTCACCTTCTTTCATCAAAAGGTTCTTCAGTTTTTCTTCACTTCCTGCCATAAGAATGGTGTTATCTGCATATTTGAGGATGTTCATATTTCTCCCAGCAATCTGAATTCCAGCTTGTTACTCATCCAGCTCAGTATTTTGAATGATGTATTCTGCATATAAGTTAAATAAGCAGGGTGACAATATATAGCCTTGTCATAATCCTTTCCCAATTTTGAACCAGTCTATTTTTCTATGTCTTGTTTTAACTGTTGCTTCTTTACCTGCATACATGTTTCCTGGGAGACAGGTAAGGTGGTCTGGTATTCTCATCTTTTTAAGAATTTTCCACAGTTTCTCATGATCCACATAGTCAAAGGTTTTAGCATAGTCAGTGAAGCAGAAATAGATGTTTTTCTAGAACTTCCTTGCTTTCTCCATGATCTAATGAATGTTGGCAAGTTGATTTCTCGTTCCTCTGTCTTTTTGAAACCCAGGTTGTACATCTGGAAGTTCTCGGTTCATGCATTGCTGAAGCCTAGCTTGAAGGATTTTGAGCATAACCTTGCTAGCATGTGAAATGAGTGCAATTGTATGGTACTTTAAACATTCTTTGGCATTGCCCTTCTTTGGGATTAGAATGAAAACATCTTTTCCAGTCCTGTGGTCACTGCTGAATTTTCCAAGTTTGTTGACATACTGAGTGCAGCACTTTAACAGCATCATTTTTTAGGATTTGAAATAGCTCAACTGGAATTCCATCATCTCCACTAGCTTTACTTGCAGTAACGCTTCCTAAGGCCCATTTGTCTTCACACTCCAGGATGTCCAGCTTTAGGTGAGTGACCACACTATCGTGGTTATCTGGGTCATTAGGACCTTTTTTGTATATTCTTGCAACCTCTTCTTCTTTTCTGCCTCTGTTAGGTCCTTGCTGTTTCTGTCCTTTATTGTACCCATCTCTGCATGAAATGTTCCCTTGGTATTTCCAATTTTCTTGAAGAGATCACTAGTCTTTCCCATTCTTCTGTTTTCCTTTATTTATTTGCATTGTTCATTTAAGAAGGCCTTCATGTCTCTCCTTGATATTCTCTAGAACTCTGCAGTCAGATGGGTGTATCTTTCCCTTTCTCCCTTGCCTTTTGCTTTTCTTCCTTCCTCAGCTATTTGTAAAGCATCCTTAGACAACCACTGTGTCTTTTTCCATTTCTTTTTCTTTGGGATGGTTTTGGTCACTGCCACCTGTACTATGTTACACATATGCATCCATGGTTCTCTGGGCACTCTGTCTACTGGATCTAATCCCTTGAATCTGTTTGTCAGCTCCACTATATGATCATAAGGGATTTGATTTAGGTCATACCTGAGTAGCCTAGTGGTATTCCCTACTTTCTGCAATTTAAGGCTGAATTTTGCAATAAGGAGCTTAAGATTGGAGGTACAGTCAGCTCCAGGTCTTGTTTTTGCTGACTGTATAGAACTTCTCCAACTTCAGCTGCAAAGAACACAAATATCTGATTTCAGTATTGACCATCTGGTGATATCCATGTATAGAGTTGTCTCTCGGGTGATTGGAAAAGGGTGTTTGCTATGATCAGCATGTTTTCTTGACAAAACTGTTAGCCTTTGCCCTGGTTCATTTTTGTACTCCAAGTTCAAACTTGCCTGTTTTTCCAGGTATCTCCTAACTTTTGCACTCCAATCCCCTATGATGAAAAGGACATCTTTCTTTGGTGTTAGTTCTAGAAGGTCTTGTAGGTCTTCACAGAATTGGTCAACTTCAACTTCTTTGGCATCAGTGGTTGGGGCATAGACTTGAATTACTGTGATGTTGAATATTTTGATTTGGAAACTAACTGAGATCATGCTGCTGTTTTTGAAGTTGCATCCAAGTACTGCATTTTGAATTCTTTTGTTGACCATGAGGGTTACTCCATTTCTTCTAAGGGATTCTTGCCCACAGTAGTAGATATAATGGTTATCTGAATTAAATTTGCCCATTCCCATTCACTTTAGTTCACTGATTCCTAAGCTGTTGATATTCACTTGTGCCATCTCTTGCTTGACTATGCCCAATTTACCTTGATACATGGATCTAACATTCCAGCTTCCTGTCCAATATTGTTCTTCACAGCATCAGACTTTACTTTCACTACCAGACATATCCCCAAATGAGCACCATTTCTGCTTTGTCCCCAGCCATTTCATTCTTTATTGAGCTCTTAGTAATTGCCATCTGCTCTTCTCCAGGAGCATATTGGACATCTTCTGACCTGGGGGCGGGGGGGCTCATCTTCCAGTATTGTATCTTTTTGTCTTTTCATTCTGTCCATGGGGTTCTCACGGCAAGAACACTGGAGTGGGTTGCTGTCTCCTCTCCCACTGGACCGCGCTTGCCCAGAGCTCTTCACTGTGACCCGTGCATCTTTGGTGGCCCTGCACGGCATGGCTCATAGCTTCACTTCACAAGCCCTTTTGCCACAACAAGGCTGTGATCCGTGAAGGGGGTTCTTGGCCTTTTAAAACTGCCAATCAATTTTTTTTTTTAATCATTGGCTTTCAAACTTCTTTTGACAGTGACATCTGTATGAAATCCATTATACTGAAACTCATTTTACACATATATATACAGGTGTGTATTTTTTATTTGTGAAGATTTTCAGTTTGTATAAACTGGTGTTCTATGAAAAACATTTCCCTTTAGTGTTTAAACTCTATTTTTTTTCCTATTCTTTTTTTCATTGTTAGTTTCAACTAAATTCATCTTATAAACCACAAATGAATTCCAACTCACAAGCCGAAAAGTAGTGCCTTAGTTGTATGAAAAATATACAACAATCAGAATATTTTACTAACCAGAAAATAAACAACAAAATATTGTCTTCTCCATTTTCCAACATTTATATGTATTTCTCCATAGAAACAGGAGTATCTCTTGGGTTTTTTAATCTTTTGTCTCTAAATTTTTCCTTCCTCTAAATGAGGTAAGCAGAGCACATATTGCATTACAGTTTTTCTTAAGTAACAGTCTTTTTATCACCAGAAAACTTCCTAGAAGAAATAATTTCTGAATATATACTAATAGTTTAATTTTACCTTGGTAAGAAATATGCTTGAATCCAGAAATATTACAAAAAAATACTTTGCATATCATATTTAAGAATCTATAGAAAGAAACAACTGTTCCTAAGTTTGACTTGCACACTTTCAAACTGGACATAGTGTTTAAAGATATCCTTACCTGACAAAGTAAAGCTAACAAGCTTCCGAGAATGCTGATTTCCTGAAGCCCCTCCTTCCATGCCTTCTGCCCCCATCTGCAGAGAAAAAACACATATCTGAAGTTTCAAAGGAATATAACACTTTCCTAGGGAACCACATATGTTTGCAAATATGATGGTTTTTGTATCAAACATGTATTGTAATACATGACTTCATTTGCTACAAAACTTGGAATCGACACACAAAAGCAGATTCTCAAAAGATGACAGAAAAGGTCATACCTAAATTTAACCTTTGCCCAAAATATGACCAACATGAACTTTTATAATCCCTGGGATAGGAATCAATGTACTTTATGTCTTTTTATTTCTTTGATAAGAATATAGTTGATATGTAAATAAGTTGATAAGTAAATTACTTATATTGCTATTATAGTATTAAAACATGCCCTTAAGTTAAAAATCAAACATCAAATTTCTTCCAATTAGGAAAACCTAGGATAAACTAAACATGTGATTTATATCAAATTCATTCATATATAGATAGAATTATCTCCTGTTAAATATTTGTGAGTGACCATGTGGATGTCCCGTCGCCCTCATAGGCTTCTATTTTATTATGCTGCTGGCATATGACACATGCTATTACAGTTAGCAACAATAAGAACTTGCAATCCTATTGTAGTATTATCGCATTGTAAAGCTTTTCCTAAAAGCTTCTGAGTAAGTTATATCTCACTCATTTATAGACCACGGAGCAGATTAAGTCTTTCTCTCAATTCATGTATAATTAGTGCTCAACTCATGGTTAAAAAAAACAAAGGAAAAAAATTTTTAGGAAAAAACGTTTTTGTGGTTCTTTAAAATAGAAGTCTGCAATACTGTAAGAAACAGAACTGAAGGCAGAATATATTTTGAATAGTTAAGAAGTAGAAACCACGTTTTAATTCTGAAGGATAGATAAAACCCTTCCATCTTATCTTTATGGCACTCACCACCTCCTTTAAAAATCATACATTACCAAGAAATAAAACTTTTACTAATCTAAGCAAAGTTGAGGAACTTGAAACTAAATTCCATTCAAATAATGAAAAATAAATTTCTACTTTCTGAGTACTTTATGTACTTAGTTACTCAGTCTGGTCCAACTTCTTATGATCCCATAGACTGCAGCCCGCCAGGCTCCTCTGTCCATGGGATATCCCAAGCAAGAATACTGGAGTGGGCTGCCGTTCCCTTCTCCAGGGCATCTTCCCTACTCAGGGATCAAACCCGGGTCTCCTGCACTACAGGAAGATTCTTTACCGTCTGAGCCACCAGGGGAGCTTCAAATATAATTAAACACTCTCCACCCTGCTAGGTAATTCTAGCCAGGCAGTTTCACCTCCGACTTTCTTTCTCTTTTGGGGGCTGTGGTGGGCCTTCCTTGTGGCCACAGGCTTGTCCTGTTGGGGAACACAGGCTCTAGAGCTCATGGGCTCAGGAGTTGTGACTCGTGGGATCTTAGTTCGCCAACCAGACACTGAACCTGCATCCTCTCCATTGGAAGGCAGATTCTCAAACCCTGGACCACCAGGGAAGTCCCTCCCGACTAGTTTCTGTACCTTAGTCAAGACTATCCTGTATGACACTTAACTACTTCCTGATTGCGTCACATGTCATTGGTAATAGACTAGAGTACCACCCAGACATCTTTACTTCCTTCCATCCAATTGCAAACAGTCTTGAAAGAAGTAACTGAGAAACTCTACAGGGGAGGAAACGAGCTGCCATCCTAATCATAGGCTCTCCTCTATCACATATCCTTTTGCAATGAACCAAGAATTTTTTTAAAAGTTGTGTCTTCGCTGTCACGTGTACTTTGACGTCATTTTCATTCATCGGAGTACACAGTGATGTGTGCCACCTGCAACAGGAAATCCTTCACTTCAGGAACAGATAAAGGCGACCATCACTCACTGCCACGCATTGCTTCAACAGAATTAACAGTGTTGCTTATGAGCTTTCCTGGATTAAATCCATGAAGGGAGTTTATTTAAAATCCTCTCTCTAAACAGAGTGCAGATGTGCTTATTATTACTGATGTCACTACATCTGGTGGTCAGCTTTGGTCTTTCCTGGCTTTATTGTCATGAATGATGAAGTTGGATTCTCTGAATATTAGCTCATATGAGCATTCACCAGAGTCCTGGTAAAGGACACTGTTTGCCTATGAATTATGTGAGAATTATTTCATATTAGCCTTTTGCCAGACAGAGAACATATTTAAAAGGAGAATTTGAGGGCATTTTCCTTAGTTTCGATAACATCTTACAACATTTTGAGTAGGCTTTGAATGACGAGACTATGGATCTTTTCAGAGTCCCATTGATCTCACTTGGCATGAAAAGACATCGTGTCTTCAGAGGGGGCGCATCCCCCTGGGCAGTGTGGTCCACTTGAGGGAAGGCCATGATCTGTGAGATGCCCGGCACAGGAGGCACGCGTGTTGCTGTGTCTGTCTCAGCTGTAGTCCGTACTACCTGCTATTCGTGACCTTGTAGTCCAGCAGTGTGGGGACGGTGAAGGCAGGGAGAAGCAGACAGTGATGCTGTCTGGCCAGTTTGGTGCTGTCTTTGCTCTATTTAACCTGGGAATGATGAGTCAGACGGGTATAACACAATATAATAAACCACAGATACTTCAGATACTTGCTGAGAGCCAATCAAGGTCCCGATTTTAGCACCACCAAGAATGAAAATGTGGTTTCTATTGCTCAACTATTCTTTGCATCTTATTGTGGAATAACCACACTGAAAGGGGTTTGTGAATATCAATGTTGTCAGTCAATCACAATACCTACACACAGGTCATACACCTAGGTGACCATCATGCTGTCATAGAGACCCAGTGCTCAGCCCACAATGAAGTGCCATTGGCACCGCCTCTCAATAATGGATACAGACCCAACATCTCAAGCGTGGTCAGAAATCTATTGACCATCAATTCCATTAGTCAGTCTTCGAACCAAAATGTTCTATTATGGTTGAGAGTGTTGTGTCTGTGAAGCTTTTAAGCTGGTCTAAAATCTGTCTGAAGCAAATTAATTATCTCCAACTGTCCACAGGCTTTGACAGAATAATCTCGATGCAAAATCAATGAAATGAGATCAATGCTCACCAGGCTATAAGCTCCCCCTGCCATCAGTGATATCTGATCATGGAAACTGCTCAAGTCTAAGAAAATCTGAATCCAGAAAGTCATGTTTGGAAGCTATTATTTAATTTCACACACAGTTAAGCTTTCAAAAGTTTTATTATAAACAGCCCCACTTTTCCAGTTTTGTAATTTTTTTTAGAATATTAATTATAGCATGTTCCCGTGCACATGACTACAGATTTTCTAGTCAACAATTGTTATTCTCTCTGTGAACCTTCAAAGTCTCATATAGCAAGTGTGGGTTATTTTTAATGCTCTATACTTTGGTCACTTCAACAGAAACTCAAATATAATTCAAATGTGAGCAGAGGACTTAGATACTGAAAATTATACACATATTGTTCCCTCTATCTCAAATGCTCTTCCCTCCCCCTTTTCACCTAAGCAACTTCTATGCATCCTTCAGATTGCCCTGTAAACATGCCTTCTTCAGGGAAGCCTTCAAGACCTTCCAGATCAGGATGAATCTTGCTAGTATATGCTCTCATAGCGTCATTTTACTGTTACTCGTGGTAATTATCACTCAAATAAATACAATTTAACTGATGTGTCTCTCAAGCCCTACCAAACAAGAAAGCTGTGTTTTTGCTTATCATTTCACTCCTAGTGGTGAGTATAAGCCTGACACTTAGAGCCTCCCAGTGAATATCTGTTTGATGAATTAATGAAAGGGAAAGATTGCTTGATATAGCTTTGGGGGGTCAGACGATTTCAAAATGCCATCTGCAGAAATTACTTTCTGAATTTCAGGGAGTAAACCTGTCCACTTACCTATTTCCAAAAACACATACATCTGTAAATGTGTACACACACATATATAATATTATGAAGATTTTATACTATGGGAATTGATATTTTTATTCTGAATTTTTTTGACCTGATTTTTATTAATGACTTATAAGAACTGCAAAAATTTACATATCTTGGACTCTCAATCTCCCCAAACTAAGTCCATGTCTGCTCAGTCGCTTCAGTCATGTCCAATTCTTTGTGACCCTAAGGACTGTAGCCCGCCAAGCTCCTCTGTCCAGGGGATTCTCTAGGCAAGAATAATGGAATGGGTTGTCATTTCCTCCCCCAGGTGATGATCTTCCGGACCCAGGGATCAAATCCATGTCTCTTATGTCTCCTATAATGGCAGGCGGGTTCCTTACCACTAGTACCACCTGGGACAGCTATCTAAACCCAACCATCCATATACAATGGAATGCATTTTGTGAAACTGTTAGATTCTAAAGTTATTTGGTGAAGTGAAAAATCACAAAATTGTGAAAAGTAATTCTTAAAAAAGTACCATATTGGAAATGGACATACTCTCCTTCAAAAGTCCAACACAATCAGTTTCCTCCAAAGCTAAACTAGACATCTGCTTCCTTAATTGAGGACCTGGTAAAGAGGCTGGCTTCTGCCAATTAGCCATACTGAAAATATGTGTGCTACCTGTAGGCGCTAGAGCTCAACTCAGCATCAAGAGGGATTCGGCACTAAGAACGTCCAAAGGAGTAGCACATTCACAATCCTATCTCATACTCTCTTTGGGTGAAAGCTTGCTAAGCGGACTGGAAGGTAGACTCACTCACGATTTAAATTGCTTTTTTTCCCCCTCTCTTTTACCCACTGAGTTCATGTAAACTAAATTCACAAAAGATGCAATGCCACCATTTCCTACCAACCAGCCACCCCAACAGAGTTTAAAAAACTTTCCATGATGGCCACTCACTAATTTCTTTCATGAGAAGATTCCCTAGAGAGTTGACTATATACAGAATTATTAATCAAGCCATATTTTCCCACTGATTTGTGTTATGGATTTAGTTAAGCCATCCTGTAAGTTATTTTCCTTTCCCAAAACGGCACCCACGCTGTTATGTGTTTCCTTTTTCATTGTTTCCCATAACCGTGCCAGAGCTGCAGAGGCAAAAATAGAAACCAAGGCCTCTAGAACTGAGGCTAGAGGGAGTGGGCAGAGGGGCACTCACCATCACAGCGGGGTTCTTCACCGTGATGCAAGGGGTCGTGGCGCGCAGGGCTCCACTGATGCCGTGGTAGTATTTGAAACAGATTTTTATCTCGGCTGCAAGTTGATTGGAGAAAAACAACAATTTAAACATAGAAACAAGTCCTTGGGGCCTCACCTGAGGAAATCCACCAGGCTGCTTCTAGGTAAATCACACTCAGGACTCTGAATGACCCCTCCCTTTCCAGTCAGAGACAATAGATTATACCGAGTCTTGTTGGATTTTATAGGCTTCTCTGAAATTTTCTAAGAACAGCTCAAATATATTAGAAAAAACAGTGCATAAAAACAACATGCCAAATACAGTGTAGAGAGGAGCTCCTGATGGACAAAACACAGGTTGGACCTCTGCGCCCATTATTATTTACCCCTCACATCAGGAAGCAGAAATTCCTGTCCCCATAGTACAGATCAGGCAGCTCAAACCAGGGCTCTGCAACAGCCTAGAGGTGTGGGACAGGGAGGGAGGTGGTGGGGAGGCTCAGGAGGGAAGGGGCGTAGGCAGACCTATGGCTGGCTCATGTGGATGTTTGGCATAAATCAACACAATACTGCAAAGCAATTATCATTCAATTGAAAATAGATTAGTTTTTTAAAACACTGTTGAGGTTTGCTAATGGTCAAAGAGAAAATGACAGAGTCAGGATTCACACCCCATCTGTTCCATCACAAAGCCTTCCCTCCTATCCTCTACAACAAAGACAGACAGCAGCCGTAAGTGCAGACAGACAGGAGCAGACTAAGAAGTATGAGGGAAACCTGCAGGTGACTGCAGGGAGAAAGTCTGAAACCTGGATTAGCTCAACCTTCTGGGACTTCCCTGGTGGTCCAGTGGTTACGACTGTGTACTCCCAAGGCAGGGGTCCTGGGTTCTATCCCTGGTCAGGGAACACGGTCCCACATGCCACAACTAAGACCCGGCACATTTCAGTTCAGCCACTCAGCCGTGTCTGACTCTTTGCGACGCCATGGACTGCAGCACGCCCGGCTTCCCTGTCCATCACCAACTCCCAGAGCTTACTCAAACTCATGTCCACTGAGTCAGTGAGGCCATCCAACCATCTCTCTGCCATCCCCTTCTCCTCCTGCCTTCAATCGTTCCCAGCATCAGGCTATTTTCCAATGAGTCAGTTCTTCACATTAGGTGGCCAAGTATTAGAGTTTCAGCTTCAGCATCAATCCTTCCAATGAATATTCAGGACTGATCTCCTTTAGGATGGACTGGTTAGATCTCCTTGCAGTCCAAGAGCCTCTCAAGAGTCTTCTCCAACACCACAGTTCAAAAGCATCAATTCTGTAGCACTCAGCTTTCTTTATGGTCCAACTCTCACATCCATATATTACTACTGGAAAAACCCTAGCTTTCACTAGATGGATCTCTGTTGGCAGAGAAATGTCTCTGCTTTTTAATATGCTGTCTAGGTTGATCATAGCTTTTCTTCCAAGCAGCAAGCGTCTTTTAATTTCATGGCGGCAGTCACCAACTGCAGTGATTTTGGAGCACCCCAAAATGAGGTCTGTCCTGTTTCCATGGTTTCCCCATCTATTTGCTGTGAAGTGATGGGACCAGATGCCATGATCTTAGCTTTCTGAATGTTGAGCTTTAAGCCAACTTTTTCACTGTCCTCTTTCACTTTCATCAAGAGGCTCTTTAGTTCTTCTTTGCTTTCTGCCATAAGGGTGGTGTCATCTGTGTATCTGAGGTTATTGATACTTCTCCTGGCAATCTTAATTCCAGCTTATGCTTCATCCAGCCTGGCATTTCTCATGATGTACACTGCATATAAGTTAAATAAGCAGGGTGATAATATATAGCCTTGACATCCTCCTTTCCCTATTTGGAACCAGTCGTTGTCCCATGTCTGGTTCTAACTGTTGCTTCTTGACCTGCATACAGATTTCTCAGGAGGCAGATCTGGTATTTCCATCTCTTGAAGAATTTTCCACAGTTTGTTATGATCCACACAGTCAAAGGCTTTGGCATAGTCAGTAAAGCAGAAGTAGATGTTTTTCTGGAACTCTCTTGCTTTTTCTACAATCCAGTGGGTGTTGGCAATTTGATCTCTGATTCCTCTGCCTTTTCTAAATCTAGCTTGAACATCTGGAAGTTCTCGGTTCATTTATTGCTGAAGCCTCGCTTGGTGAATTTTGAGCATTATTTTGCCAGTGTGTGAGATGAGTGCAATGGTGTGGTAGTTTGAACATTCTTTGGCATTGCTTTTCTTTGGGATTGGAATGAAAACTGATCTTTTCCAGTCCTGTGGCCACTGCTGAGTTTTCCAAATTTGATGGCATATTGAGTGCAGCAGCAGCATCTTTTACGATTTGAAATAGCTCAACTGGAATTTCATCACTTCCACCAGCCAACCAAAAAAAACCATCTTTTCCCCAAGTGAGTTCAATGCAGTCACTAGACAAGGATCAGACTGAGGAACCACCAGTAAATATACATCTATATCTCCAGAGGCATGTACGTGTATGTATATATACGTTAGATATAACTACAGATATATACATATATATGTGCATATATATATATATGTATTTTTATATTATATAATTTGAACTTGATAACAAGACTACAAATGCCAATTATTGTTTTTGGAAACTAAGTACAGTCACCAGGAAGCCAATGTATGTCAAGGAGTAAAGCTGAGAGTCAGTGAAATTTTCTGTATACAGAGCATGTGGGACACTTAAGTTCAACTGTGAGCTGTCTTTTCCCAAGGCTTTGTCTAACAGAGGCGACAGTGCTGACGGGCGGAGCCCAGAGGAGAGTCCCAGCCCACCCGAGTGGGACTCCTCTCTCAGCTGGGTCCCCCAGATTATTAAACAGGGGCTGCTCAGTGTGATTCCCCAAGCAAGTTAATCTTGCACTGACTTTCCTAACTGCACCAAATGTCCTCGGTACAGGGTATTTGGTTTGCTTGTTTTAAGAAAAAGATACAATAATTAAAGAAAAATCCTATTTTAGGTCTATATAGGAATACTATATATAAAAATCAAATACTATATGTCCCATCAGTTAAAAAACACTAAATCTCAAAAAAAAAAAAAAAAAAAAGGTTTATCATGGGGTAAAATATAGACTGTTTCCACTATGTGCGTTAATCACAATGCAGTAATTCTGAACGCAGTTGGCATTATCAAGCGAAAGCTTTTACCCATGCCCAGCACTATGTGAGACGGTGCGCAGGAATCAGAGAGAGGAGTCTGGTCTAGCAGGTGTTTTACGGTGCAGCTGATGAGATGACAAAATCCAGAAGGCAAGCACTGAGAAGGCAGAGCGCCGGGGTACAAGGGTGCGAGTGGTGGAGAAGATCCGTGAGGGCGTGGTGGAGTCAGAAAGGCCTCACAGAACGAACAGAATCAAACCTTCAGCTGGGAAAAACGAGGTGAGAGAGAGAGAGTGCGGAGCAGCAAGAGCAGGGATCCAGGGATGACATGCTGACTGGAGGGCCAGCGAGACGACCTCGGCAGGAATTCCCCGGGAACCCTAAAGGACTGGACCGGGCACTAACACTGGGTTTTGATGATTACAGAAACAGTAATAACCGTGTTCAGTCCAGTTCAGTCACTCAGTCATGTTCAAATCTTTGCAATCCCATGGACTGCAGCTTGCCAGGCTTCCCTGTCCATCGCCAACTCCCGGAGCTTGCTCAAACTCATGACCATAGATTCAGTGATGCCATCCAATCATCTCATCCTCTGTTGTCCCCTTCTCCTCCTGCCCTCAATCTTTCTCAGCATCAGGGTCTTTTCTAAGAAGTCAGCTGTTCTCATCAGGTGGCCAAAATATAGGAGCTTCAGTTTCAGCATCAGTCCTTGCAATGAATATTCAGGACTTATTTCCTTTAGGATGGACTGGTTGGATTTCCTTGCAGTCCAAGGGACTCTCAAGAGTCTTCTCCAACACCACAGTTCAGCAAATCACCCTCCCACTTGTTTTCTCCAAGAATGATAGCATGTATTCTATAAGAACAAAGCTAAGTCATACACACAAGGCCTGTCAAAGTGAGACAAGCTCGGCAAAAGGTGGGAACTCTATGGGCATGAGCTCATTGGCATCACGTTCTACATGCTGGGAAACAGCAGCATGTGAATATGCCTGCAGCAGTGCCTCATAGATCCAATCAATAGCCAGTGAGTGAGCAGCTTGTTTTTCAATAAACAGAAGTGCATTTTTATAAGGTATCTTCCCCCTGCCTCTCAAGTTAGGACACCACCTCCTCTTTTGTAAAGTTTTAATAGTCAGCTAGGTAACAGAGCTCCAGAAAAACATCTATTTCTGCTTTATTGACTACGCCAAAGCATTTGACTGTGTGGATCAGAACAAACTGTGGAAAATTCTTTAAGAGATGGAAATACCAGACCACCTGACCTGCCTCCTGAGAAATCTGTATGCAGGTCAAGAAGCAACAGTTAGAACCACACAAAGAAAACAGACTGGTTCCAAATCAGGAAAGGAGTACGTCAAAGCTGTATATTGTCACCCTGCTCATTTAACTTATATGCAGAGTATATCATGAGAAACACTGGGCTGGATGAAACACAAGTTGGAATCAAAATTGCCAGGAGAACTATCAATAACCTCAGATATGCAGATGATACCACCCTTATGGCAGAAAGTGAAGAAGAACTAAAGAGCCTCTTGATGAAAGTGAAAGAGGAGAGTGAAAAAGTTGGCTTAAAGCTCAACATTCAGAAAACTAAGATCATGGCATCTGGTCCCATCACTTCATAGCAAATAGATGGGGGAACAATGGAAACAGGACAGACCTCATTTTGGGGGGCTCCAAAATCACTGCAGTTGGTGACTGCTGCCATGAAATTAAAAGACACTTGCTCTTGGAAGAAAAGCTATGACCAACCTAGACAGCATATTAAAAAGCAGAAACATTTCTTTGCCAACAAAGATCCATCTAGTGAAAGCTAGGGTTTTTCCAGTAGTCATATATGGATGTGAGAGTTGGACCATAAAGAAAGCTGAGTGCTACAGAATTGATGCTTTTGAACTGTGGTGTTGGAGAAGACTCTTGAGAGTCCCTTGGACTGCAAGGAGATCCAACCAGTCCATCCTAAAGGAAATCAGTGCTGAATACTCATTGGAAGGACTGATGCTGAAGCTGAAACTCTAATACTTTGGCCACCTGATGTGAAGAACTGACTCACTGGAAAAGACCCTAATGCTGGGAAAGATTGAGGGCAGGAGAAGGGGACGACAGAGGATGAGATGGTTGGATGGCATCACTGACTCAATGGACATGAGTTTGAGTAAGCTCTGGGAGTTGGTGATGGACAGGGAGGTCTGGTGTGCTACAGTCCATGGGGCCGCAAAGAGTCAGACACGACTGAGCTACTAAACTGAACTAAGGTAAGAGACTAGGAAACTGACAAAAATAGTAGCTGCTTATTTTTATCTGTAGAATGTTGATAACCAAACCAGCTTTGCTAGCTACTTGTTTTAAGTGCTATTTTATTCCTTACTAAAACAACAATCTCCAACCCCTGAGATAAATTAGAATCCCTGAAACTATAAGATAAACTCATTCTGAACTGTGTACAGCAGATTTTGTGGACACAGTCACCAAAAACCACAGAACTGCTTTAAGATTTGGTGTAAAGACATGGGAACTTACACAGATCACTAGTTACAAAACCAAATGCATAAGCTGATTACCAGGGAGAAAAACCCAGTACCAGACAGAACTAGCTGTTTGCACCCGGACTGAAACTAACCACCTCCTTCAGCAGGACAGCAGTGAAGCTTTCTGCCCCTAAAATACAGGAACGTTTCACGGTGAGTGGGAGGTTTCACCTTCACATATTAGGTAGTGTTTGAGGAGGTCATTCAAGATTACAAAAAATGATGCAACTAAACAACATCCCCTCTTGAGGAAGTGAGAGCAGCATTTTGATAAATGTCTCTGAACATTTTAGTTATGAGAAGAGGTAACTGGGGAGAATACTCAAGAGGGTGGATGAGAGAAGCTGGTGTTCATGTTTCTATTTTAGCTACTATTTTAACCTCCAACTGCAAGAGGAAACAGAAAGCTATTCCTGAGAAACAGATGCAAGAACAGGTGAAAGCAAATCCAGGCACGATGACAGAGCCACTGGTCACAGGGCCAGCCCAGCTCACAGGCAGTAGAGCTTCAGGATGAGAACTAAGGAGCTTTCTACCTGAGAAGGGTTTCTCCATAGCCTGATGTGGCAGCTACATCGCCCCTGCACGCTAAGTTACCTCAGTCATGTCCGACTCTCTGCGAACCCATGGACTGTGGCCTGCCAGGCTCCTCTGTACATGGGATTCTCCAGGCAAGAATATTGGAGAATATTGGTTACCATGTCTTCCTCCAGGGGATCCTCCTGACCTGAGGATCGAACCCACATCTCTTGTGTCTCCTGCATTGCGTATGGATTCTTTACCACTAGTGCCATCATCTGGGAAGCCCAACATCACCCCTACTTGCCTCAAACTCTGGAGAGGGAGATACACACATATCTATGTATACATATTTTATGTGGTTCCTTTGGATTATAAAAAGCAAAAATATTTTCTTCCCCAAAATCGCGTCATTAAACATGTTGTCTCAGAGACAGTAAGGCAGGAGAAGATTGAGGCCTCCCACTTTAACCTATAAGGACCTACAGTCAGGGGGGCCAGCTCTCACCTCAGAGGAAAGTGGCATCTTCCTCTCTCTCACATCCCCTCTGAACACCTGAAGCCAGTCATGGATCATGGAAACATATTTTGGCCCCTTTTAAAAATCTTCTGGACATGTTTATTTGTAAAGTTATGAAAATAAGGTTTAGCAACCTCTAAGTGCTGATAAGACAAAGAAGCCCTCTTATTTTCAAAATTTTAATTTACCAGCTTCCATAAATACAAATGAAGATGTCCCTCAGAGCAAGGACATCTCAACTCCATGTCCACCACAGACGGAAGGGTGATCACTGTCCAAAGACAACACTATGTACTTGTTGGGAGTGATTGGGAAAGTAGAAAGAACTTAAATCTGTTCCCAAGTAAAGGAGTTCCTGTAATTGTGTCATGATGACATTGCATTTTAAAGCAATCATTCTACCATTTGTTTAAAGAAAGAATATACTTCTGAGTTTATGTATAAATGAAGCATTTTTAGAAAGATCAGATAAAACTGGTAAAAGTGGTTGTCTTTGGGAAGGGGAAATTGGTGACTGGGGCATGAAGTTGGGGAGCTATTACTTTCATTTTTTGTATCTATACCCTTTTCATCTGTTATCTGTTCAAAATATATTTTTTAAAAGAAATCTCAACTCAGCTACATTAACTCTAGGCATTAGTGTAAGATTCCATTTCAAGCTCTCTTTGAAAAAAAGGTTCTACAGGCCACTTTCTGCAAGAAATGATTTTGCTTCAAAGACTAGGATCTTTGAAACATCATCTACCACATTAAATATCTTCAAGATTCCCTTAGGCAGTAATTAATAGCTTGCTCCTTTTTAGAAAACCTGGAAAAAAAAAATAGAAAACTTGGACTTCTCTCAAGTTTTAGAAGTTGACTATTTCGAACCATAAATGTCCTTCACTTAGCCATTTCTATCTCATTAAAATAGAATAATTTTTAAAAATCAAGCTAATTGCAAAAAATTTTTAAAAAAGATTTTAACCACTGCCTTTGTGCTTTTAATAAAGTCTTCAATATGATTCCTATTGATAGGCTCTTTTATTCAGAGGTCACAAGTTGAAAAAGAGTAAACACATTCCAATTCTCATGCTTTTGATAAATTCACCCTTAGTTCCAGTGACATGCTCACTTGGTTATATGTTACCGCATCATCGTCTCTTTAACGAGAGCAAATGCAGCCAGAAGGCTTCCCTTGTGGCCCAGCAGTAAAGAGTTCTAGGTGTGGAAGATGTCCTGGAGAAGGAAATGAAAACCCACTCCACTACTCCTGCCTGGGAAATCCTGTGGACAGAGGAGCCTGGCAGGTTACGGTCCATGGGGTCACAAAACAGTCAGACTGGACTTAGTGACTAAGCAACAGCATGCAGCCTGAAAGAACCAGGGTCTCCCCTGCTTAAGCTCAGAAAAACGATCTTGAATATCGAAGACAGACTGCATCAGTGAAATGTGGCCCATCCTAACAGGACGAGAGGAGTCACTGGAGCCAAAACATAAAGCATGCTCATAGAGCATGAAAAGAGCCAAGTCCCTCCAAGGGGCAGAAAGGCCCTTCTGATGGGGGCTGAAAAGGGCTGAGCAATGGAGAAAGCTAGAGCAGGGGCTCTGAAAACACAAATAAAAGCTGGGGCTCTCCCTTCTCCCCCCACCCATTAAAAAGTCACCCACAAAGGTTCTGCTTCAAACTTGAGTGCCAATCAGAGGTGAGGCTGTCACTTACACAAGCCACATGCATCCATAATGCACAGCTTCCTAATCCTATCTACTTCCCAGGGCTGAGACAGATGAGATATGTGAAAACACTAGGTAACTTATACAAATAGCAATGTTCTGTTATCACCATTAAGGATCACAAAGCAGTTCAGTTCAGTACACAGCAATGAAGCTGTGGTTTCCAAACTCATACTGATCCAGGATTTAGTGAGTTCTTGAATGGTGCCTGGCACAAGGTTGGACTTAACCAAATACTTCATGATGGCTGGGGATAAACATGAACAAATAAATGGAAGGGATGAAGGAAGGACAAAAAGCGAGTCTGAATGAATGAACGACCAAAGTCTATGAAAGACTACAGAGAATAAAATAGATGTTTTAACATGCCAAGACAATTTTTGAAAACTCTTAGATGTAAAAACTCAAGAATATACATTGCACAGGTGATCCATTCATCTTCCATGAGCATAACCTCATTTGAGGAATTTTGACAGTCTTGTGACAAATGAGCGCACATGAAGCTGATCCTCCTCTCCAATGTCTAGGAAGGGCATTTACCTAAAATTAAACCTGTCTTTGTCCTTCAAATTCAACCCAGTGGGCCCTGTAATAATATAAGTCTGGATCACCTGCCTCCTCTGGAGGTTTATCCAGATAAACAAAAGCCATCTTTACTTTCAGAAACAGCCTAAATAGTGCTCAAATCGAGGTTTGCCCACAAACTTAAGTCAATTTTCAGAGAATTTTACTTTACTTGGACTTTGAATAGCTAAAGATAAATGTTCTTTCTGAAGATGAAAGCAAAAGTTTTTAACGTCATAAATTTTCAAGATCAGAGGCTGAAAATGTAGACGTGTTTAACCCATTCCCCAATCCCAATTTTTTTTTAGGTTTCACACCATTATCTCCAGAATCAAGCAAAAAACTTCATTATGCTGGGAAGTCCCCTTAGATCTGCTCTAGCCAGACATGGAATTAAAAAAAAAAAAAAAAAAAAAAGATGTCTAAAAGACACTGACTACACTTTTAAGCACTGATATAAATACCACCTGAGGTTTTTACACTGAATGGATTTCAAAGGGATAGAAACATGTCCTGGGGGAGACCCCATTCTGATGAATGAAGATAAGTTTATTCTAAAGCCAAATCTTTCTGTACTTCCTATTCACTTTCACTTTAACTTATACAGCTTTACTCAGTCCTTAAAAAGGTATTACTGAATATTTCCAGTTTCACAATCATGCTGTACAATACCCTCACTGTGTGAAGAATTAAGGTGGAAATGCTAAAGTAGAGGAGAAAACCAAAAGCATTCCCAATTCCTAACTTCAACGTCTAGCCCACTTCTGCTAAACATTAACAGTGAGATGTAAAGAAATATATTTGTCAAGACAGAGATGCTCACTATATCCTAATCAGCCAGGACATTACAAATCTTTAATTCACACTTCATGGAGAAAGAAAGAAAATCAATCATGGCAAGTGGGATACTCTGTAAATGGGTTTTTTTAAATTCATAATGTTCCAAATTACAGCAGCATGTAGTACTGACCTCACCCAGGTGTTCACTGAGCCTCATAACGTGAATCTGCACACTCCATCAAAAGGTAATCATTCCTAGAAGTCTTCAGCAGTTTAGAGCAAACAGGAAGGTTTTACCTGAAGTTCAACTGGCAATATTTCTCAGCTGGATCAGCCTCTTAAACCCAGGAGTCTTTTCAAAGGAGGAATCACATTGAAAGTAAACCCAACTACTTCCCATTCCATTTTTTACCAGGTTCTTTTATCACTTATGCTTCTCATTACTTAGACACAGCAGTTAGACCAATGTCGGAAAGTAAAGATGAGAAACAGGCAATAAAAACAAATCGCCCATAATCTCACCTCCCGGATACAACCGTTGTTCACATTTTGGCGAACCTCCGAGACTTTTTCGTACATGTGTATTAGCTAGGAGAGGATGAGATGGTTGGATGGCATCACCAATGCAATGGACATGAGTTTGAGTAGGCTCCGGGAGTTGATGATGGACAAGGAAGACTGGCGTGCTGCAGTCCATGGAGCCGCAAAGAGTCGGACATGAGTGAGCAACTGAACTAATGCTTTATGTATCTGCTTCCCGCTCCCCTCACTTACTGTTACATGATGAGCATTTTCTGTTAACAACCACATTACACGTAAGGTTTAAAGACAAACCAGAAATTGAACTCTGAAAAAAAAAGACACTCCTTAGAGGGCACAAGTAGGATTAGAGAAAGCTATGAAAGGCTGCCCTGCCAGTAAAATGGTCAAATTATCTGATGTCTTTAACGGCAGTTCAAAAACAATAGCTGCTAATATTTTAAATGACTTTTTATATTACAGAAGTTTTACATGCTTCAAAAAAGATATGCTTACAGCAGGTTTCCATTTTTAATCAAACTGAGATCCAACTAGTCCATCCTAAAGGAAATAAGTCCTGATTATTCACTGGAAGGACTGATGCCGAAGCTGAAAATCCAATACTTTGGCCACCTGATTCGAAGAACTGACTCATTTCAAAAGACCCTGATGCTGGGAAAGATTGAAGGCAGGAGGAGAAGGGGATGACAGAGGGGCATGGTTGGTTGGTTGGCATCACTGACTCTATGGACATGAGTTTGGGTAAGCTCTGGGAGTTGGTAATGGACAGGGAAGCCTGGCATGCTGAGGTCCATGGGGTCGCAGAGTCAGACATGACTGAGTGACTTAACTGAACTGAGCTACCATTCTTTTTTTTTTTTAATTAGTTGGAAGCTAATTACTTCACAACATTTCAGTGGGTTTTGTCATACATTGATATGAATCAGCCATAGATTTACACGTATTCCCCATCCCGATCCCCCCTCCCACCTCCCTCTCCACCCCATCCCTCTGGGTCTTCCCAGTGCACCAGGCCCGAGAACTTGTCTCATGCATCCCACCTGGGCTGGGGATCTGTTTCACCATAGATAATATACATGCTGTTCTTTTGAAACATCCCACCCTCACCTTCTCCCACAGAGTTCAAAAGTCTGTTCTGTACTTCTGTGTCTCTTTTTCTGTTTTGCATATAGGGTTATTGTTACCATCTTTCTAAATTCCATATATATGTGTTAGTATGCTGTTTATGTTCTTTATCTTTCTGGCTTACTTCACTCTGTATAATGGGCTCCAGTTTCATCCATCTCATTAGAACTGATTCAAATGAATTCTTTTTAACAGCTGAGTAATATTCCATGGTGTATATGTACCACAGCTTCCTTATCCATTCATCTGCTGATGGGCATCTAGGTTGCTTCCATGTCCTGGCTATTATAAACAGTGCTGCGATGAACATTGGGGTGCACATGTCTCTTTCAGATCTGGTTTCCTCAGTGTGTATGCCCAGAAGTGGGATTGCTGGGTCATATGGCAGTCTGAACTGAGCTACCATTCTTAAGTATCAGTATCTCTGGTACCAGTATATTCTCTCTCTTTCTTATATTAAATTCCTTGCATACAGAAAACTTAATTCTTACTATGGAGTTAAACAGCTCAGAAACATTTTAAAGAGCTCAGTTTTCTGTATATTGCAGAAAAATAAATTCTGTAAATGTAGAAGTTAACCTGGACAGGCCAGTAAATCATTTATATGTATACATGTGTGTGTATACAACATACATACATACATACATATATATATATAAAACTATATAGAAGTACAGCATATAGGCATGTGTGTTTATAAATAAATATAACATCAAATAAACTGGGAAATGGTTATTTGCAGCCAATCTCTGATCCCTAGTAAATGACCTCTATGGTAAAGTGCCCCAGATTATCTCATCTACACTTGGAGAGACCAAGAGCCAAAAGCAAAACTTATTCTTCTGCTGGGAAAAATAATAGTGAAGTATCCCAGAAGCAAAAAATTCTTAAATTAACTGAAATCTTGAACTATACTTTCTTCCCTTTGAAATTAATACAGTATTAATTATAAATTAAGAACAAGGGTATATAAAATATGTAACATATTAAAATAACCACAGAATTTATATACCATTCATTCATCAGATATATGTTATACACACACCTAGAGACATACAAACACTTTTTTCAAACCATACTAACATTCTCTAATGAATATTTCCCAAAAGAATATATTTTACAGTTTGGGGTGACAAGGCATATATTGATAAATAAGAATCAAAAACTTTTACAATAAAATTCATAAAAGACTTCATAGATTTTTGCATATTTCTACAATGTTCAAATACAAACTTATGTTGACACTTAGGTACTTACGTTCCATGAAATAGGGCCCAGGCTCAATTCTCCATACAATTTGTCCTTTTTGTGTTCCAGTCACACCCCTGTTTTTAGAATCCCAGAAGTTGGCTGGAGAATTCTCATCTGGAAAAACCAAATAAACACTTTTTAAGCTTATAATTATAACCTCATTGTCTTTCCTTAGCTCAAAGCCATAGTATGAGTTCTAAAATAAATGGAAAAAAATAAAGAGGGAAATATCAATGAACATTATTGTTAATGACGGTTGGACGGCAGAGTAGAAGGACATGAGCTCATCTTCTCCTGCGAGAACTCCAAAATCACAAGTCACTGCTGAACAATCGTCAACAGGAGAATGTTGGATCCCAGCAAAAAAATATACCCACATCCAAGGGCAAAGGAGCCCAAGCAAAACGGTAGGAGGGGTGAAACTGCATTTAGAATCAAACCCCATGCCCAACAGAAACGCTCAGAGAGCTCAAACTAAAATCTTGTGCACCCCAGGAGACTCCACAGAGACTGAGCCAGACCTGCCTTTGAGGGTCTGAGTGTCTCCTGTGGAGCTACGGGTCAGCAGTGCATTACAGGGGACTGGAATGCAAAAGTAGGAAGTCAAGAGATACCTGGAGTAACAGGCAAATCTGGCCTTGGAGTACAGAATGAAGCAGGGCAAAGGCTAACAGAGTTTTGCCAAGAGAACGCACAGGTCTTAACAAACACCCTCTTCCAATAACACAAGAGAAGACTACACATGGACATTACCAGATGGTCAATACCAAAATCAGATTGATTATATCTTTTGCAGGCAAAGATAGAGAAGCTCTATACAGTCAGCAAAAACAAGTCCGGGAGCTGACTGTGGCTCAGATCATGAACTCCTTATTGCCAAATTCAAACTTAAATTGAAGAAAGTAGGGAAAACCACTAGACCATTCAGGTATGACCTAAATCAAATCCCTTACAATTTGACAGTAGATATGACAAACAGATTCAAGGGATTAGATCCGACAGACAGAGTGCCTGAAGAACTATGGATGGAGGTTCATGACACTGTACAGGAGACAGTGATTAAGACCATCCCCAAGAAAAAGAAATGAAAAAAGCAAAATGGTTGTCTGAGGAGGCCTTACAAAGACCTAAGAAAATAAGAGAAGCTAAAGGCAAAGGAGAAAAGGAAAGATATACCCATATGAATGCAATTCCAAAGAATAGCAAGGAGAGATAAGAAAATCTTCCTCAGGGATCAATGCAAAGAAACAGAGGAAAACAATAGAATGGGAAAGACTAGAGATCTCTTCAAGAAAATTAGAGATACCAAGGGAACATTCCATGCAAAGATGGGCACAATAAAGGACAGAAATGGTATGGACCTAACAGAAGCAGAAGATGTTAAAAAGAGGTGGCAAGAATATACAGAAGAACAAGACAAAGGATCCTCATGACCCAGATAATCACGATGGTGTGATCACTGACCTACAGCCAGGCATCTGGGAATGCAAAGTCAAATAGGCCTTAGGAAGCATCACTACGAACAAAGCTAGTGCAGGTGATGAAATGTCAGTTGAGTTATTTCAAATCTTCAAAGATGATGCTGTGAAAGTGCTGCAGTCAACATGCCAGCAAATTTGGAAAACTCAGCAGTGGCCACAGGACCAGAAAAGGTCAGTTTTCATTCCAATCCCAAAGAAAGGCAATGCCAAAGAATGCTCAAACTACCGCACAACTGCACTCGTCTCACACGCTAGCAAAGGAATGCTCAAAATCCTCCAAGCCAGGCTTCAACAGTATGTGAACCCTGAACTTCCAGATATTCAAGCTGGATTTAGAAAAAGCAGAGGAACCAGAGATCAAATTGGCAACATCCACTGGATCATCAAAAAAGCAACAGAGTTCCAGAAAAATATCTACTTTTGCTTTATTGACTATGCCAAAGCCTTTGACTGTGAGGATCAGAACAAACTGTGGAAAATTCTTCAAGAGATGGGGATATCAGACCACCTGACCTGCCTTCTGAGAAATCTGTATGCAGGTCAAGAAGCAACAGTTAGAACTGGACATGGAACAATAGACTGGTTACAAATCAGGAAAAGGGGTACGTCAAGGCTGTATATTGTCACCCTGCTTATTTAACTTATATGCAGAGTACATCATGCGATATGCCAGGCTGGATGAGGAACAAGTTGGAATCAAGATTGCCGAGGGAAATATCAGTAACCTCAGATATGCAGATGACACCACCCTTATGGCAGAAAGCGAAGAAGAACGAAACAGCCTCTTGATGAAAGTGAAAGAGGAGAGTGAAAAAGCCGGTTTAAAACTCAACATTCAGAAAACTAAGATCTGTTCCCATCACTTCATAGCAAATAGATGGGGAAACAATGGAAACAGTGAGAGACTATTTTCTTGGGTTCCAAAATCACTGCAAATGGTGACTGCAGTCATGAAATTAAAAGACACTTGTTCCTTGGAAGAAAAGCTATGACCAACCTAGACAGAATATTAAAAAGCAGAGACATTACTTTGCCAACAAAGGTGCATCTGGTCAAAGCTATGGTTTTTCCAGTGGTCATGTATGGATGTGAGAGTTGGATGGTGAAGAAAGCTGAGCACCCAAGAATTGATGCTCTTGAACTGTGGTGTTGGAGAAGATTCTTGAGAGTCCCTTGGACAGCCAGGAGATCCAACCAGTCCATCCTAAAGGAAATAAATCCTGAATATTCATTGGAAGGACTGATGCTGAAGCTGAAACTCTAATACTTCGGCCACCTGATGTGAAGCACTGACTCATTGGAAAGGACCCTAATGCTGGGAAAGATTGAAAGCAGGAGGAGAAGGGGACAACAAAGGATGAGATGGTTGGATGGCATTCACCAACTCGATGGACATGAGTTTGAGTAAGCTCCAGGAGTTGGTGATGGCAGGGAAGCCTGGCATGCTTCAGTCCATGGGGTCACAAAGAGTAGGACACGACTGAGTGACTGAACTGAACTGATTGTTAATGAGTTACTTAATGACTTGCATTTACAAGGAGAACTAGAGAGGAGAGTGGGCAGGTGGAAAGAAAATGGCATGTCTGGGCTTAGCCAGGTTGGTCACTAAACTGCCAAAAGACAAAACTGCAAAGAATAAAGAGTATGACTGTTCATCAACCAGCAATGAGATGACACATAAAAAGAGAGTGGGTGAGTTCCTGTCTATAAAATCCTTTATAAAAAAAAAAAAAAAAAAGATGAAGAGCTGAGCTGATAGAATATAAGAGAATCAAGATGGGGTTAAGGGAGGGGATGTTAAGTAGGAAACTGAGTCAAGACACAGCACAGGTTTGCCACGGACACAGCACAGGTTTGCCACGGAGAGTGTTCAGGAAATACCAAGCGAGTCAGCGCGTTGGCTGGGGTAATTGTTCCCAACGGTCAGCAGTGGGTTACCGTGACGCCACGTAAGAGAAGGAAAGAGGAAGAAGGACAGAAAGGACGGCTCCAAAGAACAGGCCTGAAAGCAGCATCCTGTCTAAGCTCTCTGACCTCGGGGCACTGAGAAAGTGGTCATATTTGTAGGACACACTGGGGTCCATGAAGGAGACACAACACTGCTCTGGCTGCCCGGGGCTCGGCCCCACCCTGAAGGCAGAAGGGATTCATGTTCTTTAACTTGCTCACATCGCACTAGTCTGAAGCTCGGTTCTAAGGTCCTGGAACAGGAAGTGAAACTAAGGATGTGACAAAGAGACCATCCAGAGTTTTACAGGTACACAAGTGTGTGTGCAGAGACCCTGGCTCTTAAAGTCGGATGCACCTCATTTTCATCCCCAAACCTCTTTCCTAGGAGGGAAGATTAGGCATACACTTTAACTGAGAGCTGGAATTAAGCAGACAGGGTGAAGTCAGTGAGCCGCTAAAACAGGAAATGTAGAGAACAGGTTCAAAGTCCAAGGGACTAGTCCTGAGAATAAAAACCTCAATTCTTAAGAGCATAAAAGAAACAGAAAGTGGCCCACATGAGGGGCCGGATGATCCAGCTCTGAGGGATTCCTGTCTGTGGCTTCCCTCGGGGCTTTATGACATTGAGAAGTCAAAGAGGTCTGGGAGGAGTGGTCCTTTCCACTGTCTGTAATCAACACAGTGTAAGTCAAAGATGCTTTATAGTGAAAGGCCAAGAAGCAGGGTCACCTCCTCTCAGAAACACAACACAAGCCAATCCACTCCATTCCATCACAGAAACACAACCCCAGTGACATTTAGAAGGCACTCAAGGATCACCTAAAACTGGATTTGAAAGATGGCATGTGGCTCCCTGGGGCAGATGCTGCTCACTGCCTCTCCCCTGAACCTCTTCCTTGTCATCTGAACCCCAATTCTGTCCAAGGTAACAATGTACCCAGTTAAAACAGTTACCCTTAAATGCAGCTAAGGATGTCATGTGGCCAGGACATGTGGGTTGAATTCTACTGGGTGGGACTTCTGGGGGAGCTATTATTTTTAAGACTGATAAAAGGACACTCAATAATCTTTTTGCTCTCCCCCCGCCACCTCCTCTCTCCTTAGATGAGAGCCACAAGCTAAGGATGACAGAGAAAGAAGCTAGAAACATCCATGATGATCATTTGAACCCTAAATGGCCCTCAGACTTCTTGCTATTGAGGCAAAAATAAAGTCCTACTTATTTAAGCCCCTGTGGTTGGGTTTCTGTTACTTGTGGGTGAACACAATTCCTAACAGACACAATTACCATCCTAAAAGTCATTCAGTGATTTAGACCCATGAGGCCTGACTTGAACCAGAATCACTGACTGCATCACTTCTCCAGTTTAGACAAGGGTAGCTTCTTCTTCTCTAAAACATACTTTAATGGGTAAAGCTGCTTGCATAGGAACAGAGACGCTCATGTTTTCAAAAACAGATGTATTGTACTAGCTGTTGGTCTCATGGAAGGCTACAGGAAGCTGGACCCTGCGGGGCACAGAACACAGGCACGGGGAGCAGAAGGTGTCCGTCCGGCTGTTCTAAACGCAGACAGCTGTGCACGTGAGGAGGCTTCTGAACATACTGCGGAGCCAGTTTCCTCCTGAGGCCTCAGGAAAGACAGGCAATAACAAATCTCATTTTAGGATCCCAGTGATAAAATGCAACACTCACAAAATTATACTTCTTAAAGTGTGACCTCACCATAAGAGGGTTGGCACTTCTACTATTACTAAACTTTTTCTCCCCAAGCCATCAGTTAAGCCAAATCAAGTACACACTTCTGACACATCAATCCTTGGGAGATGGAGGGCTGAGGAGCAGAGACAGAGGGGAGGGCGGAGGTGATGCGATGAGAACTGTCGTAAGAGGACGTATCCCCACACAGAAGTGGTTCCTGGGGCTTGATACAACCCTCTACATGTGCCCTGGAGAAGAATCGTTGTCAGAGAACCAGTGCCAGCCCTCCTGTTCCAAGAAGAGCCACCAGCAACTTTTTCTTTGCCTATTATATTCACTTAGAGGTAGAAACACTGCACCGTGTGAATACCCTCCCTTGGTCTCAGAAGTCAGAAATAAAGGAGAACGAGTTATGAGTGCTTCCTCCTCAGACCCTCTACCAAGAAACAGACCTAGAGTAAGGTGTTCAAATCACCTACCAGCTCGTGGGGTTAGCATAAACCATATATCTCTGATTTTAGCGCCTATCATTGGTTTATAGGCAATGTGGACAACTCCATTTGGCTAAATTTATGATAGTTAAAGAAATAAAGGCTAGTCTCTGGAAGCAAAATATTGAAAATGTACCGTGATCATTCAGACTCATAAGGAGCTCAAATGTCCCATATATGATGAGAAATGAATAGAATTAGGATGAAAAGGCCCAGAGCAAATGCTTGATGGGTCTGCTCTTTTTTTTTCAGCAAAATGTCACGGTGAGAAACAATCCTGTAAACCTTCCTGGGGAAGGTCTTATTCCCCGCCATGCATACTGTCTGTCATGGAGAAGTCACCCAAGTTGGTTAATATTCTGGCTATTCTACATGGAAATTTTTCTCTGATGAGATAATATTTCGGATAGTTCATTATCCCTGACAGATAGTAGCACTCTTGGCATTGAGTGACAGCTACTCGTAACTGAGATATAAAATTCCTAGAAATAAACCAGCGGAGGGTCACAGTATTTTACAGTGGTGTTCACAGCCTCCACGGCTCCAGCTCCCACTGCACAAGCCAGCGGAGCGCTGGGCAGCCTTGGCGGCACCATCCTAAAACTAAATAGAATGACTCATCCTTTGTCTTTCTTTCAAGAACACTGATTTTAATCTGTCCTTCAGACTAAAACTCTTTAAAGTAGGTAAACACCTTCAATTAGGTTGCAATCCATTCTCATCTAGCCAAAGAACACCTTCTGAGTGACTGTGTTTCTCTGCTCAGATCTACTTTTCATGGATATTTGAGGACAGAATATTTTTTCCCAGGTTGTGTAACTTGTTTTTCTTTACCCTCATTTAACATCTATTTTAGGCAATTCAATCTTTCTTAAATGCTCCTACTCCAAAGAAGAAAAATAATTGAGTATAAAATACTATACCAAAGAAAGGGTTCTGAACTCCCTAGATGTATCATATAGACATAAAACATGCATCTATTTCTTCCATTAATTGAACAAAGATTCTGATAGATCAAATAAATGTCATTGCTCTTTAAAGTCAATTATCAATTGTTCTGTTTATACTTGGAAACTTCCCTTCCTCATTTCTCTTAAGAATTGTGCAAATCTGAGGATATCTGTCCTCATACCCTCTAATTTCTACCCTCTGACTTAGACCAAGGTGCCATGCACTCTGTGACATCCAGAACACGGATGATATGAGGCCCCATCTGCCTGGTTTCTCCATTCCCTACTGCCATCTTTTCTGTACCCATGTCTATTTCTTGCCTTCTTGCCCAGAGTTCTAGGCAATAATGTGGTGCCCTTGACTCAAACACTTCTATTAGCACCTTTTCTCACTTTGACCATTAGATTCTTCCTCCCAACCTAGAAACATATCAGCTTCCATGAGGTATATTCTCCTGCTTTTGCTCCTTGACCACTGCCTTCCCTTGCCCTTTTTCTCATTCACATTCTTATTTGCCTTCCGACCAAGATTAAAGTGTCTATTACAGTTACAATGGAGTTTATAATCTCGGAGTATATATTCTAGATATTTAGGTAACTTTCTAGCTGGAACATAATCATAAAAACATTGGAGATGATCAATGCATGTGCCTAAATATCTTCTCTAAATGTAATTTTGTTTGGCAGAGTTTATATAAAGCTTGTCCACTCATATCTCTTACATATTCTTTGTTTTCTTATAAATCTAGTTGGCAGTACATTTTCTCTAAATATAAACGCATAGCGCACACCCCCAAAGCCCTAAAAGCCTCCTAATAAAACTCATACCTGTTTGTGAATATTGTGGGATCATAATCAAGAAAACTCTTGAAAATCTTTACTCTTGCCTTATTTTAGCAATCCATGATACTTTCCCAAACTGATTTCATTTAGTGCTTTTTAAAATACAGTTAGCCCTTCAACAAAAGCAGGGGTTAGGCAAACTGCCCCTCTCTGCAGTCAAAAATCAACCTATAGTCAGCCCTCTGCATTCAATGGGTTCCTCCTTATCCACAGGTAGTTTCACATCCACAGATTCAACCAACCGTGGATCATGTGGAGCTACAGTATTTATACTGAAAAAACTGAGTATTAGTAGACCTGAGTAATTCAAACCCATGCTGTTCAAAGATCAGCTGTATTCTTTAGGGCTACTCCAGTTAATTTTGTTTTTAATACGAGAACTACTTATTATGTTAAGTCTGCTTCTCCAAGGGAAAAACAAAGTATTTGGACCCAGGGAAAAAGGAGCAGGTGTATAAGATTACACAACACAAAACTAACTCTCTTTTTTATTAACTATAGAGTACAATAGCTCAGAGAACTTTCTCAGATTTGGTTAATTAGATGAGAAACAGTCTCCTTCCCTTAATGAAAACCAAGTGTCTTAAACAAAATCTCTGTATAAGCTGATTCACCAACATCTCCTACACATTTGCTTCCCAAGTGGCTCGGGGGTAAAGAACCCACCTGCCAATGCCAGAGCCACGGGAGACGTGGGTTCAACCCCTGGGTCGGGAAGATCCCCAGAGGAGGAAATGGTAACCCACTCCACTATTCTTGCCTGGAAAATGCCATGGACAGAGGAGGCTGCAAAGAGTCGGACATGACTGAGCACGCCTGCACCTTCTTCCCCTTTAGCTAAGTGATCCTCCCGGGCAAGGATCGCCTGACTCCACTACTCACAATGAATACCCTGGGATTCTGCAAAACACAGATTTCTAGTTAGTAGGTTTGAGTCAGGATGCAGGAATCTGAATTTTAGCAAACACCTCATTCAGTTGATTCTGATACAGTACTACAAAAATACCTCATGTGGGAAAAAACATGTTCATATAATCTCCAGGGAAACAGAGCAATCACATCCGCCATGCACATCTCATTAATCACTTCCCTCACATTGGTCAGTTTGTTCCTTCCTCCGTTCCTTCCTTCACCTGAAAGGTTTTTATTGACTGACTACTATGAAAGTCAACACTCCATCTCCTGCCATAAGGAGATGGCAGTGTAATAGGAAGAGACTGGCACGTAAGGTACAACGCAATACTAGAACTGCTAGGATAGAGGTGTGCACACTTTATAAAGTACTAAAGGAGAACCAAAGAGGAATGATCAGCATCCCCTGTGACTGTGTATAATGAATGCGGTGCTGGTCTATCAAGTCTGAAACGTCTCTGGGAGATGAATATGGAGCTAAACTTTCGGAGATCTACACATTTAAGCCAGTTATTACGGTATTTCAATCCATTTCTCCTTTCTTCCTTAGAAGGAAGGTTAATTATATCAACTTACTATATGATTGTAAAGATTAATTTTAAAAAATAACTTCTTCTAAAATACCACTGAGACCTAAAATAACATAAGCATAAAGTCTTTCATGCACCAAACTCTTCCTTCCCCATATTTCACAAAGAGAGATCAGTGTGAAAGTAATCTGTTAAAGATTAATTTTTTCTGTATGATTTTTAGATTCCAGAAAATGTCCTATGAATAGGTTTTGAAGATAATAAAAATATCTATAGGAGATATGACCAGATGTATCAAACATATCCAAATATAATTTGGATTTGAAAATGTTTCTATGTCTATATTAATATTTCTAAAACCATACAGTACTGGAGATAAAACAGGAACAAAAAAAGTATTCAAAGTCCTCACACTTCTATCAGCCAACCTAGGGGAATTGAAAAAAGATGAGAAATTTTGCGAGAAAGATGCCATGTGACAGACTGTGCCAGAGATGAAAAATGATGCTTACAAAGTTTCTTTTGCTCTAAAGCAATTGCTCCCTATATTTTCTCATAAAATGGCATAAACATCTAAATTGATTTAAAATTACTTTGGGATACAAATTGAATATCCCTATACCCTGAGATAAGATCATAAAGGAGCCTCAATTTATCCCAGCTACACTCAGAAATTAGATGCCCTGTCTACGATTTGGGATTTAGAAAGCAATCCTAAGCTATTAATATAATTTGAATCAAAACGATCATTCTAGACCTGGGCAAAAACACACCTTCACAGGTGCTGCGTGACTGTTAAAACTCTGCAAATTTACCTGCAAGTGCTAGGCAAGTTATGTGAGAGGAAAACTCTGAAAATGATTGAGATTTGAACTAAATTGCAGGGAAGGGGTGACTCTTTACCACTGATTGTACCAAAGAGAGCACCAATCTTATTAGTGCTATGAGAATTCCCTAACAAACTGCCTCATGAATCGGCACACTTTACATTTGTCCCTAGATTCCCAATTCTGTACACTAACACCCTCTCTGAGTGGGGAAAAAATAAAAAAGAGTGTGCATATCAGACATATTTAGAGACTGCAATGATGACACATGTTATCAAATGAGAATGTCCCCATTGGTGACTATGGCTTTGGAACCACTTGAATGGCATTTTTCTTAGACCAGAAAGTTTTGCTGATCATAACGTGCTGGAGATGAAAGAAAAAGACAGTAGCACGTTACAGTGCAGAAGAAGCAACAGGGGCTGAGAAGATAACGCTTGTAAGAGGGAAGGTCTGCCCTCGGGGATGTTTGCACTGAAGTCCGTGTCTCACTGCCTGCAAGGGAACAAGGCAGCATTTAGCATGGGATGGGGGGGTGGGTGGAGTGGGGCGCATATACTGATTCAATGCCATACACACCCGCAGTATGAGAGAGGCGTGTTACTGCTGTCTCTACAGGAGGCCTCACCAGGAGTGGGAGAGCTCAATCCAAATTATGTTTCAGTAGCTCCATCCTGGGTGACATAATTTATAACCAAGTCCTAACCAAACCCCTGAGGTCTCCTCAACACTCAGACCTCCATACATGCTGGGCAGAGGCTGGAGGCCCTGCTAAGCCACTTCCTAAATAAAATACCTGACCCTACACTAGTCAGTTAAACCCTCATTTTGACAAGGAAGGAGTGGGGGAACCACCAACAGATCAGTGAGAACTACTTGCACTCATTTCAGTAAATACCTCCCAAGAGTTTCAGTCAGAGAGGGTTTACGGAAGAATTCATTCTAAACACAGGCATCCCAGGTGGAGCAGCAGTTAAAGACTTGCCTGCCAATGCAGGACACACAGGAGACACAGATTCAATCCCTGGGTCGGGACGATCCCCTGGAGAAGGACACGGCAACCCACTCCAGTCTTCTTGCCTGGAGAATCCCATGGACAAGGGAGCCTGGCAGGCTATAGTCCATGGGGTCGCAAAGAGTTGGACACGCATGCCGGCATGATGTTGACATGTAAAAAAGGGATCCCTATTTCCTTCAGAGTAAAATTCAAAGTCTTTACAGAGGTGAACAGTGTCCTACAGGACCTGGCAGCCCCAGTCTCCACCCCTCAAAAAATTACAGCTCTGAGTTCACGTTTCCCTACGCTGCCCCTGTCCCCACCCTATCCTCGCCAGCCACAATGGGCTCCCTGACCGGGAAGGGGATCTGAGTACACCACGCCAAAATATGCCACTTTGGGCTGAAAGTCATTAGTTTTCGGCTCTTGCCTTTAAATCTAAAAGCAAGACCCAAATTTTCATCTGTAAAATCTCCCTATTCTGTACTAGAAAGAGTAAAATGCCTCAATCACTACTCACCAAAGGAGAAGGAACTAGCTTCAGTCTGCATAGCAAACCTTCCTAAGAAACTCTTATCTTCCAGTAGCTCCCCCCATATATTCACCTTCCCACAATTTCCCACCCCTAGAAGCCAACTCCCTTTATCTAGTTACTTCTCCACAATTTATTGCCCTTTGTTAAAGTAGCATATAAGCCCAAGTTTAATCACTCTTTCTGGTCTTCATATCTAAAAAGGCTTCATATAAGTAGAAATAAAAATGTTAACAATTATTAAAATCTGTATATCCTTTTTCCTCTTAATCTGTCTTCTGTCAGTCTAATTTGCAGGCCTGCTAGCCAAACCTAAGAGAATAAAGTCTTTTTTCCTCCTCTACAATATCCCCAAAGTTCTGTTAAGGATTCTGCCTCAGGATCTATTTGTCTGAAACTTTCCCCCCATATATCCATATGGATCAGTCTTCTCCTTAAACCATTTTTCTTTTTTGCTTGCACATAACCATCTCAATGAAATCTACCCTGACTGCCTCTAGCATTCCTGGAGTATTTTACCCTACTCAATCTCCTTTCCAAAACCGTATCACTATCTAACACACTATATAATCTACTTATATTTGTATATTGTCTTTCTCTCCAAGGGGTAAATCCCAAGAGGTCAAGAACTTTTTGTCTATTCTGTTCATTGATTTATATTAAGTAACTGGAACAATATCTGGCACATAGTAGGTGCTCATGTTTAGTTGAATAAGAGATGTCTTCATATATTCTTTTAATTATGATGCTATACCATTAAGTTAATATCAGTATTACACTGTTAAAATATACAAAGGAGGAAATAAAATTCTCACCAAGGAATGCATAAAACCTTTTTCAAAGACATCTCTGTCTTTTTCAAAATAGAGAAAAACAAGGACAATAATGCTAAGTCCTATCACACTAACTTAACAAGATCAATTTATTTAAACTCTCAATCTTTTTTTTTATTAGTTGGAGGCTAATTACTTTAAATATTGTAGTGGTTTTTGTCATACATTGACATGAATCAGCCATGGATTTACATGTATTCCCCATCCCGATCCCCCCTCCCACCTCCCTCCCCACCCCATCCCTCTGGGTCTTCCCAGTGCACCAGGCCCGAGCACTTGTCTCATGCATCCACCTGGGCTGGTGATCTGTTTCACCATAGATAATATACATGCTGTTTCTCTCGAAACATCCCACCCTGCCTTCTCCCACAGAGTCAAAAGTCTGTTCTGTACTCTGTGTCTCTTTTTCTGTTTTGCATATAGGGTTATCATTACCATCTTTCTAAATTCCATATATATGTGTTAGTATGCTGTAATGGTCTTTATCTTTCTGGCTTACTTCACTCTGTATAATGGGCTCCAGTTTCATCCATCTCATTAGAACTGATTCAAATGAATTCTTTTTAATGGCTGAGTAATATTCCATGGTGTATATGTACCACAGCTTCCTTATCCATTCATCTGCTGATGGGCATCTAGGTTGCTTCCATGTCCTGGCTATTATAAACAGTGCTGTGATGAACATTGGGGTGCACATGTCTCTTTCAGATCTGGTTTCCTCAGTGTGTATGCCCAGAAGTGGGATTGCTGGGTCATATGGCAGTTCTATTTCCAGTTTTTTAAGGAATCTCCACACTGTTCTCCATAAGGGCTGTACTAGTTTGCATTCCCACCAACAGTGTAAGAGGGTTCCCTTTTCTCCACACCCTCTTCCAGCATTTATTGCTTGTAGACTTTTGGATAGCAGTCATCCTGACTGGCGTGTAATGGTACCTCATGGTGGTTTTGATTTGCATTTCTCTGATAATGAGTGATGTTGAGCATCTTTTCATGTGTTTGTTAGCCATCTGTATGTCTTCTTTGGAGAAATGTCTGTTTAGTTCTTTGGCCCATTTTTTGATTGGGTCATTTATTTTTCTGGAATTGAGCTGCAGGAGTTGCTTGTATATTTTTGAGATTAATCCTTTGTCCGTTGCTTAGTTTTTATTATTTTCTCCCAATCTGAGGGCTGTCTTTTCACCTTGCTTATAGTTTCCTTTGTTGTGCAAAAGCTTTTAAGTTTCATTAGATCCCATCTGTTTATTTTTGCTTTTATTTCCAATATTCTGGGAGGTGGGTCATAGAGGATCCTGCTGTGATTTATGTTGGAGATTGTTTTGCCTATGTTCTCCTCTAGGAGTTCTATAGTTTCTAGTCTTACATTTAGATCTTTAATCCATTTTGAGTTTATTTTTGTGTATGGTGTTAGAAAGTGTTCTAGTTTCATTCTTTTACAAGTGGTTGACCAGTTTTCCCAGCACCACTTGTTAAAGAGGTTGTCTTTTTTCCATTTAAACTCTCAAGCTTTGTAACAATAATTTTGTATTAATTCAATCACACTGATACCCCAAGCTGACATTCAACTCTGTTTATATCTTACAGTCTGTCACACCAATGCACAAAAAGATGAATTAGCTTTCCTCAGAACACATGATCAATCTCCCACAAAGGTCTTTGAAACATATTAAACAAGATTTTTTCCTGATGAAGACTTTCAGAGCATTTCTAAATTAAGATTTATCTTTTTCCTCAGCTGAATGTTTTCCTATAGGAAAACATTTGTATTATCAAATTCCTTGATAATACATCAAATGCAATAATCACTAAAAGTTTACTTACATCAAATACTCTATTTTATTTGGCTATTATAAAAATTTATAATAAATATCATTGTGAAAAAAGAATATTTGTAATAGTTTCAGTCAATTTCATGTTAGAAATATGAGCAGGAATTAGATGCTCTTTGTAAAATTTGAGACTTAAAAATGAAGTATACACTGCTGCCAGTACATAATTTTCCCCAACAGTTTGCATGGCTGTATTTCCTCCAGCAATTATACTTTTACAATGAGAATGTAAGCCTAAGCTCCTTTAAAGGGCCAAGCAGGTCAGCATATGGTATCTTGGTAAACACCTTGGCACAAGATCCACTTTAGGAATATTATGTAACAATGACACTGAAATACCACAATTCCCATCCTGGTACCAAAGCTGACAGGTTAAAACAAGACTTCCTATTATTAAAGAACTTTCATGAGAAAGAGTAGGTAAATGATATTTTTCTAAAGGTCTATAATTTGAGGCAAGATGATGGCAGGTTAACAAAAGTTAGAAGGGAGACGTTAAGGCCTAAAAACAGAAAGAAAACAATTACAGAAGTGATGGTGGAAATGAAATTCAAAATTAATTCAACACATATTTACTGAAAGAAAGCTGAGCGCTGAAGAATTGATGCTTTTGAACTGTGGTGTTGGAGAAGACTCTTGAGAGTCCCTTGGACTGCAAGGAGATCCAACCAGTCCATCCTAAAGGAGATCAGTCCTGGGTGTTCATTGGAAGGACTGATGTTGAAGCTGAAACTCCAATACTTTGGCCACCGGATGCAGAAAGCTGACTCATTTGAAAAGACCCTGATGCTGGGAAAGATTGAGGGCTGGAGGAGAAGGGGATGACAGAGGATGAGATGGTTGGATGGCATCACCGACTCAATAGACATGGGTTTGGGTGGACTCTGGGAGTTGGTGATGGGCAGGGAGGCCTGGCATGCTGCAGTTCATGGGGTTGCAAAGAGTCGGACACAACTGAGCCACTGAACTGAACTGATTATTTACTGAGCAAATCCTCTCTGGCAGGCCATATTCTAAGTGACAGGGATGTGAGGTGGAATAGGAGAGTCAAAGTCCCTGTCCTTGTGGAGACTTTGGTCCAGTGGGGAAAGCGATGAATAATCAAACACAGAATAATGTGCATGCCAGGTAGCGTAGTAGATATAACGTAAAATCAGGTGGTGGCAACATGACTTAAAGGAATACAGCCAGGGAGCATGAGGGGTGTGAGGTTGGTGGAAGAATACCATTTTCCTTAGGCTGTTGAGGGAAACTTGGAACAGGGCCATGAATGAAGTGAGAATGTTTTCAACTGGGAGATTTGGGAAAAGGCAACAAAGGAAAATCCAAGCACCCTGAAACAGGACAAGCCCTCCACGTTCCCAGGAACAATAAAGTGATGCAGGCTGAATGATGAGGCAGAGCGTAGGAGAAGATGAGATGGGAGAGGCAGGCAGGGCCAGCTTGCAGACATGAACAGTAATAAACACTAGAGAAGCTTACCTTGCCCTGGGCACTGTTCTACTGTGTTGCCTTTACTAACTCATTGCAACCTCTAACAATCCTTTGAGGTATCATTATGAGATTTTTAACAACGGGGAGACTAAGGCACAAAGAAGTTAAGAAATGCACGACAAACCCAAAACTAGTACGTGCAGCGTGAACCCAGGCTGGCTTGTTCCAGAAGCCACGCTTCTCAGTGCTATACCAACCATCTATCTAGACCACAGGGAAGAGTCTGGATTTCACTTGGAGGATAATGGAAAGTCACTGGAGAATTCCAAGCAGGGAAGTGACATGATCTGCATCTAATTTAAAAAAAAAAACACAAAACCTTCTGGTTGCAGTGTACAGAGTACATTGTACAAGGATAGAGAGGATGGTGCGCCGTGACGCTTCAGGCCCAGGCCCAGCACCAGCCTTGGAGCCATAACCTAAACATGACCCTCCTCCATCACCATCTTTCCTGTGCAGACAGAGCCGCCGAAGCTATAAATATCCACCCTTAGTGCACAAGGCTCTGAACCAATTCCAGGCTTTTCAGTCCAGTGACCCTGGGAGATGACTCATCTGCCTCTAGACTCTCTCCAAGCCCAACCATCACCCTCACCAAGTCCACCATTCTCCTCCTTTCCCGCTCTTATTCAAGTAAGTCCTGAAACTCCAACTATCGCCACATTCAACCTTAATCAGCCAGCACAGGAAGTTCTGATGCTCCATCACTTGGTGATTCAATAAAAGCCTTCCTGCAGCATATTTAATATGTCACTAGCGGTTAGTTCACAAGGACACTCTATTCCCCAACAGAAATATGCTTTTTGTTTTTAGGTACATACCACTTATTACAGGTGATGAAAGTAGTATACTGCCTGATAACCATGTTACCAGCTGTGGCTGCTAGGTGATGCTAAGATCCTAGAACTTCATAAAACAGCAGACCTAAGTCTAAAGTCCATTTTTCCCATTTACTGTATGACTTAGGGCGAGTCTTAAAACTGCAAATACTCCATTTCTTTCTTCCATAAAATGATAGCAGCACTCCTAGCTCAGAACGCTGCAGGGAGGATGTGTGTACAGAACGTGAACCTGGTACATACTAGGAGCTACATGTCCAGGTTTTTAAATCTAGTTCATCCTTTTTAAAAAAAGCTACGTCTTTAATACCCAGAAAGCACAGTTTCCCAACTTCTTTACTTAGTTTTAACTTTTTAAATGTATTTCCTTTAAAGAAACTATTTTATTCTGATTTTTCAAAAATACACTTAAAAAAAAAAAGCATACTTATTTATATGTTTTTGGAAATTTTTCTTTCTTAGGCAAAAGATGCCAAATAATCAGACAGCAAAAGTGCAGACCATAGGCACAGTGATAGTAATAGCACATTATGCCATGTACTATGCCCCGTAGCACATTCTCCCACATAGAGCATCTGCCTAGTTCTTGGACAGAGGGTCACTCAAAGCTGAAAGCTCTTTCAAAGAGCTTTAAGCCTGGCTTAAAAAAAAAGTCAGGTAGGGACTTCCCTGGTGGTCCAGTGGCTAAGACTCTGTACTCTCAACGCAAGGGGTCCATGTTTGATCTCTGATCAGGGAACTAGTTCCCACAGGCTACAACCAAAAGACCCAGCACAGCCAATTAAGTATTAAAAAAAAGAAAGAAAGAAACAGGCAGAGCCGCCCTCATCTCTATACATAGTAAATCCAAGACAGAATACAGTTTCCACTTAGGAATCTCTGTCACCCACTGTGTGCATAAAAAGTCACCAGAAATTGCATTGTTTTGACTACATATCCTCCTTTTCTTTCCTCTGATTATTTTTTGTGAATACACTAAGCTCTCACTCATAGATAATTCCTTCTAATACTAAATGAAGTTTAAAAGCAACCTCTAGATCATCCAGAATGTCTCTTTTACACTGGACATGATAACTGAAGATCCTGGGAAACGTACCATCATAAAATATAATGTTTAGCAGCAAACCATCCTTTGGTTCAGTAATCCTTTGGTTACTACTTTGATCTTAAGAAGCTCAGTAAAAAGGACTCATAATAAGGATTGGAAACTGTAATAGATAACCTTATTTAAAGAATGCTATTGCCCTTATTGAAGTGAACCAGATGCTTGTCGGAGCTAATCCAAATGAGTTCTGAAAATATGAATTAGAAACACGTGGGAGCAATCTTTCTGGAACAGTTATTGCTACTGATTCTAAAGAATAATTTTGTGGAAGGGGCTACTCCTTTGGGTCCTGCCCCAAAATGGCTTTATCAGAAGATTGATAACCTTCCCAGAAATCAGATTGCTCACCTGAATCTTTACTACATCATCAATTTCCTTTTCATTAAACTGAGCATGTTATTCAATAAGGATCCTCCTGGCATTCCAGTGGATAATTCTTCATATCTGTCCAGTACATTATAGAAATAGTTAAGGATCCCTGGCTCTCAGGCACTAAATGCCACGTATGCTATATGCCAAGAAAAAATAACATCCCCGACCTCTTTGAGAACCATTTTTGGTACACAGTCAAAAAAATAAATTTTTTCATTTGAAAATACTAATTTGAAAAAATTAAAATAGAATTGAAATTTTGCCCTGCCTTCATCCCAGTTTCTAAACAATTAAAGCAGATTCAGAAGGTCTATAGAAAACTGAGACAGTTTGCCACAGATGCCACAAGAAAATATTTTTTAAAAACATGGTTTTATTCTTGAGTTAAAATTTTCTTGTAAGATTGTTAAATCATCACTCTCTAGAATGTGAATTCATATGAATGAATACTTTCCCACAAAAATTCTACATTACAAATAAATCAGTTTTAACTTCTCATTCCCAGAGAGAACAGTTTTTAAATCCATCAAAAACACTATTATTCCAGAGGCAGATGACCTGTCATGAAATCTATTTTGACTCAATCTAATGCCATTTTCAAAGCATTCTTGTAGGTAAAACCTGTACTTAACATGCACAGTAAAATAATTCATCTAAAACCAGTGCAACTCTAGAAATTCACAGGGAGGGGACTGTATAAGTAAGTACGTAAAGTCGCTCAGTCATGTCCGACACTTTGCGACCCCATGGACTGTAGCCTACCAGGCTCCTTCCATGGGATTTTCCAGGCAAGAATGAATACTGGAGTGGGTTGCCATTTCTTTCTCCGGAGGATCTTCCCCACCCAGGGATCGAACCCGGTCTCCCGCATTGTAGGCAGACGCTTTACAGTCTGAGTTGTAAAAGTTTCACAAAAGCTTTAATCCCAGCACTGATCTCTTATGTCAAGATGTCAAATGACTAAACATGATAAATGCATCAGATAATTTGTTAATAATTGTTCCTAACCAAGCTGAGAGCGGACAGTATTAAGAATTTTTCAAAGAGAAAGGCAGAGAGAACTGTAAATCCCAAGCAACTGGGCATGGAAATTAGAGAGTGGAATTCATTTTACAGAACATTCTAATACCTTACCTCAAAAAATTTCAAAGAGTTCATCTCTGCTTTCACCAGGGCACAATCCATCATTTTAAATCAGATTTAGGAAGCAGCAGGAAGAAACATTTCATTTTCCTTAAAACAATGCACCTAGCCTACCCATTGGAAATTTCATTCATAGGAGTGGCCAGAACCGAAGTCTAAGAGGGTCTGGAGTCCTAATGTGGTGGGGAGAGAGCTGCGGGTCCACTCCTGAAGCTCTTCCTGCTCTTCTTCCCCCGAAGTTCTAGAAATGAAATACTGAGTGGGACTCGGGCAGGCCGCTAAAGAGACTTCTGTCCAGCGATGAACTGAGAGCTGCCCCTGCCTTTCATCAAGACTTATCACTGTTCAGGCCTCCGAAGTGAAAAAACAATCCTGTACCAGTGTCCCCGAGGCTGAGGCAGCCGTGGCCACGCCCCCGTCAAGCACAGGATGCAATCGCCCCATCCTCCCCTCACTTCCTTCCTTCGCTTCTCCATGGGAGAATTCCAAAGAACGAGTTCCGTGGGTACACACACACACACACACACACACACACACACACACACTCGCACACACAGTGGGCTGATGTCAATAAGCTGTTATCACAGAGACAGGGGCTTTCTGTTTGATTTGCTCAGAAAAGAATGGCCACTATATGGGGAACTCTAATTTACTGTTATCATTAATCAGACACAGCCTTCATTTAAGTTACCGAAATAGGCTCACGGCATCCTAGCCAACCCAGAACGGAGTTTGTGGACTTGTGATTTCAGATTGTAAACAAGTACTAAAACTTTTTCATATATCAAATTGCTTTCATGAAAACCCCCAAATGTGGTTATCAATCCAGAGGTTATTTTCAGACCCTACTTCTAAAGCAAAAATAGATACAGTCGCCAGTTTAGCTGGTGCTGCTATCTTAGTCTAGGAAGCAGTTGTGGTAGGAGACTCTCTAGTCAGCTGTGTTGTTCTTCAGTGGAGAAATGGGCTTCATAAAACTGTGTGCCCACTGGGCAGTCGTTGCAACTTTGAAATGCTGGCTGAACTGGGTGAGTGCAATCAAAGGCTACAAGACCATCTCTTCCCAGCAAAACTTGGAAAGCAAGATGAGATGCCTCATTTGTCACATGCTTTGCTGTGAAGTGGGGCAGACTAGATTTAAGCTCCATGCTACATTTGGTGGCTATAATTTCCTTTCCACTGTTCTCTTAACTGAGACTTCATTTGCCATGAAGCTTCAGAACTTTGGACTGATTCTGGAGTAGACTGAGTGACCACAGCAAGCTTGGCATTCCAGAACCGCCACCACCCTGTCCAGGCTCTATTGAACATGCAAACCCAATCACGTCTTAAGACAAATCATTGTGGATTTCTGGGTGTGTCCTAGCAAACAACAATAATAGCAAGCAGGTATGGAATGCCTACTCTGTACCAGGAACCATAGTAAATGCTTTAAAAAAATAGTCTCTAACGAATGCTCTAAATCATACTCTAAAACTGAGGTCGGTGGTGTTATTAGGTCCATTTTACAGATGAAGAAGGGCTTCCCTGTTGGCTCAGATGGTAAAGAATCCACCTGCAATGCAGGAGGCCCAGGTTCAATCTCTGGGTCAGGGAAGACCCCTGGAGAAGGGAATGGCTAACCACTCCAGTATTCCTGCCCAGAGAAATCCATGGACAGAGAAGGATGACAGGCTACAGTCCATGGGGTTGAAAAGAGCTGGACACAACTGAAGTGACTGACTCTTCACTTTTCACAGATGAGGAAACTGAAACTCACAGAAAGGAAGTGATAACAGCCAGGATTAAAGTCAGATCTGAATATATATCCAAACCCAAGCTCTTTTACAATACACTGCCTCCCTCAAATAACACTGTGAAAATGCCAGTGTCCTCACTGATTAATAGGTGGCCAACAGGCCCAAGGCAGGCTCAGTCACCATTAGGAGATTAGAAAAAATAAGCTAGAAAAGATGAATATGTTTCCTATTGTTGGCATGAAAGACGGCTACAGCCTATGAACAAGTCTTCCCAACAATGTCAGCATTTTTGTTTTCATCCCAAGTCTGTCTAACCCTTACCTCCACTCCCTCTCAGGCCCCTGGACCCACCTGATGCTCCCATCACTCTGGCCCTCCAAGCCATTATTCTTTGCCTTCCCAAGATTGTAACAGTGGCCAGATATGCCACTTAAGCTGAACTCTAGGTTCTGGCCCATCCACGTGTCACTGACATTCACAGGTGACAGGCTATTTTCCTACATAAAGGAAATCTTCCTCACAGCACAAGCCTTTGTCATAATGGAACACAGATCTCTCCAAGTTGATCAAGAAAGAAACTTATAGAGTGGAGCCAGGGAGATAAGATGACTGTTACAGCTTAGCCTTAAGGCCATCAGATACCCACACCCTTTCATAGCCAGTACCCCTTCACTCACAGTAATCTACTGTAATAAAAAGATACAAGCAAAGGAGAACAGTGTTAGACCTTGAAGGTTACATATGCCTTTCTTTCCTCTAAACCACACCTTTGAAGAAAACACCAAAAAATAAAAAATAAAAAAACAACAGCAACAAATAAAATGGTAAAGCACCTTAGTGTCAATTTTGTGTCCACATGATACCTTAGCATTTTTGCCTGTTGGGTTATCGTAAGGCACCAGGCGCTGGGAAACATATGTGAACAAGGCAAACGGCTCCTGCTCTCTCTTGCAAAGCTTCTATTTTAGAAAGAGAGAGAAACGTAAAGTAACAAACATCAATTCTTCAGTTGTTATTATGAGACACGCTACTAAGGCAAAAGAGAAGGTGGTAATGAAATGGCTGAGCTGGGGACATGACCCAGGTCAGAGAATAAGAGGAAGCTTCCTCCAGGAGCTGGTGTGTGGACTAAGTCTTGAAGGATGACTAGGAATGGGGGCGGGGATGGGAGAGGAGAGACAGCTCTTTCCAGACAGTCAAGAGCTTTGGAGAGGCCATCAGATGAGAAGCAAATGACCTTCTCTTTTTCTGCAATTTGTTTATTCATTTATTTTCTCCCTTTCCCCCCCAAAGCTTTAAACTTTTTATTTTGTATTGGGGTACAGCCTGTTAATAATGTTGTCGTAGGTTCAGGTGAGCAGCAAAGGGACTCAGCCATACATATATGTGAGTTTAGTTGCTCAGTCGTGTACAACTCTTTGCAACCCCATGGACTATAGCCAACCAGGCTCCTCTGTCCATGGGGATTCTCCAGGCTAGAATACTGGAGTGGGTTGACATGCCCTCCTGCAGGGGATTTTCCTGACCCAGGGATCGAACCCAGGTCTCCCACATTGCAGGCAGATTCTTTACCGTCTGAGCCACCAGGAAAGCCCCAGCCATACATATATATGTATCCATCTTCCCCTGCAAACCCTCCTCCCATCCAGGCTGGCACATAACATTGAGTAGAGTTCCATGTGCTATACAATAGGTCCTTGCTGGCTATGCATTTTAAATATAGCAGTGTGTACATGAACTTCCCAAAGTCCCTATCCCTCCCCACCACCACCCTAGCAACCGTAAGTTCATTTTGAAGTCTCTGAGTCTCTTTCTGTTTTGTAAGAAACTTTTTAGATATCACATATAAGGGATGTCACATGATACTGCTCCTTCTTTGTCTGACTCACTTCACTCAGTACGACACTCTTCAGGTCCATCCAACAACATGACCTTTTCAAAGACTGGAGGAAGACCAGTGTGGCTAGAGCACGTATGATGGGGGAAAGGTGAGGCCATGGGAAGAGAACAGACTGGACATTTTCAGCATCAGTGTATTGGGAGAGAAAAGGAAGCTTAAGAATAAGGGAATGGAAACTGTCCTTTCCCCTTTCCTAAGCTCTTGTTCTGAAAGGACAATTGATGATCGCAGTTCTGAACATTCTAAGCAAGGATGCTGTGGGTGGAACTGTGATTTGTGGCTGCTGAATGAATTAATCACATAAATTAAATTAAGTGATTAAAGACATTACTTAACTAAAGTAGCTTACTTCCCCAAAGTTCACAGAATATTTTTTAAGAGTAAAGTAGAGAAGAGCAAAACACAATTCTTAGATTATAATACAAATTGGCAATGGAAAAATTCAACAGTGTCCCTGCCAGCTATCTCTATGCTGGCACCAAACCACAAAACAAAAGCCAGGTTAGCACATGAGGAAGCAACCCCTTTCCTGAAAAGCCCATTACGATCTTCCTTTGTGTTTATGCCTTTTGCATGCCTGAGTCTGACATCACTCACATGCATTATTGAAGTCTTGCAGCAAGTGTCTGCTATCTGCTACAGGTTCAACTGCCTGCTTTCTCTTCAACATTGTGTTCATGAAGCAGCCAGATGAATGCTCATTTCATCATCACTCTGTTTTCGAATTCCCAAAATCTTCCAATGGAAATACACATTGGCTTGTGTATAAATCAGAAAGCTTTTGAAAATACATCTTAAAGTGAGACAGCTGCTAAAAAATCCGGGAGAGAACCCTTAAATCTAAACTCAAGCAGGCACATGTATATGAAACATGTTTTCACTCTATATATTTTTAATTTAGCTTAGAAAGTGGTAGCAATCAAATACAATAAAAATAATAATGGCTATCATCTGTTATCTATTAAGAAACTTCTATGTGCCAGGCACACACTCCCTCATTTAATCCTCAAAATAATCTTCTGGAATTGTCACTACAATGCCTATCTCACAAATTAAATGGAGGATAGACAGATTGAATTACTTGCTGTTATTTACATACCAAGAAACCAGCTGAATTTCAAAGCCAGGGTTTACATGACATCAGAGCTCATCCATTCTGCACTGCTGTATAATTCCCAGCAATAACTATCTACCACTCACCGATGCCAAGAACTGCGCTGGTATTTCAGAATCATTAACTGATAAGAGTTCTCCCAGCCATCCTGAGAGGTGTTGCTATCCTTAACATGAGGAAACAGTTTGGAGAGGTGGAGTAATTTGATCAAGGGCACACATGGCGAGGCTGAAAGGCTCAAGGGAAGACTTTCCAATAACCTACATAACTTCACATCCGCAGCACTGCTGGGTTACTCACTGTTCAGTAAAATAAGTATGGGTCTGTTACTTTCTTAGGGTTTTGCAGTTTTACCTGGGAAATCAATATGCTTAGGAAAAGCATAAAGTCCCCAAAGAACTGATTTTCTTATCCTAAATGAATAAGGAAATCTCTTTATCAATGCCCATTCAAGTCAAAATACCAGGATTCTGATTCTCTGCTTTCATAAACAAGAATAAATGACCCTTACTTTTCTGACAAATAAACACACACAATATAATGTGCCAAAAACTCTGAAAGGCATAAAAAAATAAGTGGTTCTTTTTTTTTTAAAAGTAATTTCCACTAATGAACTAAAGATACAGCTATAGTGGAATCTCTTTTATTTCACTGATGTGTACTTTGGAGCTCTAAGAATATACTATTTCTCCTTATGGGTTAATTTGGTAATAACACCTAAAAATGCAGTATTTTTCCTTATCAATACATTTTGTTTTAAGTTCAGATTAATGTAAAGACAAGTGTTTTTAAAAGAAATATTAACATATTGCATACAATTATATACAATCCCACAAGCCTCATTCAATTCATAATAACCATTTAATTACATTTTTAATGGATTCTGTAGCTATGCTAGTTCTTATTCCAAATAAAATTGTATTATTATAAAGCAAGGTGAATTAAAGAATAGACTTTAGGCATGTAAGCTCTGAAAATAAAATGAAAAAGATGCAAAATGACTACAATAGAGAAGGATGCAGAATTATTTTATTTGTGTATGTGTGTTCTGTGTTTCTGTCTGTAAAATGAGAACATATGCCTTTCCAATAGGGCTTTGTTAATGCTTGCGACTGGAGGAGGGCATGGCAATCCACTCCAGTATTTTTGCCTGGAGAATCCCATGGACAGAGAAGCCTAGTGGGCCACAGTCCATGGGGTCACACAGAGTTGGACACGACTAAGCAACTCACACACACACACACACACACACACACACACACGCTTGAGATAGCAATGAATCCGAGATTCTCTGCTGGAAGCACCTATATAGAGATTCCAATATATTCACATTAGTGGACACTTCAGAATTGGCATTTTAATATACCACCATAGTGTATGATAATGTAGACTCTAACACAGAGATTTCCAAAAATCCTGAAAGAGTACAACTCAAATTCCATTGTGTACTAGAATCAACTGGTAAGGCTCATGTTTAAACTTTAGACTAAATTTCACAGAGCAAATCAGAGAAATTCTGATTCAGTGGACATAAGAAGGATCTTAGGAGTCTTCATTGTTACACATTTACCCAAGCTAACTCTGGTACCAGTGTTCCTTAAACCACACTGACCTGTAATCTCAGAATCTGATAGACCATATATGTGCATGTGTATGTGAGGTATACATGCATATAAATGTCATGTTTGATTTTGTGAATTTGTTTTAGTAGAAAACTCAAAAAGAAACATGCTTCTTTGTCCCTTTGCAGTGTTCCCTACCCTAACAATCCTCGTGTTAATTATTTCCAATCCATCTTAAGAGGAAAACTATATACTAAGAAGACAAGTACGGGGAAAATGAAGAGACAGGAAGGGACACTAACATGAGAAAAAAAACCTTTTGTCTGTATTCAAATCTAGAACAGTGTTCCTCAAAAATGGGCCACCGGTCAGCACTGGGTCATAAGCTGGCTGTTAATGACCTGCGAAAAGTACAGAAATCACGCATGAGCCTTCAGAAGCTTTTACAGAAATTTGTCAAGAGTAATTTTAAGTCTGTTCAATACAATTATAAAAATGTGGGCTTATATTTTGTGGATCTTATTTTTTACTCCATTTCATTCTTCTAGTAGCTTATTTTTACTCTAATTTACAAATGATCAGTGTCGGTGATAAATCTGACTAACCACAGGTAATTTGAGAAACTCTGGTAAACTCTAGATGCAAGAATCGGTAATCTTTGGGAGCCTCCTAGCCCAGAGTTTGATTTTAAAAAGTGGCTATCTATAACATCATTTCCAAAGGTTAGGGGCCAGAAACAATTTATTGAATGAATGTCTGAACTAACATCTTTAACTTTTCATAATAACTCACCCTACGTTGTCAACAATGCACCAATCTATGTGTTACATTGAATTGACCATCTTTTCTTTTAGCTTGTACCACCTCTTAGAATAATATTTTAGTAAAATTTCCCAGAAGTTTACTTTCAGGAGCAAAAAGCAGTCCTTGTTTCACTCACTGTAAATCTGTATCTTTCAATTTGCAAAGAAAGCCTTGAGTTTTAATATTTGAGAATTCAGTGATGAGCTTTTATCACCACATCTACTGTATAGATATAATATCTATAACCCTATCTGTGAATCTTTGTTGACATGAAACTATTGTTTCAGGCTTTTCTCAAGAAAGCAGCCTGGTCCTCTTAGCATTGGGTCTCTATCAGCTATCTAATGATATCTGAACAGCTATCTGATTGCAATTTTTGGCTATGAGAACAGTAATAAGAAGCACAAAATATCAGTACATTATTTCAGTCATAAATATTTACATTGACACAGATCTCATTTTGCAGTCTTCCTGCCTCCTAGTAAAATCTGAATAATAATTCTCTTATTGAAGACCCACATTCTAAACAGAATTGAACCTAAACACTAGGCATATTCCTACAGTTTCTGTTTCAGGTCAGTATATCCTTTCATGTCCCCCCCCCCCAAGTTGCTACTTTTGCTCTACAAATGTTGCCAAAAATAACTTTTCCTCTTCCCAGTTAAATATGGTATTTATAGAAGGTGGGAATGGAGAATTTGAGAGCATGAATCTGTACACACAACAAACTCACAATAATAGCAATTGCACTCCTAGCTGTCAAGATTTCTAGCCAGGAAGAGTGAGAAATGAGGGTGTTTTTTTTTTTTTTTTTTGCTCCAAAGTAATTATGGTCCCTTTTTAAAAGAGAATAAAGCCATCTTTAAATATCTAAGTGTGTTCTGCGTTGCTTAGATGTCACACACTAAATTTGTTAATTATGTTTTCTTAACATTTTTAATCCAGTTTAAGACATTTTTTTCATTTAGTGAGTTTATATGACTAAGAACTTTCGGACAGCTTGAAGGCAGCACAGAAAAGCACGGGTTCTGCTGCCAAAACGGATGCCTGTTAGTGGTGTGACACTGGCCAGGGAGTAACCTTCCACACACTGCATGCAGCTCACTCATCCCCGCTTATAACACGGGTGCAATCACGGTGTATGACCAGAACAATTCTGAGAGGGTGGTAAGGCTGTATAAAGCAAGGGGACAGTGAGCCTGGCACCGTGGTCTCACTCACTACTGGCAAACCCAGATTCAAGTGCTGCCTTTATTCTCAATAGAGAAGACGCTAAATCACTGAATTATTTCAATAAGTTTTCAGAATTTTATTTTGGTGACAAATATGAATATTAAGTAGATTAATGACAATCACTAGGAAGGCAGTTGGCTAGATGAACTAACCTCAGAAGTCATTTGGAGCCAGTTTATCTAACATGACTCAACCAGGCTTCAATTTAGCACTTTCATTAAAATTCAAGTAACAATGTTGGGGAAAAAGAATTGCCTTTTACTAAAGAAATTAAAATTATGTCAATTCCTTTTATTGTACTACATACATTTGCTTCAGCTTCAGCAATCAATTTGGGAAAGTAGAGTAGATAAAACTAAAACAAAACTAAAATCACAAGACATATTTGTAAAAGTAGATGGCATTCATCCAAAATGCCTTTCCTGGAACAAACTGTAACAACTTGATTCACTGCCGCCCTTTCCTACCAAACTATATTTAAGGATCTGTAAGCATTTCCATTATGAACAGCTATCAACAGGATTTGTCATTTTACCTTCTAATCTGTTTTAGAGTTTATGTATAAACCTCGTAAATAATAATCTCTTTTTAAAAAGCTTTTGTTTTTTTAATTGAACAACTTCCTTCAGTAAAGAATACTTTCAGTACAGTACAGAAAAATTTCTTCAGTACAAGGTGGGCGATACCATAAATAACAGAAAATTACAGATTATTTTATTTTTATTTTTTTTACAGATTATTTTATACATGAAAAAATGTTTTAATAAGCAAAATAAGATGTGTGGTCAAGATATATGTGGCACCATAGATTATATAAATTCAGTGGTCATTGTCTCATGAACTACAATAATTTGAAACTAGAAAAGTATCCAAAAAGATCAACAGGCCATTTTATGACACAGCCATTTTATAGAATGTTATGTAGTTATTACACTATGTTCCCAAATAATTTTTAATGACACAGGAAGTGCTCATGATATATTAATAATCCGTGGAAAAACATACTGCAGAGTTATATGTATGTAAAAGTCGCTCAGTTGTGTCCAACTCTTTGCAACCCCATGGACTATAGTCCATAGAATTCTCCAGGCCAGAATACTGGAGTGAGTAGCCTTTTCCTTCTCCAGGGTATCTTTCCAACCCAAGGACTGAACCCAGGTTTTCCACATTGCAGGCAGATTCTTTACCAGATGAACCATAAGGGAAGCCCAAGAATACTGGAGTGGATAGCCTATTCTTTCTCCAAAGGATCTTCCCAACCCAGTAATCAAACCGGGGTCTCCTGCATTGCAGGAAGATTCTTTACCAACTGAGCTATGCAGGAAGCCCAGAGTTATGTGTATAATATGAGCTTAATTGTCTTTAAACACACACATGAAATTTATAAAAATAAAGTTGTAAAAGGAATATTCAAAATATTCAGAGCAGTTATTGTTTGGCAGGAAGACTTAAGGGGCTACCCAGGTGGCACAATGGTAAAGAACCCACCTGTCCATGCAGGAGAGACAGGAGACTTGAGGTAGATTCCCGGATCGAGAAGATTCCCTAGAGGAGCAAATGGCAACCTACTGCAGTATTCTTGCTAGAGAGCCCCATGGACAGAGGAGCCTAGCAGGCTACAGTACGTGTAGTTGCAAAGTCAAACACGACCGAGCACACACACATGCATGCAGGCAGACTTAAATGTCCTGTATTCTTCCATATTTTCTAGCTTTTCAGAAGGAACTTGCATGACTTTAATGAAAAGAGAGGCTTCAATCTGGCCTAATGCGACAGAAAAATTCAGAAACAGTAATAAATTTAAAAATGAAGTTTCCCTTACAAATCTATCTATCCTGACACTTGAAGATATTACTTACAGTGTGAATTTCTTAAGTACTCATTCAAAAGGAGCTGTTATTTACCAAATGGAGTTGGCCCAAAAAAGTGATCTTGTAGCTAACGCACATTATCCATAAACCTTGTCCAAAGATACTAAAAACCACAAGTATCATCCATCACAAAAGCACCTTCAGGGAAAAAAAACACAAATTCAAGATATATCTGATAAAGGAACTGTAAAAAAAAAAAAATCGAAGCAAAAGATGTCACATGAAAACTAGTTTGACTCTGAGTTTAAAACTGTATTTAAAACTCCAAGTACTGAATATTCATTAACTCAAAGAAATCTGCTCCAAATGGAATTATGACATCAATTTAAATCAAACATAAATATACTCAAAGAATTCAGATTCCCAGGCTATTTCAGTGCCTCTCTACCTCCTAGTGTAAACACAGGAGTGTGTGCACACATATAGACATAAACATATAACCCAACAGAAAAATCATACTACAATCAATAAACATTCATGATCATAGATATTTCCATTTTCTTTGAAAAAATTGAATTGAAATAAATTTTATTGAAAAAACAAGTTTTACATTTTTCATCAAGATTACATTTTTAAAATTTATATGGTCCATTATATGTCAGCTATTATGCAAAGTATTTTCACCTAAGCTCTATTTTTCAGTATGTCCTCTTTCACCAGTGTTAGAAAATCTGGTCCATGCAGATACACTGCCATAGTCAATCCACTCTATCAGTCTGTGTTCTTTGAGATAAGAACACAGAAGATACTTTCTCAATTATCATATTCCAAGAATTATCCAGTGCTGGGAAATATCCAGTATACATTTTAGATTAAATGAATAAGAACTGATTCTCTATCCCAGATAACCACGATAGTGTGATCACTCACCTAGAGCCAGACATTCTGGAATGTGAAGTCAAGTGGGCCTCAGGAAGCATCACTACAAACAAAGCTAGTGGAGGTGATGGAATTCCAGTTGAGCTATTTCCAATACTAAAAGATGATGCTGTGAAATTCCTGCACTCAATATGTCAGCAAATTTGGAAAACTCATCAGGGGCCACAGGACTGAAAAAGGTCAGTTTTCATTCCAATCCCAAAGAAAGGCAATGCCAAAGAACATTCAAACTATCACACAATTGCACTCATCTCATATGCTCACAAAGGAATGCTCAAAATTCTCCAAGCTAGTCTTCAACAGTACATGAACAGTACATGAACTTGAAGATGTTCAAGATGTTCAAGATGGATTTGAAAGGCAGAGGAACCAATTACCAACATCCATTGGATCGTAGAAAAAGCAAGAGAATTCCAGAAAAACATTTACTTCTGCTTTATTGACTACCAAAGCCTTTGACAGTGTGGCTCACAACAAACTGTGGAAAATTCTTCAAGAGATGGGAATACCAGATCACCTTACCTTCCTCCTGAGAAATGTGTATGCAGGTCAAGAAGCAACCGTTAGAACCAGACATGGAACAACAGACTGGTTTCAAATCGGAAAAGCAGGATGTCAAGGCTGTATATTGTCACCCTGCTTACTTAACTTAAATGCAGAGTATATCATGCGAAATGCCAGGCTGGATGAAGCACAAGCTGGAATCCAGATTGCCAGGAGAAATATCAATAACCTCAGATACACAGACGATACCACCCTTATGGCAGAAAGCGAAGAGGAACTAAAGAGCCTCTTCATAAAAGTGAAAGAGGGAAGTGAAAAAGCTGGCTGAAAACTCACCATCCAAAAAACTAAGATCATGGCATCCAGTTCCATCACTTCAAGGCAAATAGATGGAGAAACAATGGAAACACTGACAGACTTTATTTTTTGGGGCTCCAAAAATCACTGCAGATGGTGACTGCAGCCATGAAATTAGAAAACGCTTGCTCCTTGGAAGGAAAGCTATGACAAACCTAGGCAGCATATTAAAAAGCAGAGACATTACTTTGCCAACAAAGGTCTGTCTAGTCAAAGCTATGATTTTTCCAGTAGTCATGTATGGATGTGAGAGCTGGACCATAAAGAAGGTTGAGCACTGAAGAATTGATGGTTTTGACCTGTGGTGTTGGAGGAGACTCTCGAGAGTCCCTTGGACTGCAAGGAGATCAAAACAGTCAATCCTAAAGGAAATCAGTCCTGAATATTCATTGGAAGGACTAATGTTGAAGCTGAAGCTCCAATACCTGGCCACCTGATGCGAAGAGCTGACTCATTTGAAAAGACCCTGATGCTGGGAAAGATTAAAGGCAGGAGGAGAAGGGGATGACAAAGGATGAGAAGGTTGGATGGCATCACTGACTCAATGGACGTGAGTTTGAGCAAGCTCGGGGAGATGGTGAAGGACAGGGAGTCCTTGCATGCTGCAGTGCATGGGGTTGCAAAGAGTCGGATACGACTGAGTGACTGACCTGAACTCTATCCCAGTTTCTTTATTTCCCTCAGACTTTGCTTTCATAAGTATAAAACATTTTATAAATTTTTGTTGTTGTTGTTAGTCGCTCAGTCATGTCTGACTCTTTTTAACCCCATGGACTACAGTCAGGCTCCTCTGTCCATTGGACTTTCCAGGCAAGAATACTGGAGTGGGTTGCCATTTCGTTATTCAGGGGACCTTCCCAACCAGGGATGGAACCTGAGTCTCCTGCATTGCAGGCGGATTCTTTCCCACCTGAGCCACCAGGGGAAGCCCCAGTTTATAACTGTATTTTGGAGCAACCAGTAAAAATTTGAAGAGATACTAAGAGTTGAACAGATAGAAAGCAACATCTAAATAATCTCCTTATACTGACTGACAAGTAAATAAGAAGAATCTGACAACAAAATATAAAATCTAATAGTTTCTCATCTTTAGGGGAAATCATAAGTTACAAATTCTATTAAAACTACCATTGGGGATTTCCCTGATGGTTCAGTGGTAAAGAATCTGCCTGCCAATGCAGGAGACACAGGCTGGATCCCTGATCCAGGAAGATCCCACTTGCCTTGAAGCAGCTAAGCCCAGGAGCTACAACCACTGAAGCCCACACACCTAAAGGCCCTGCTCCACAAGAGAAACCACTGCATTGAGAAGCCCGTGCACAACCGGAGAGGAGCCCCCGCTTTTCTGCAACTAGAGAAAAGCCCTCATAGTAATGAAGAGCCAGCAGAGCCAAAAATAAATAAATACAGAAAACTATATTTAAAAACTACTCTTTGAAGATGCTCAAATTCCATAAGCAGATCAGGGACGTTTAATAACATTACTCTCTAAATAAAACAGAAACTAAGTTAGTTGAAGCTATACATTCAGTAGCTTGGACATTCAGTGCTAAAACACTGAATAAACAATTAAGACCTTAAAGAGAGAGGAGAATCTCAAACACAACCTAAGAGGAAACATATTATGGCTACTTTTAGCTCTTCAGGTGCTTAAGTTTATATATTTGGAAGAATTATATTCCTTATATTTACGGTGCTAAAAATTATCCTGGTGTAAATTCTTCTAAATGGCATAAGAACAGTTAATTCACAAATGTGGAAAAGCTTCCATTTTACAAATTGATCATGGAATAACAACTGTAACATCTGAAATGGCTTAGAATTAGCTTTTCTCCCCACTTCTTGCCAGCAGATTAAGTCAATACAGCTAAATTAAAAGTAGAAAATGTGAACCAGACAAACAAGCAAAATACCAAAGAGAAAATGGAAAAGAAAATAAAGAAATTTTTTTTCTTGGCAAGAGTCTATTCGTATGCATTCTCACAGAGCATTTTTGCAGGTCTCTGAAAACCAGCTTCCATTGCCAATTTTGTGTTCAGATTACTTTTCTACTCATTACTCTGAGAGCAGCAAAGTCAACACATCCCTCCTCTTTGGGGCTACGGGTCGGTGAGACTGCCGTACGTATAACAGAGCAGTTAAGAGCCCACTGTCGGCAGTCAGGCTGCGGGGTTTAAATCTGGACTCTCCCATGTCCCCTTTTGGTAATTTTGGCTAAGCTGCCTTGAGTCCCATTGATGGCAGTGATGATGGTTTAGTCGCTAAGCTGTGTCCAGCTCTTGCGACCCCATGGATTGTAGTCGACCACGCTTCTCTGCCCATCAAACCCAGGTTTCCTGCACTGCAGATGGATACTTTACCATAAATCCCACTGCACAGAGTCAAAATAGTATAGTGTGATACAGATAATACATACAGCATGCTGAACACACATACACACTTTTGTTTTCATTTATGAAAAAATATACAGATAAAAAAACAATGCCACCACAAATGGTTACCTATAGAGACAATGAAGGGATAAAGTATAACACTGCTCTTCACACACTTTCTTACACAGTTTTACCATTGGCCTAAATGGTATAATATGAATAGTTTTTTAAAAGCTGCACCCATTAAAACACATACATTTTTTAAACACATGAGCTCACAACAGTATTAAAATGTGCATAGCCACTCACCAAAAAGGAGTAAACCTCTTAATCACAACTGGAAATAACTAGGCCACTAATGTCATGCATTTTTAAAACAGTCATTGAAATCAAAGAATTAAGCATTTACCTTGACAGTTTCAGTGTGAACTGTACTTTAGAGTAACAAAGATGCTGAAGCTGATGGGGAAACATGCATCTTAAATAAGCATCCCAGGAAATAAATGTGGAAGGAATAAAATTATTAGAAAATACACAATTTTCTAACACCTAAGAAGCAAACTTAAGCAAAAATATTATGTGACACATCAATGGGAAACTTTCTAATGAGGACATTAAGGTGTCATAATCTGAACCCGCAAATCAACCTTAGCATCAGGAAGAATGGGAAAACCAGATGTTAAGGATTTAAAGTATCTTTTGACTGAATGAAATGTGGAGTATTATAGCATCACTAGTGACTGAAATCAATGCTAGTCAAGATGTTTGCATAAATTTCAAATTTACAAGAAATACAGGAGACCGACGAGCAAGTTAAAAGGTACTGTTGTTTTTTTCCAGTTGCTAAGTCATGACCAACCCTTTGTGACCCAATGGACTGCAGTACACCAGGCTCCTGTCCTTCATTATCTCACGGAGTTTTCTCAAACTCATGTCCATTCAGTTGGTCATGCCATCCAACCACCTCATCCTGTTGCCCTCTTCTTCTCCTGCCCTCAATCTTCCCCGGAATCTGGGTCTTTTCCAATGCGTCGGCTCTTCACATCAGGTGGCCAAAGTATTGGTGCTTCAGCAGCAGTCCTTCCAATGAAGATTCAGGGTTGGTTTTCTTCCGGATTGACTATTTGATCTCCTTGCTGTCTAAGGAACTCTCAAGAGCCTCCTCCAGCACCACAATTCCAAAGTATCAATTCTTCGGTGATCAGCCTTCTTTATGGTCCAACTATCACACTGGTACATGGCTACTGGAAAAACCATATCTTTGACTATAGGACTTCCGTCAGCAGAGTGGTGTCTCTACTTTTGAATACACTGCGTAGGTTTGTCATAGCTTTCCTTCCAAGGAGCAAGAGTCTTTTAATTTCAAGGCTGAAGTCACTGTCCACAGTGATTTCTTGGAGCTCAAGAAAATAAAATCTGCCACTGCTTCCACTTTTTCCCTTCCTATTTGCCATGAAGTTATGGGACCAAATGCCATGATCTTAGTTTTCTGAACATTGAGTTTTAAGTCAAATTTTTCACTCTCCTCTTTCACCCTCATCAAGAGGCTGTTTAGTTCCACTTTACTTTCTGCCATTAGAGTGGTATCATCTGCATATTTGAGGTTGTTGATATTTCTCCTGGCAATCTTATTCCAGCATGTGATTCACCCAGTCAGGCATCTCCCATGATGTACACCGCACAGATGTTAAATAAGCATGGTGACAATATACAGCCTTGTCATACTCCTTGCCCAATTTTGAACCAGTCAGTTTTTCCATGTCCGGTTCTGTTGCTTCTTGATCCACATACAGGTTTCTCAGGAGACAGGTAAGGTAGTTTAGTACTCACATCTCTTTAAGAATGTTCCACAGTTTGTTGTGATCCACACAGTCAAAGGCTTTATTTAGCATAGTCGGTGAAGGAGATGTTCGTCTGGAATTCCCTCGCTGTCTCTATCATCCAACAAATGTTGGCAATTTGATCTCCAGTTCCTCTGCCTCTTTGAAACTCAGCTTGTACTTCTGGAAGTTCTCAGTTCACATACTGCTGAAACCAGACTTTGCTAACGGGCTCTATGTGTGTGACGGATCACACCCTGAGCACTCAAGCCTCTTGCCAGTCTGCCTCAGCCTTCACTTGCTGTTTGCCCAAAGACTCAAGATCAGAGAGATGAGAAAAATGAAAGCCTTCTCAGGTCTTTGCTGGGTATAACACAGTCCTGTATATGTGTGTCCCTAGATATATCATAGAGTCCCTAGAATGTCAAGATTTTTCAAAGTCCCGCATATTATTCCTTTACATTTTTCAGCCAGCCATTCGCATGCCCCAGCATTATCGCCACCTCAGGCAGCTGCGATGCTAAACAGTCACCAGTGATTGCTGTGTGTGCCTGGTCAGTTAGTCGTGTCTGACTCTTTATGACACCACGGACTGTAGCCCACCAGGCTCCTCTGTCCACAGGAACTCTCCAGGCATGGAGAATTGGGGTTGGGTTGCCATGCCCTCCTCCCAGGGATCTTTCCAACCCAGGGATGGAACCCAGGTGTCCCACACTGCAGGCAGATTCTTTACTGTCTGAGCCAGTAGGGAAGCTCAGCGATTACTTTCGACAAATATCTTGGAGACACCATGATTTGCTCTGAGCGAGCTCTGAGCTAGGTGAAATAAAGAGAAGTTCCATGAATTGGGCTTTTCCAGAGAGCAGCCAGACACAGCAAGCAGTGGCAATTCTCTAAGTATGAGGCTTTGCAGGGAGCTGGGAATCCATTCTGCTCATGCTTGTAGCTGTCAAGCTGCTGGTTTTCTAAGTCTCCTTGGTCATAAAGCTTTTGGTTTTCAAAACTACTGTGCTGTTTGGCCTAGGGAGTTAGAAATAAGGTAAGTTAAAACATTGGGAAGCCAAAACCTGTTGTTCTATTTGAGATTCAACTAGCTGAACAAATGCTCCTCTTGTACTTCAAAACATTCAGATGATTTTCAGAATGCCAAAAAATTTAATTCTGAAAATTCTCTCCAATGTTCTCATTATATTTTAGAGAAGACTTCTGAAGATCCTTATTCTACCATTCAGAACTGCTTCTCCTCACAAGGATCCCTTGAAGATTACATTAAGTTATTCCTATCAGCCTTCTCAGTTCAACAAGTTGTCACTTTCAGGAACCATATATACTTAAAGCATGATCCTTAGGGAACTAAAAAGTCCTTTATAGACAATTGCTTTGACCGCAGACCTCACTGATAATCACACATGGTTATCATGTCACTGATTGTAAAGATCACTCATCACAAACTCATCCCTCCTAATGAAAAAACAATTAAGTACAACAGGCCCTTCTGACCATGGGGGCTATGACAGCAGTTTCTATTAAATTTTTATCTTCATTTCATAATGCTTCTGCACCTTTGCTGTTAACAAGCTGTACACCAGTACAGCAAATAAAGTAAATGTCCATATACAATGTCCACTAAAAAGGAATCAACAATGGAATTTTCAAGGTGTTCACTAGCTTATCATGGTATAAGGGATTACGAAGGGACAGATTCCAGTCTATTAATAAGCAGAAAATATTTCTTATGTCAAAATTAGTAAAAGGTGAAGAGAAGTTCTAGGAAGTTAGAAAGCAGACGCTTACCTCCTACCAGGAGGGCAAGAGTCTCCCAGGATCCAGACTCAGACCGGCTGGAGGGGTCACTAGGAAGGCAATGCCCTTACACCAAGGCTCTTCGTAAACCACGATTTAGAAGCTTAGGGTGATACTAAAAAGTGAACTTTCCTAAACTGCCAAGAGTGTACCATCTAATACAGAGCATGGCTGACATTAATTTTTTAACTAGTTTAAAATGAAATAAAATTAAACATAACCTTAAACAAAACAAAATAATTAAGTTCCTTAAGAGTTAAGATTAAAAAGAGGTAAATGAATGAACCAGTATTCCCCTTTATGGTTAGGAGCAAACTTCCTTTAGGATCTTAAATAATTCTTCTAAACCTCAAATTCTTGGATCCTTAAGGGTGGATTTTTGAAGATACCAAAATCCATAATAGAAAGTAAACTTTGTATGTATGTACACATTTTATTTTTCCCTGTAAAGAGGGCCCACAGCATTCATCACACTCTCAAAGGATTAATTATAAGTGCCATAACAGTAAATGTATCATAAATTGCACCTAGCACCATATTAAAAGGGTTATACACTGAGGCCAAGTGGGATTTATCTTAGGGATGCAAAAGTAGTTAACACACAAACATCAATCAATGCAATATACCATATTAAAAAATGAAAAGAGGAAAGCCACCTGATCATCTCAACTGATGCAATAAAAATATATGTGAAACAATCTAACATTCTTACGATAAACATACTTAACAAACTAGGAATAAAAGGGTATTTATGAAAAACACACAGCTAACATCATATGCACTGGTGAAAGACTGAAACCCTTCTCCTTAAGATCAGGAATAAGATAAGGACATCTGATATTGCCACTTCTATTCAACATTGTACTGAAAGTTCTAGACACAGAATTAGGCAAGAAAGAGAAATAAAAGATATCTAAATTGAAAAAGAAATAAAACTATTCATGGTAACATGTTCTTATATAGAAAATCCTAAAGAATCCACAAGAAAAATACTAGAGCTAATGAATTCAGCAAAGTTAAAAGAATGAAAAAATTAAGTTTTATTTCTACATGCTAGCAAGAAACATCCAAAAAAGAAGAAAGCAATTCCATTTACAAGAGCATCCAGAAGGATAAAATATCTAAGAATAAGTTTACGCAAGCAGGTGAAAGACTTAAGTGTACACTGAAATATATATAACATTGCTTAAAGAAATTAAAGAAGACACAGATTGAATGCAGTAACTATCAAAAGTCCAAGTGATTTTTCTTAAATAAATGAGAAGACTGATTTCAAATTCATTTGGAATTTCAAGGGGCCCAAAACAGTCAAAACAATCTAGAAAAAAGAGCAAAGTTGGAGACTGTACTTCTTAGTTGATAATTTACTATAAAGCTACAGTAATCAAAACAGCATGGTACTGGCATAAGGACAGATATACAGACGAACAGAACAGAACTGAGAGTACAGAAATAAGCCCATACATTTATGGCCAACTGATCTTTAATAAGGATACTTAAGGACTTCCCTGTAGCTCAAACGGTAAAGAATCTGCCTGCAATGCAAGAGACCAGGGTTCGGTCCCTGGGTCAGGAAGATCCTCTGGAGAAGGGAATGACAATTCACTCCAGTATTCTTGCCTGGAGAATTCCATGGACAGAGAAGCCTGGCAGGCTACAGTCCTTGGGGTCACAAAGAATCGGACACGACTGAGCAACTAACACACACAAGGATACTTGAGACTATATAATGGGGAAAGAACAGTCTCTTGGACAAATGTTTCTGAGATAGCCAGATATTCACATATAAAAGGATGATAAAGCTAAAACTAATAAGCACTGTGCAGGGCCACCAAGCCGGATAGGTCATAGTGAATAGTTCTGGCAATATGTGGTCCATGGAGGAGGAAACAGCAACCCACTGCAGTATTCTTGACTGGAGAACCCCATGAATAGTATGAAAAAGCAAAAGACATGACACCAGAAGAAAAGTCCCCCAGGTCAGAAGGTGTCGAGTGTGCCACGGGGGAAGAGCAGAGGGCTTAAGATTACTAACAGCTCCAGAAAGAATGGCGCAGTGGGGCCAAAGTGGAAATGATGCTGTTGTGGATGTGTCTGGTGGTGAAAGTAAAGTCTGATGCTGTAAAGAACGATATTGCATAGGAACCTGGAATGTTAGGTCCATGAATCAAGGTAAATTGGTCATGGTCAAGCAGGAGATGGCAAGGTTGAATATCAACATCCTAGCAATCAGTGAATAAAATGGACGGGATTGGGTGACTTTAATTCAGATGACCATTATATCTGCTACTGTGGGCAAGAATCCCTTAGAAGAAATGGAGTAGCCCTCAGAAAGTGAAAGTGTTAGTCGCTCAGTAGTGTCTCACTTTTTACAACTCCATGGACTGTAGCCCTCCAGGCTCCTCTGTCCACGGAATTCTCCAGGTAAGAATACTGAAGTGGTTGGTCATTCCCCTCTCCAGGGGATCTTCCCGACCCAGGGATCAAACCCGCATTGCCTGCATTTCAGGTAGATCCTTTACCCTCTGAGCCACCAGGGATGCCCTCATAGTCAACAAAAGAGTCCAAACTGCAATACTTGGGTTTGAGTTCAAAAACAACTCTATGATCTCAGCTTGTTTTCAAGGGAAACCATTCAACATCACAGTAATCCAAGTCTGTGCCTCAACCACTGATGACAAAGAAGCTTAAGTTGACTGGTTCTATGAGGACTTACACCACTTTCTAGAACTAACACCAAAAAAAGATGTCCTTTTCAACTCTGGAGATTAGAATGCAAAAACAGAAAGACAAGAGATACCTGTAATAACAAGCAAGTTTGGCCTTGGAGTATAAAATGAAGCAGGGCAAAGGTTAACATAATTCTGTGTAGAAAATATGCTGGTCACAGCAAACATCCTTTTACAACAACGCAAGAGATGACTACACATGGGCATTAATTAATTAATATAACTAAAATATTAATCATGATAATATGATTAATATGGAAAACAGACTGATTATGTTCTTTGCAACCTAAGTTGAAGAAGCTCTATATAGTCAGCAAAAACAAGTCCTGGACCTGACTGTGGCTCAGACCATGAGCTCCTTATTGCAAAATTCAGTCTTAAGTTGAAGAAAATAGGGAAAACCACTAGGCCATTCAAGTATGACCTAAATAAAATCCCTTATGATTATACAGTGAAGGTAGCAAATAGATCCAAGGAATTAGATCTAATATATACAGTCCCTGAAGAACTATGAATGAGGGTTCATAACACTGTATAGGAGGCAGTAACCAAAACCATCCCAAAGAAGAAGAAATGCAATGACGCAAAGTGGTTAGAACCAGACATGGAACAACGAGGAGGCTTTGCGAACAGCTGAGGAAAGAAGAGAAGTGAAAGGCAAAGGAGAAAGGAAAGGCTATACCCAGCTGAATGCAGAGTTGCAGAGAAAACCAAGGGGAGATAGAAGGCCTTCTTAAATGAACAATGAAAAGAAATAAGGGAAAACAATAGGATGAGAAAGACTAGAGGTTACCAAGAAAATTGGAGATATCAAGGGAACATTTAACTAAAGGATGGGCATGATAAAGGACAGAAACAATAAGGACATAAGAGAAGCAGAAGAGAAAAAGAAGAGATGGCAAGAACACACAGATGAAATACACAAGGTTCTAATGATCCAGATAACCACCATGGTGTGGTCACTCACCTAAAGCCAGAAATCCTGGAGTCTGAAGTCAAGGGGACCTTGGGGAGTATTATTGTGAACAAAGCTAGTGGAAGTGATGGAATTCCAGCTGAGCTATTTCAAATCCTAAAAGTGCTGCACTCAATATGTCAGCAAATTTGAAAAACTCAGCAGTGACCACAGGACTGGAAAAGTTCAGTTTCCATTTTAATTTCAAAGAAGGGCAATGCCAAAGAATGTTCAAAGTACCATACAGTTCCACTCATCTTACACGTTAGCAAAGTTATGCTCAAAATCCTTCAAGTTAGGCTTCAGTAGTGGGTAAACGAGAACTTCCAGATGCACAAGCTGTGTTTCAAAGAGGTAGAGGAAAGAAAGAAAAAAAGTGAAGTCGCTCAGTCATGTCTGACTCTTTGTGACCCCGTAGACTGTAGCCTGCCAGGCTCCTCTGTCCAGGGATTTTCCAAAATCCTTCACGCTAGGCTTCAGTAGTGGGTGAATTGAGAACTTCCAGATGTATAAGCTGGGTTTCAAAGAGGCAGAGGAGCCAGAGATCAAACAGCCAACAATTGTTGGATCATTCAGAAAGCAAGGGAATTCCAGAAAAACATCTACTTGCTTCACTGACTATGCTAAAACCTTTGACTATGTGGACCACAACAAACTGTGGAAAATTCTTAGAGCTATGGGAATATGAGACTACTTTACCTGTCTCCTGAGAAACCTGAATGTGGGTCAAGAAGAAACATTTAGAACCAGAGATGGAACAACGAACTGGTTTAAAATTGGCAAAGGAGTAAGACAAGGCTGTATACTGTCACCCTGCATATTTAACTTATACGTACAGTACATCATGAAAAATGCTGGGCTGGATGAATAACAAGCTGGAATCAAGATTTCTGGGAGGAATATCAACAACCTCAGATATGCAGATGATACCACTCTAATGGCAGAAAGTGAAGTGGAACTAAAGAGCCTCTTGATGAGGGTGGAAAAGAGAGTGAAAAAGCTGGCTTGAAACTCATCATTCAAAAAATAAAGATCCTGGCATCTGGTCCCATCAGTTCATAGCAAATAGAATTTGAAAAGTGGAAACAGTGACAGATTTTATTTTTGAGGGCTCCAAAATCACTTGGACGGTGACTAGAGCCATGAACTTAAAAGATGCTTGTTCCTTGGAACGAAAGCTATGACAAACCTAGACAGCTCACTTGGACGGTGACTAGAGCCATGAAATTAAAAGATGCTTGTTCCTTGGAAGGAAAGCTATGACAAACCTAGACAGCATATTCAAAAGCAGCGATGTCACTTGGTCGACACAGGTCCATATAGTCAAAGCTATAGTTTTTTCAGTAGTTAGGTACATATGTGAGAGTTGCACCATAAAGCATGCTGAGCACTGAAGAACTGATGCTTTCAAACTGTGGTGCTGGAGAAGATGCTTGAGAGTCCCTTGGACTCTTGAACTGCAGGGAGTTCAAATTAAATGAAATTAACCCTGAATATTCATGGGACGGATTGTTACTAAAGCTGAAGCTCAAATACTTTGGCCACCTGATGTGAACAGCCAACTCACTGGAAAAGACCCTGATGCTGCAAAAGACTGAAGGCAAAAGGAGAAAGGGGCAGCAGAGGATAAGATGGTTAGACAGCATCACCTACTCATCTCCAGGAGACAATGGAGGACAGAGGAGCCTGGCGTGCTGAAGTCCATGAGATCACAAAGAGTTGGACACGATTTAGCGACTGAACGACCACAACACCCATTGGAAGGAAAGGAGACATTTGGAAAAGCAGGAGAGGTTAAAGGGAGACTTTTAATCTATACCCTTTTAAATTTAAAGAAACTTTTGAGCCGTATGACTAGATCACTTAATCCAAAGAAGGCCTCTGTTACATGGTCATTAAAATGTGGCAAAATATTCTGTGATAAAATATTTTAACACAGCTATTTTAAATAAAATTAGAAACTAGAGACACTTTCAAATATTGCAAATCACTGTAGTCAAGAGAAAGTTGATGAATCCCAAAAGGATGGGAGGAGAGTCTGTTTATTTGACAGGGGGACTGTGTTCTCTGTTGGCAGCCATGAATACTTTGTCTTCATTCATAAATAATCTGGCACTAAAAAGAGATCTACAGAGGAAACTGCACTTCCATCTTGCTTCACAATGATGGTCTTAAACCAAGGTGGTTGACATGATCATGCCATATTTAAAAAATGTAATAGGCTTCAATATTAAAGAATTCTATTGCAGATGATAGCAGGACTACAAGTAATTTTTATTTTACTCTTTATATTCCCTGTATTTTCCAACTTTTTCCTGAGCTTAACCTTCATGATCAGGAATAAAACTATGTTTTTTATAAGACAGATGACTCCAGAGGCAGGATGGAGGAGGAACTGCAGCAGGAAGAGACTGGTAGTAGGAACATCAGTCAGAGTTCCTGGATGGAAAGTTAAGGGGAAAGATGACAAGGATCTGAATAAAAACAGAGGTAGTGGGGGTACAGGGTATAAGCAGGTAAGATGAAGAGGTGCTGACCAGGCTAAATGGATAAAATAATGATGAAAAATTCAAGAATAAGTCCCAAATTTCTGAGTTGAACTAAACTCAGTAATATTATTCCTGAACTGCCACTAGCAATATTGGAGAAAAAGAAAGAGGGGGGCTGGTGGCAGGACTAAGATGGAGGCAAGTTAAGTTCAAGCAAGAGTTAAGTTTGAGGGATCTGGGCCCATTCCAGTAAAGATGTCAAAGCAACACTGGCAATACAGTAAAAGCACTCAGAACTAGAAGGATTGGTGATCTAAATGTATAGATGTCAGCTGAAGCTATGGAAGAAATGGAAGAGATTGTTCAGAGTTTCAAGAGCAAAATTAGAAGAAAATAGCCTAGGATAAAAGACAGAAGAACACCAGTCTTTAAGGTGAAAACAAGCAGTAAAGGAAGGAACAGAAATAAACGTAAACAGGTAACTAGGAAAGAATGGACTTATTTTCAAGAAAGAAAGTGTAAGATCAACATTATCAAACACTGCAAAGATGAAAGGATAAAACCTGAAAATGTCATTGCACTAGGCAATGACGAGGTCCCGAGTGAGTTTAGTGGGAGCAGAAACAGGTCAGTGTTGGGAGTCTGGAGCTAGACTGCTACGGGTTGAAGAGTGAGATGGAAGATAAGTATTCCAACATCAAACCTACTCAGTTTTCAACTGAAGGATAATTGCTTTACAGCAAACCTAACCATTGAAAATCCAACTTTCACACTGTATATATACCATTCATTTAAAATCTTTAATAAGTGAGAATGGAAAGTTAATCCTCCTTTTATTTGATGACAAAAAGTGAAGAAGTTTAGTTCAATAGTTAAATATATCCCCTGTGTTCAAGTCCTGTTTCTATCACTTGACTGTGTGACTTTGGACATATAATTTTACGCCTCTGTCCTTCAAAATCCTCACAGGTAAAATGGAGATGGAAATTGTACAATTTCAAGAGATTGTTGAGGAGTAGATGATGTAACTCATGCAAAGCAACCAGTTGAGTATGGGCTCACTCGAGATTCAGATGTTGTATGTCCTAATTCTTCTAACTGTACAAAACCAGAAAGAAATTAAACATGGATCTCCCCAACTGAAGTTCTAATTATTTCATTTAGGACTTCTCATTAAGCTTTCTCATTCACTAGACAAGGAACACTCACTGAGCCTCTTCCATGGACCAAATATGTGCTGGATCCCAAGACACAAAAATGATTAAGTTTTGGTCCCAACTTTTACAGGCCAGAGGAGGCACTGGCTACATTGAAAAAAAAATCATTAATACATTATTTCTTTGTGTTAAAAATATCACAAGTTGACAAGTAGAGTAATGGAAGAGTTATTATAAGGGTTACTTATAAGGGTTGTGAAGAAGCAAAAAGAGAATACAAATTTATATGTACTTACAATAAAATGATGAAAAGAACACTTGATGTATCCTGTACTTTTTACAATCTTTCCTTACAATATCCCTAGCTAAGATTTTAAAAAATTCTAAGCTGCCAATTGATTAATTTCTTTTGCATGCTTTATAAAATATTAATCACTAATTTTAAATACATGTTTAATCTGTTTATTTTTCTCTGCATTTCTCAATAACTTCCTGGCATTAACAATAAATCTCTTGACTCACCAGTTGGTTTCTTTTCTGTAACTCATATGCAATAAATCACATGGAATCTCATTAAGATGTAAATGTCTTCTCTGCCTTACAAACAACAGCTTATTTACTTAAACACAATATGAAAGTTACAGTTAATGAAGAGTATTCAATAAACCACCGAAAATGGAATTAAAGCAAATCTTTTAATGTGATCTCAGTAGAGAGAAATACATATTTCATCCTGTAAAGCACCTTCCTGAGATCCTGTATTATTAGTCACCCCTCTCCCTTAATAGCCTATAAGCTGATACTATAACCTGCTAGAAAAAAAAGCACAGTGTTTACCTAGGTGGGACTCTAAAGACCTAGCTTCAGGTCTTAGAAGATCATTTATGGGCTTCCCTGGTGGCTCAGATTGTAAAGAATCCACCTGCAATGCAGAATACCTGGGTTCATTCACTGGGTTGGGAAGACTCCCGGGAGGAGGGCATGGCAACCCACTCCAGTATTCTTGCCTGGAGAATCCCCATGGCCAGAGGAGCCCGGCAGTCTACAGTCCATGGGGTCATGAAGAGTCAGACACAGCTAAGCAACTAAGCATACATAACCTGCTAGAAAAAAAGCAGTCACCTAGGTAGGACTCTGAAGACCTACCTGCAGGTCTTAGAAGATCGGTTTTCTGATCTAGGGCTAGTTCTTTATTCTGAACTTCAGTGAAGGAGGACTGAAAATACCTGTTGAGCCTAGCCACGGTTGTTGGAAAAAAAAAACAAACTAGAAAGTTTTATCCAGTGCTCTTCAAATTCCCAAGTCCAATACTAATGTGAAGTATTTTACTGAAATGTAACTTCCCTGGACTAAAATAACAGTTATAGTAGATAAGCTTTGTTTTCTTAATTACTTATTTTAAATTAGTCCAAAGGAAACTAATCTGACGGGAAGTCAATCTCTAAATATCTGCCAAATACATTTCATTTACTATAAAATGCCTCACTTACTGTGGAAAATGTCAGGACAATGCAGAGCTGTGCATCCTGAACTTCTTTCCACTAACAGATACAAATGTGCTACTTCCACCCCATCCTGGAAACTGGAAAGAAGAAACATGGGCTCTAACCTTATAAAGAATTGGACTGAGGAGAAAGCAGAGTGACAAAATTCACTGAACAGTTATTTACTGAGTGCCTATTTCATGCCAGAAACAACTCTGGAATACATGCAAGAACTAAACAACAACAAAAACTGCTGTCTTCGTGGAACTTCCATTGCAGCAGGAGGCAGAAGAGCGTGATCGACAATAAACAACAGACATAAGGCAAGTTCGGGAGAGCACTGGAAGGTGTAGAGGGCTTGGGGGCAACAGCAGAACAGGTCAGAGGCTTCAGAACAGGAACCAGGATAGAGTTCACTCAGGAAGGAATGTCGGAGCAAAAGGCTGAGTAAGACTGGGGAGTCAGTCTATGTTCTGGGCAGAGAAGAATGTGCAACGGTGCTCATGCAGGAGCTTGCCGGAAAATGCTTGGAGAGGAGCAAACAAATAAAAGGAAAATTTTTGAAGATTTAAAAGGAGCAGAGAAATTAAGAGCAATATAAAGAAAGAGAGCACCCGTCTGAATTAGCTTTCCCTGCAGTCACTTTATACAGTGTTGACCTGTCTTGGTTGGTAAGCTGTGTACTCCAGCACTGCAAGTTAGAAAAAGACAGAAGAAATCTCAACCTTCTAGGTTCTGAATCTCTTTTCAAGAAAAATGAAGGCCTCAGGGCCAAGACCATCTCCTTCCTAGGCAGTGTTTTTCAAATACAACTAATGAATGGATTCTTTATATAAAGAGAAAAAAATTTCTGGCATGATTCAGCATAGATAAGTTCTTTTTACTATAATATTAAATATACACAAATGTATAACTAAACACCAATAGTGCCAAACAAAATTATAAAACAAAAAATTATGCATTAAATACAAGCAAAGCTAGAAAACAAATAAAATTCAATTAACAAAGCTCATGTACTGAGATTGATGATGGTGTTTGTTGGAACTATAATGAGATCCTAACACTGACTACTAAAGCAAAAGCTAGGTTGAGTTAATCGTGCAAATAATGCATGAAGCTGGGTGATGACTCAGTTCTTCTCATTTTTCTTTATTAAAGCTACTGTGAAATTTTTGTTTTGGGCCCTTTCTTGGCACAGGCACATTAAGCTTACCTTTTATCCTCCTCATAAGTTCAGACAATTAAAGCAGTATTACATGGTGACAGCAACATTATAAGCACAAATGCTATAAGCTGATGATCCTAATGAGTCACAATATGTTTAAATATGAATACTCTGGAGAAGGAAATGGCAACACACTCCAGTATTCTTGCCTGGAAAATCCCATGGACAAAGGAGCCTGGCGGGCTATACAGTCCATGGGGTTACAAAGAGTCAAACAAGACCCAGCAACTGAGCATGGGTGCTGGGTCCTGAAGAGGCAGAAGGTCCCGGGAACAAAACCAGAGAGTTTAAAACTCCTCGTAAAAACAAACCCCTGAGAAGACGCTTCATGTCCCCAGGGATCAGGGTCTTATGGCCGTATTTCAGCCCACGGCAGAGGAGCGACCACTGAAGTGTGTAGGGTGTAGGACACAGGTAAGAGAACAACAGGTCAGATTAGAGCGTCCGTCTTCCGTGCTGTGAGTTTGGGGCTATCGTTTAGCAGCTTCCTATTTCACTAAAAAGTAGCAGCACTAGATAATTTTTATCAAAAATCAAAGCCTTCATTTGTCTCAAATAAATAGTTTATGAATGCTGAGTGATGAAGAAACATTCCTTAAAATACAATTTCGTTATTCTTATTTACAGAAAAGTCATTTTCTAAAGACTAATTTTTTGCTTTTTCATGACTTTCTTTAGGTATATGGATTCGACAGTTTATATAGTGTGTATTATCAGTCATCCACTTAGATGCTATTATTATCCCCATATTATAGACGGTGAAACTGAGGCACAAAGAGATTGCATAATGTGCCCACAGGCACACAGCTGACAAGTAGCAGGGTCACACTGCAACTCAGACGCCTGGGTCAGAGTACATGGGTTTCACTACCATGCTATACTCTCTGATCCTTACCTATGGGCTTTAAACATACACCTATTTTCTTCTTCCTTAATGTATTTATAGCATCTAATCATGTGTATGATATTCAATACACAAGAAACCTAGAAAAATGTAATGAGGATTGAATTTTTCTGTGTATCAAAAGCAAAATATTCTGGCAGTTTTGCAGAAGTGAAACCATTAGGGTTACTAGTTGTGTTTATTTCTCAGACTCAAGAGTCACCATCCACAGAGCTGCTTTTCGATTATTATATGTTACACGTTGGCTCCTGTTGGCTGGAAAGGCTAGCACTGGGGGTGTGGCTACTGCCATGATGAAAAGCACCCCTGTGAAAAACTCACCAGAAGTATAAACCTTTCTCGGCAACAGGAAAGCAACAGCTCCTAGAATTGGAAGCATGGATAGATTGGTACATAATAAATTGTGATCGCAGTGCAATCCGTTGTGAATTAGTCACTTCATGGGCCATTCGGGGCAAAATTCTCACCTGTGTCTGGTTTCTCTCTCCATATGGCACAGCGACCTCATGCCATTAACTGAAGAACATTCCATGAATGAAATTAACTGTTGTATTGTGGAACTGTCTGTTGCTGGCAAATGGATGTACTACCAAGAAGCCTTACAGAGAGACATTTCCTTATTGCAGCATTTTCTAAAGTGCATCTTGAGAAACCTTAGTGCTTTGAGAAGCTACTAGGAAAAGAAGCTCCTGGTCAAATACAATAGACACAACACGCTGCCCCTTGGAGGTTCATAACATTCATTAGCAAATATCAATATAAACACTCCCAGAAGCCTTCTGACATCCATGGTATCTTAAACTGACTTGATCAGGGGACTCTTTACTACATATACCTACAAACAGCCTGAGGACTACAGTTTGAGACTGTGACTTGAAATTCCCACTACTGTGGATCTTCCTCCTGGCTCTGCAAGAAGTTTGATCTTGTCAGGCTCCTAGAAGTTAGGTAGAATCAGAACTGCAGACTAAGTTGACAAAGAAAAAAGCAGCTTGAAGGGGATATAATTTCTGCATCTTCTGGTCTTCTAGGAAAACTACACAGAAAGTCAAATTATCACTAGAAGTTTGGTAGCAAGAAATCAAAAGTAGGGGAACAACTTCAGACGTTTAAAAGTGTCTGGCTACTCCCATCTGATACATGCACACTGGCCCTTGGGACCACACAGCCCTCATCTTGAGCCAGCACATCCTCTCCCCGGACAGTGACTGGATGGACACTGCCAAGGACTACACTGCTCACTCTACGCTTCTGAGACTCCTTCTGATTTTTCATTAACTCTTTGGATTTTTTAAAACCTCAGTTCTAGCATAGCCAGGGCTTGGAATAATAATACTTAATTATTCAGTACTTCCTCGGTGTCAGGTATTTTATGAAGTACTTTTATTCATTAGTTCATGATATTTTCCTTACAACTCCATGAGGTAGACCCTACCATGGCACCCATTTTTTTTTTCATGAGGTACCTGAGACTCAAAGAAGCTGTGTGACTTACCCAATGTCACAGAGAAAATGAGGCCAAGCCAAAATTTAAATCCAGGCCATCAGTTTTTGAAACCTATGCTCTTCAGTAGCAACTTCAGTGACTTAAAGACCTGAAAACTTGACAAGTTCTTTAAGATTACTTGGCATGATCAATATGGCAACTTGACAGTTTAATTCTGAGGGAATTACTTTTACATTCTTGTCAGAATCCCTTCCACTCCCCTAAACTATCACATATCATGACTTCTCAGCAGCCGCTGATCAGTTCTCACACTGAGCAGAAGTCACTGCATGGAATACTAAACACACCAGACGTGACCCTGAGGAGGTTATTAATCTGTTCTGTGCCTTGATTTTCTTGTCTGTAAAACAAAGTATACTTCCATTAATTCTTAATATGGCAGGGATTACATTTTCCTGTGAATGCATTTTTAGCCTTCTGGGGAAAATAATGCCATCTAAAATCTTGTTGTTTTTTTATTAATACAACACTCTCATACTTAATGCCTACTGGGGCCAATGCAGTCACTCTTCTGGAAACAAATACACACTGCTACAAAACCTATCAGTATGAGAAACAAGATACTTGGACAAAAATGGATTAGGACCTCACAATAGGCAAGAGTGTTGTTTTTATTTGTGATGAATGGAGCAAGTATTTAGACCAGAGAATTTTCTGATTTGAACTTTGTATGCTGTCTAGGAAATTCCACATTGTGATATTCTTACACACATTGGCATTGGTGATAGATTATCTTCCATTTGCCTCGCTCCTACTCCCATCCACTTTGCACCCTTTTCACTCTACTCTCTGCCCTGGGACACTGACTTGTATTGACTACATCACTGAACTCCATTGCTTTCAAGATTGAAATTGGATTTAGTCAACAGGTAGTATCAGCAAGAGACAGAAAGGAGGGAAAAGAGGAAAGTCGGGATATTAAACTCCCAGTCCTAAATATATAGCTCCTCGGCACGTTACATAATTCCTACCAGGCGACCGTCTCCACCTGGCTCTCTTTGTCATCCAGGTTCTGGTAATGGCCCCTCTTCTTGCATCTTCAGGCCTAGCTGGTAATGGTACACACTCCACTGTTACCAACCATGTCACCCCTGTGATTTCCCTACGCCCTGCTCTTACCTTGTATCAAAGGATCTTCAAATTACCTAAACTTAGATGGCCATCTGCTTCTGCATGGACCCTGACTGATACAGAACACGATCAAGAACACCCTTGTGCCATTTTTGTACTGAATGAGTATTGCTCTCATTATAATATTTAATTCTTATGAATGCATGTTTTAGATTGTACGATCTCACATTGGAACCCAGTGTAATCTTATAGAGTTTCCATTTTTGAGGTTTAATTCTTATATGCTTTCTCTCTCATATTGCACTTGACTTCTGAGGACCAGAATAAGAAGATATATATTCTAGCTCCAGATATTATATTAGCTTCCTAGGACTGCTATAAGAAAGCAATACAAACTGAGTGACTTAAAACAACAGAAAGTTATTCCCTCAGAACTCCAGAGGCAAAAAGCTTGAAATCAGTGTGTTCAAAAGGTCAGACGCCCTTGCCTCTTCCTCGCTCGTGATAGCTCCTGGCAGGCCTTGGTGTCTTTGGCTTGTAGCTGCCCCACTGCAGCTTCTGCCTGTTTCCACCTGGACACCTTCCCATGTCTTTGACTGACCTCTCCTCTCCTTTTAAGGACACCAGTCACCGGATTTAAGATCCACCTTAATCCAATAGAGCTTTATCTTAGTTAATGATATCTAAGATCTAATTTCCAAATAAGGTCATAGTCTGAGGATTCAGGCAGACATGAATTTTGGAAGGACACTATCTAACCCATTTATAGATATGCTATGTAAATTTGTTCAAATAATTTTCTTTTTCAGATTTAGTTTTTATCTATAAAATAGATTATATTAAGGTTGGTAATATAATAAATGGAATAATATTGTCCTCTATTTCCTAGTCATGCTAATCGCTTATACAACTCTTTACAGAATGAAGTCTATATTTCACTAAACATAGTACTTCATGTAACTTCTATTATTCAATTCAGATAGGCATGTAAGATGAAATCTATTTTCTGGGTCAGGGTTATATAATCTTTAAGGATCCTTCTAGTTCTTTGATTTTAAGTTTTAAACTCATCAATTAAAATGCTATGTACAGAAGCTTAAAGAACTGTATCATATAAAAGAAATTTATTCTTTTAATAGTAAATGTAAATGTTCAAGTCAAGGACTTGGGAAAAGAGATCTGTTAGTGTTAAGTCAGCAATGAAACACAACATATTCCATCTCTAAAAATCAGAATAGTAGTTTATAAATCTCAGAAGTAGGAAGAGTTAATGAAAAAGCATTAATCATTTCCCCTAATGAAATGCAAAAATGACAACAGTATGTTTCAGAAATATTTCTGGAAAACATGAAAGAAATACAGAGCAACAGAAATCAACACGGAAACAACAGTAAATAGTGAAAAGGAAGACATGAAAATATCACTGTTAGCACACAAGACTTACATATCTAGAAAATGACTCCAGAAAAAAATAATACAGATAATAAGAGTGGCAATAGAGAACTATTTGTTTTCTATTTCTTTCATTACCTAAGGTATAAGACAAACTAATTAGATAAAGGGAAACTAAATTTTGCCATAACTTAACTAAGAATAATATACTTTCCTCCATCCTTTACCTAAACTTGGAGCTGTAACTATAGTGAGTCAATAAGCACCATCCTTTAGTCCATGAGAGAGTTCAGGCCATCTAAAAGTAGACACAGGAGCCACCAGATGGATGATCCATCTAACACCCTGGCTCAGAAAAATCACCTAACTTACCCCAGATCATATAGTTAGTTAGTAGCAGCACTAGCTCTAAGCTCGGTTTGTATAATTCCAAAACTCAATATACCAAAATAACTTTCTAAGAGAAAGAAAAATGGATTTGCAAGTATTCTTTTTCAGATGTTTGCCACTTAATGGGGACAAAATAGCCTTTTGAACAAAAGGGAAAACTGGGTATCTACATATGAAAGAATAAAGTTGGACTATTATCTTATACCACATACAAAAAATAACTCAAAATGGATCAAAGACATAAGCATGAGAGCTAACACTATAAAATTCTTAGAAAGCCTTGTAATTCATGATATTTCATGTTCAATGTAAACAACACGCAAATAATTCCATCCCAGTAGCAGACCACCTTGGGCTATACTTTAGAGGCCAGTGTTACTTATCCACCACTGTCTGAAGTAGAAATTTTCTGGTAAAAAACTCTAGGAAGCCCCGTTTTAAGTTTCCACAGTTTTAAGTTGCCAACTATAAGAACAGCAACTTATGATCAAGCTCTTCCTTCAAGTACAGTGATATATGCACTTCACATTTATTAATTTTTTTCTCCAGTCCCATAAGACTTATGGTGTCCATCTGACAGATGATGAAAGTGTAATTTATATAATGTGCCCAGGTCCAAGCTGCCAGTAGGTAACAAAGATGGAATTCAAATCCAGACTTACTGAACATCAATGCTGATGTTCTAACTACATAGTCTTCTATGTAAGACTGAAAGATGTTTGAACTTGCAGGCCTAACTGTTCTCAAAAGGATACTTCAAGTTATAAGCAAATGTTAACACATCTTTGAATAAAAGGTTCAATAGCCTTTTAATGCTGTGTCTACTGACATTTTCAAGACAAGAAAATAGTGGCACTGGATGCTGCCAAGCTTTCAGTACAAGGAAGGTTCTCTGGAGATTTAGATAAACTCCTGGAGAAGATGCTAAGACAGTAGGAACTCAATATTATACTATGAATAATTGAACTGCAAGAGTAATGAATAACTGGGAACCACCTAGAATAATAAAAAATGCTAGGATCTGGAAGTATGGCGAATTTGTCTAATAAGAAATTAATTGGCTCTCTCCCTCAGGCCAGTTTCTCATGAACTTTTTCAGAAATCTAAGAACCAAATCTCAGATTTTTAACAGTCTTTCTAATGACAGTAAATAGCGTTTGTTGCTTTTGTAACCTTCACTGTGGGATTCTTGAAGCCTTTCCAAAAAGGATAACCTAATTTTAACTGCCAACATTGCAGGAGAAATTGCATCACTCCTGTTACATACATCAGTAAGGAAATGGGACAGACAGAGGAAGGAACAGATATTCAAGTTGGGGGAAAGGAGAGTAGAGCATATGACTAATGCCTGCCTACCTCTGAAAAAGATACAGCGTTTTCGCTGTTGAGTGAAAAGATAAGCTTGTGCATTGTATTAAAATCAAGCCCTTTGACTGAAACAGGATAGCCTAGAAATAGTTCAGAAGCACGGGATATTTGAAACTTGAAAATGGACTTTCAAAGACTCTATTTTTATAAACCAAATGTGCACAGGAAATTCTGTTATTCTACTTCTATTCCATAGCTTAAAGAGTTGCATTGTCCTAGCACAAAGATTTTCTTGGACTCAATCCCAGTCATGTTTACTTAAAAATCATGAAAATCGCACTAAATATATCTTATCCCAGATAGCATCTTCCTGACAGATGCCCCATCCATCATTTTCCAAGGCTGAATGGTAACCCTTTTGCCCCCTCTCTAAGCCACTAACGTGCATTCTCAGGAAATGTAAATACAAAGTTTAAAATAATTTTCTATTCTTATATTCATCTAGTGTCTACTTAAAACACAATTTTAAAATTTCCATGAAACCTAAAAAGGTATACAACTTTATTTGTGATGTACACCTTAATCATTTGGCAAGCTTGTACCTGCTATCATTTGAGTGGTTTCTAATTTCATTTCATAGCTAATAACAGGCTTTAGCAAAATGATATAATGTTTCTGGAAGGATATTTTGCAGTATCCCTCAAATTAAATGTGCACATTCATTGCTTAGCAATTCAATGCCTAAAAGTAATCTTTTAGAAATACTGATACAGATGCTCAAAAACATAACTGTAAGAATATTTCTTGCAGTACTATTTGCAATACTAAATTTTGGCACCAACCCAAATAACCCTCAATAGACTACTGATTAAATAAACTATGGTACAGGTATATAATGAATATTTCAAAAAAGTTAAAAAAAATACCAAGATTGATAGATGTCCAAGATGCACTGCAAAGTGGAAATAAAAGCAATTTACAGAAGAATATACCTAGCATGATATATTTTTTGTTTAAAAGTCTATTTTTGCATTTATATGTACATGTGTGTTCATGTGCATTATCACACAGAATCCATCATTAATACTTCTTACCTTTGGTAGAGAAAGGGAAACAATCTGTATTATTTGAAATTTTTACAAAAAAATACAATATTCTTGTAGAAGTTTTTAAATAAAATTTCTTTTTAAAAACTCTAGCTTTAAAAGTATTAATCATCTCCTCCTCTTACCTAATATTTCAAAGTATCATCAGGTAACAATATACCTTGCAGGTAACAATAAAAAAATGTTTTATACACACATATGAATATACATTCACAGATACTTTTAAATGAAATGAACATTTAAAGAACTTTATTTGTATCTTAGCAAAAAAATATTTTCTTAATGGCAATATTTATTCATCAATATAATTTCCAATAGAAAACAAAATTGCCCAGATGAGTGAAAATACTGAATCACAGGATGGTAACTGCTTATGAAATCACCAAATGGAGGGGATACCAGTGACAACTAGGCAGGCATCCCAAGGAGAGAAACTTGCCACAAAAACCTTAAATTACTAAAAGAAAAAGGAAATGGCAAGCTTTCATCAGAAATTCAATAATCAAGCCTCTATATAGTACCTGACCATTTAACAGACCTTGGATTTAATTCGGGAGGGGGTGGTTTGCAAGCAGCATATTTTTTATTTTATAGTCAAAAGGAAACTTTATTAACTAGTGCCGAACATGAGAAGACAGTAGAGGCTTTTAGCCACAAGAGTCCCGCACACAGCGCCCGCCCCGCACAGGTTGCTTCGGTTACTTCTGCTTTGATGGGTCAGCCCCCCTGAGAGATATTATGCTCCGTAATGTTTCCCTGTCAATCATTTAATGGCTTTTTTCAGAATGAATAAAGCAGCATATTGAATAATGTGTTTTTCATGGTACCAAATACAAAAGTATGCCTTTGACAAATTACCAAAGTATACAAATTACACCGGAAGCCCCGCCCCACTCCAGGAAAAGCAAAGTGTAACAGAGCAGACAAAACTTCTGCGGCTGACGATGTAACTTGGGAGACCACATAAGTACCTGGGGGGAAACTGAAATATTTGTAAACCAAATAAAGTAAGAATTACCAACAAATAAACCTCTTTGCCTTAGGGTTTTTTACTCTTTTGTCACTCTCCCAACTAATAACCAGCTTTAACTGCGCCAGTTTAGGTGGAATCACAGGCAAAGAGACAGCTAGTAAGTACAAAACAGCCACCGGCTACCAAAATGATGCTCAACTAAATGCATTTTCATTCTTTGATAGTTGATGTAATGTGCAAGAAAATGTTTCATAAATATGCTTTGAGGAACATTATCATACTAACAAAGTAACAGATCACTAAAGGCTCCTGTTTTCCACACACACTGGGATTACATATAAACTACTTCTAAGGAAAGGTAGACTCTTCCATTAAAAATTCATCTCATGAAGTTAAAGAGTTTCCGTAAGCGTAAACCTTCACATCTTCAAGATGCCATAATTTTCTAGATGTCCTTTCCAAAAAACATTTATACTATGCAGCTCATTTCTGCAAAATGTGACTTGATTACCAACTCCTCAGCAACTTATGTGATTTATTTTAGGAGACTGACTCATTTCCCTAAAGCTTTACAGCTATCTCTTGTTAGTGAAAAAACTCTAAAGCTTAAAAGCTCTCAAGGAAATGAACCAAAACATTCTGGAAAATACATTCTTGCAGGGAAGATAACAATGGCTATCTGACTAGAAGGTGTAAGGAAGTAACAGGAAAGAAGAATGACAAAATGTAATAGGACTCAGATCTTTTGAAGGAAATTTAAAAAACAGGAACAGGTCTGTCTCCCATCTTAATATGTGTAACCAGATTGTAAGCCAGACACTTTTTTAAGTTTTCACAGGTTGTATATCAAGCATGTTGTCCTAATTCAACACCATACTGTCAATATTTTCTATAGCATCTTGTCTTTCTTTTAAAATTATGTTACAACAATATAGTTCGGGCTTTATATTCACCTAAGATTAATGTTTTAGGCAGATGCCATTTGACTTTGATAATGTACAATAGAACCACTTACTGGCTGTGGCTGGCTAACCACGTTATATTAGGTTTTGGCCACATGCAATTAAGTTTTAGGGTAAAGTTTTCTGTTTGCATCCATACAATAAACAGCTCCCTTACAACTGAAGGATCTGCAGCAACTTGCAGTATCCACACTGGATAAACCTGATTTTTGAAATCTTTGTTGATAGGTGGGGAGTCACATGGTGCTAGAGTAGTCTTGTTCTGCAAACCCCAATAGTCAAAAAACATAATCCTCCCTATGACTCTCCTTCACGAATGTTTACTTATCTGCCAAAGCATTAGTCACGCTTCTTTCTGCCATCTCTGCTAGGATAATGTAGGAATAGAGAGTCTTCAAAATCTTTTCCTAAATCTCTCAGTAGTAGAAAATGATGTTCTCATTTCCCAGCACCCAGTAAACCTGGCTTTGGAGCCTCTTCTCTTTCCCACAGCATACCTTATCTGAGTCATGAGGATTCTGCTGATACTATCTTCAATAATGCCCTATACACATTCTACTTCCATCAATTTCTCCTCTGTCAGCCCATACTCTCTGTCACCTTCACTGCCACAAGACTGTGACCTACAATTCATTCTCCACCAGCAGCTAAAGTGATCTAAGAAATCAAACTTGTTTCTCTGCTTCTTAAAATCCCTCACCGGTCTCCCCTATACTTGGAATAAAACCCAAACTCCTTATGCTGGCTTATAAAGTTCTCTGTGATCCAACTTCTGTCTGTCTGACCCCCATCATGTCTCACGTCCCCCTTATCTACTCTGCTCCAGCCACACTGGCCCTCTTTCTGTTACTGAAACCTGCCAAGCTCATTCCTGTCTACGACTTACACTAGAACTATTCCATCTGTAAATTTCCCATCTCTGACTTTGGCGTGGCCTTTTCCTTCTTGTCATTCAGCTTATAAGTGTCACTTTTCAGAGAGGCCTTTTTGGACTCCCAGTATAAATCTACACGATCATTCCTATCAGATTACCCTGATTTTCTATTCGCACTGTACTTACTCAATAATACTGATATTTTATTGCTCACTTATTTGCTGTCTTTCCGCTCTAAAATATAAGCTCCACAAAAAGAGACCCACTCTGTCCTATTCACTGCTGTATCCCAGAATGGAGAAGGATGCCCAGCACCACGCAGGCGTACTATAACTGCTTCATAATGAATGCTTGCAAGAAGAGCTCAAAGGATATGAGCTTTCTGGTACAAAAATGTGACATTTCCAAAACGACTATATTGCATTTATGTGGCAGACAGTACTTTCAAACACTTTCACAATCATTTGTTTAATCCTCCCAATGACCTTTTAGAAGTTCACCATGATTCTTCCTTTCCCTAACACAAACAGAAGATGCTAAGTGATTTGCACCAGGCCATACAGTCAGGCAGCATAGGGCTGAGACTAAAACCTAACTGCTGGACTCCTTGCTGGACTCTCTTCCTACTAAGCCTAAGTTAACACACGAAAGCATATACTGAACGGAAGCCTTCTGCCATCATGTGCTCTGGGTATGTACTGCACTTAGAAGATCATAAAGAAGTTATTTGTTCACATCTCCTCTCCCACATGCTATATGCCCCTGTAAAACAAAGCTGATGTTTTATTCATCTGTTTATTCCCAGTGCCCAGCACACTGCTTGGCACATGGTAAGCATTTAAATGCTTGTTGAATGTAAATCAGAGCCAAGTGTTCTCTGTGCAAACCAGATGGGTTATTCTCTATTTCAATACTGAAGGTTTCATGCTGAATACATAAAAATCCTTTAATGATTCTTTTGAAAAGCCTCAAAGTTCACATCTTCCATCACCTGAGCTCTTCTCATGTATCACAAGTTGTAGGGTTGAAAGTGAAATTGCTCAGTTGTGTCCCATGGACCCATGGACCCGCCAGGCTCCTCTGTCTATGGGATTCTTCCAGGCAAGAATACTGGAGTGGGTAGTCATTCCCTTCTCCAGTGGATCTTCCCAACCCAGGGATTGAACCTGGGTCTTCTGCATTGCAGGCAGATTCTTTACTGCCTGAGCCACCAGAGAAGTCCAAGATGAAGGGCTTAAATGAGTCCAAATGAGTTCCTCCAACTCAGTACTCCAATTCACTTTCTATTTCTTAATGTGAACAAACAGCATATAGAAAATCTAAGATTCATTTAATCTGAAGTCAGAGGCTAGTGACATATACTATATTTTTGTCCATGCTCTGAATGTGAGAAAAACAAATGGTCATAATGATTTAATAAGAACACTGAATGGGATATAAAGAATCACAGGTTTCAGTCCGAGGCAATGACTCTTAACAGCCATGTGGGTATTTACCTGCAGGTTTCCATCAGTTTCTCAGTTTCCTCATCTATAGTTTACAAATTTTCTATCATCTTTAGGGCCCTTCTGGTTCTAAAGGCTTCCCAGGTGGTTCAATGATAAAGAATCCATCTGCTAATGCAGGAGATGCAGGAGACTCGAGTTCGATCTCCGGGTTCAGAAGATCCCCTGGAGAAGGAAATGGCAATCCACTCTAGTATTCTTGCCTGAAGAGTTCTATGGACAGAGGAGCCTGGCGGGCTACAGTCCATGCAGTCACAAAGAGTCCGTCACAACTGAGCACACATGCCCCCTCGCTGGTTCTACAGAATCTGTTATTCCGTCAGCAGTCCTGATTAGCATGTACTGGCCTCAGTATCTTACCCACATCCCCAGAGTCTCTGAACTCAAATAGCTAGATGCTATATAGTTAAAAGTGCTATAATTAAATTTGCAGTGGTAATAGTCAAATATATATAAATCAATAAAAAAACGACTGACTGACAAGGTGGATGGGAGGGGTTCCTCACCTTCCACTGGACTTTCTCTCAAGATGCAAAACCTTTTGAACAGCAAAACGTAAATTCCACATGATTATTTCAAAATGCTGAGGAACCAAAAGAAACATTCCTTCTTAGCACTAAGCATTTACTATCAAACCTTAACTCAAGAAGACTACAGTCTTATGAAGAGATTAAAATCCAGGGAGTGTTGGACTCATTTTAACTGAGCTAATCAACAAAATGGGCTCTTATCTTAGTCTTTTATCTCCAATTAGCTCAAGGGGCCTACCTATCTCACAAAGCATTGATCACTGATATGCCACCAGTAATGCTGAAAAGAACAAGCAGAATACAGCTGGTGGTGTATTTGAGCTGGTTGGTCATAGTTTCTGAAACTTGGAAAGCTGGTTGTTAGATAGCTTGAAATTGGCCATGGTGGAAGTCTTTATATGATAGAAATCTATGAACACTACAAATCAGAGGGTATTTTTTAAAGAGAGAACCAGGTAATACTCTAATGCAAAGCAACTGGCTGAGCAGTTGAGTGAGCTGGGCTCACTCAAGACTCAGATGCTATATTTCCTAATTCTAGAATTAGGAAAGACTGGGCAAAACAGACAACACAAACCAACAGAAAACAGACAGAAGATGCGATTTCTAGCCCTATATTTCCACTGATTGGCCTTGATAACTAGAGTGAGTCTATGAACCTCTGTTTTGTTGACTAAAATGCAAAAGAAGTGAAACAAAGATCCCTTTAGAATCTAAAAGTTAGGATTTTAAGGTTCTCTATCTAGGTTATTCCTACCCCAACTCCTGATGTCTTCTTACAGGAAATGCTCCATGAAACAAACCTGGATAACACCAAGACACTGCTCAATCTTCCCTCCATTGTAAGAGCGCTACTTCAGTCTGATGCATTGGGCCAATCAACCATGCTCAAACCTGGCCAGAGCTTTTAAATTCCCAGGATCTCTTAACTAATGAGCTGCATCCAAAAAAAAAAAAAGTTTTTTTCCAGAAAGCCTCCTGCACTGATTTGAGGATTTCCTTCAGATTTAAACTAAAGGCTCAGAAAGGATTCCTGGCCATTTTGTCAAGCATGTGCTACTTCAATATCCTGTTGCCGCAGTGAAGTTAAATAAGAAGCCCTCTGGCAAGCAGGCAGGAATGAAAAGTGTCATGCTGCTAGAATAAGATGTAGAAGAAGCACATAATACCAGAGCTAATATCCTAATACAAAAGCTTCTACGTTGAACCTAAGCCACCATCCCGAGCCCAACATACAATAAATCCCTTAAAGGCAGAGACTGGGCATTATCCACAAAATCTGGCATGGAAACCATGAAAGATCTGCTACAGTGAATTCCCTGGTTTGGCAGAATTTGAGGTTAATTAACCTGAGGTTGGTATATAGGCAACAAATAACATTTAGTTAAACATTTCTCCCAGAGCAGCAAAGGACTCCTCAAAATAGCTGCTCCCTCTTGAGAAGCCAGCACAGATTTATCCCACAATGTAGGATGGCAGTGTTATCCTGCATGATTGGATCATGAACAGATATAAATACTCTTGTTGCTCTTCCAAGTGTTCTCATTTCTGGATGCAAGGATTTGTAAATATCATCATCATTCTACTGTCTCGTTCTTCAAAATAAAAAGGCACACAACACATTTGGGGGGAAATATTAAATTGGTAAATAGCAACAGTACAGTTTGGACACAGTCCTAAAAGTGATAAGAAATATATCACCCAAGAGGACCAATTTGTCAGTATACATACTGACAGCCAAAAAAATTTTTTTAACATTCAGTCACAGAGAACAGAACTTAAAAATAGAGAGAGTGGCTTAAATTTAGACTGGATTCTAGAAAATGATCATATATATCCAATCTAACTCATAGAAATAGATTTTTGAGAAATTATGGGAAAAGGCAGGGAATTATTCAATATTTAAGTCCATCTGCTGTGTTTAGGTCCAGATAAGTACCTAAGCCATTGAAAACAATTCCTAAAGTTTACTAGGAATACAGGAACCAAAAAATCTTGGAAAACCAGTGCACAACTAAAAGTATTCTCTATATCAACAATATTCTGAATCTGAATTCTAGAAGAACACCTCGGGTGCAATACATAACTGAATTCAATGGTATGTCAAATGGAAATACAATCTATAGGACACAGAATCTCAATGCTCACTGTTTCAACAAACTCATACTGAATTTGAATTTGGTACTGGAACTAGGGATCCAAACACGATTAAGACATGGCCAGTCTGTGACCTCATAGAACAGAGCAGAAAGCACAGACCCACCAATGGTAAAGACACAGGATGCTGAGAGCTGTCCTAACAACAGCCCATCCAGATAAATACAGACTCTGGAGCTTCAAATGCCATACAAGGCAATAGCTCAGCTAGAGGCAGCAGCATCTTTTAATTAAGGACCAGGCTCTGTGGTGAATTCAAATAGTGTTCTTTCTTTTAAGTGGGTGCTACCATTTCTAAAGATAACTTTTTTTCTGGCCAGAAGAAGAAGAAAAAAAACTACAAAGCAGTGGAAGCTTAAAAAAAGCAATCCGGGTTCAATACTAAGGATTGTGGAAAGGAGGACAGCCCTTTACATCACACAGGGTGCCGAAGTCCAGGCATCTAGGGGACCTTACATAAAAGGAGCTACACCAGAGGATGCCCAGACTCGGGATATGATGGTGCTGGGGTGGGACTGGAGGGGGGCGTTGTTGAAGTAGAAAGAGAGAGAAAGGCAGCCTGCGAAGGCCTTAAAGCTCTTGAGAAGGCATTTTTAATTCAAAACTCACATGTTTGATCAGAATTACACTGGAAGAAGATCATGTTTTTCACTTTAAGAATTCTTGGTTAGTTACATTCCCAGCATTTAAGCAAATACCTACTGTATTCATTTCCTAGGGTCATCATAACAAAATACCACAAACTGGATATTCTCAACAGAAATGTATTGTCTCACAGTTCTGGAGGCCAGAAGTCCAAAATCAAGGTGCTGACAGACCTTTGAGCACCGTGAGGGCAGGGTTTGCTCCAGGCCTCTCAGCTTGGCTTGCAGATGGCTGTCTTCATATTTATATGGCATTCCCCCTGAATGGCAGGTCTTTATCCAAATTTCCCCTTTTCACAAGGACAACAGTCATATTAGATCAAGGTCAATCCCAAGGACCTTATTTTTAACTTGATTACCTCTGTGAAGACCCTCTCTGTAAATAAAGTCATATTCTGAAGTACTACAGTTAGGACCTCAGCATATAAATTGTCAGGAGAAAAAAAAATAATAAATTGTCAGGAGACATAATTCAACCCATAACATCTATATTATAAAAGACATGGTCCCTGCCCACAAAGAGTTTATAAGCTAATTGTGACGTCGGGACTGAGTCACATGAAACAATTCAAGAAACAAACATTCAGAGGATGTAATCGAATTATAAGCTCTGTGTTTTGGGCAAAAGTCTCCAGGGTAGTGGTTCCTAAACATACATGAGCATTGACCCCTTCATAATGATTGCCACATCTCGGTAGCACTATTTACTTGGTGCTTTTCCATTTCTACTCTTTCTACCTAACTAAGTTTATCATAGTCCATTAATGAAAAAGCAGTATCCTTGCTAAAAATAGTGAGGCAAACTTAAAAATAAACACATCACTATTAAAATTTTTAAAACAGTCCATAAACTATAAGAAATTCTCTCACCTTAGTTGTTAACACAGCAGTAAAGGCTGGGATACTGGAGAGAGCTCTTTGAATTGGGAAATCATAAGACAATTTTAATCAAATTTGTTACCATCTATCTAACATTGGATAAGCAACTTAACCTATTGCGTTTCCTCATCTAGTTTCCACCATCAGGTGGCACAGTTAAAATTTAGTGGTTGGTTGCCATAACAATTATAGGAAACGTGCCCGAAAGAACTCTCTAAATATAAAAGCACTCTAAACATAGCATCATGGATAAACTGGAAGGGAGACTGAACCCTTCACCTTAATTCCGCCTTCTTTTTCACTTTAATTCGGAGCTCGCCCTTAACCTTTGAGGTTTACCATCACTGCGCTGACTGCCCACACCACCCCTCGCTTCTCTCACTTGTCAGCTCACGCTGCTCTCTAGAGGACACAGGGCCGGTCAGCGACAACGGCCTCATTTTAGTCTCCCTGTGCCTCATGCCCTGAGAACAACGGAGGCAGACCTGCCTCAGCTTCCAGTCTGTTGTTGGCGATGATCACTGCTCTGCACTTCACCTCCGCACCCAGCTGTATCTCACCAAAACACCAAAAACACAGTCCCCTGATTCTCTCTTCTTTTCTGCTTTTGAGTGAAATGCTTTGCTTTTTCACAAATAGTTCAGAACCTGATGCCACATGCATATTTTCTTCAAAAGTGGCTCTCTCCAGGGGGCTGGAGCAGAGCTGTCAGTCAGCTTGGCTTAGAAGCAAGAGACCAGAGGAAGGCATTTTCCCCAATGGTACCATTTTCCATCCCACTTTACCTGGTTCCAGTCAGCTCAATTTCACCTCTGACCCTCAGCATAAAACCATGCCTGTAACATCTCTGTAACCTTCAGTCTTAAAACATCATAATTTGCAACTTGAAAATCAAATCTCAAAGTGTCTTCTCCCTCTCAAAGCTATGGTTTTTCCAGTAGTCATATATGGATGTGAGAGTTGGACTATAAAGAAAATTGAGTGCCAAAGAATTGACGCTTTTGAACTGCCGTGTTGGAGAAGACTCTTGAGAGTCCCTTGGACAGCAAGAAGATTCAACCAATCCATCCTAAAGGAGATCAGTCCTGGGTGTTCATTGGAAGGACTGATGCTGAAGCTGAAACTCCAGTACTTTGGCCACCTGATGCGAAGAACTGACTCACTGGAAAAGACCATGATGCTGGGAAATGATTGAAGGCAGGAAGAGAAGGGGATGACAGAGAAGGAGATGGTTGGATTGCACCATCAACTCAATGGACATGAGTTTGAGCAAGCTCCAGGAGTTGGTGATGGACAGGGAAGCCTGGCGTGCTGCAGTCCATGAGGTCACAAAGACTCAGACATGACTGAGTGACTGAACTGAAGCCCATATTTTTCAACATAAATTTTATAACTGGGTATTCAATAAGCTATTACATTGAGCAAGCAAGACTCATTGGGTGCAACTTAGCACTATTCTTAACCCTGCTGCTTGTCCTCATCTGCTCTGGGGGACTAGTTCTTTGCCCACCACTGGATGGAATGAGAACAGGCCCCTTCCTTTTTCTGGTCATTCTGAGATAATGAAAAGTTCTTTGGTCACATCAAGTCACAAGAATACTCATTTCTGCAAGAAAATGTCTAGTCCTGTGGCAGAGGCAAAATTTCTGGCTTCAGTTAATGACCTCTTCTCTCTTCACATAAGCCTGCTTCAGGCAGAAAACCTTCGGGGAGAAAAGGAAACATCGCTAGATTCCACCATGTGGATTGTTTCCCACCAGCTTCTGATTCTCAGGGTAACAGTAAGGTGGAAAGAAGAGAGGCTAGGAGGGAAAGGAGGTCTGACCAGGCTGGTATGGCCACAACCTGGTGCTCATACTCAGCAAACTTGGAGTAGCTCTCTCTCAAGGGGACCTTCCTGGGTTCTGAAAAGATACCCTGCTTCTGAAGATGTGTGTGAAAGTCCCTCAGTCATGTCTGACTCTTTGTGACCCCATGGATTGTATAGTCAATAGAATTCTCCAGGCCAGAATCCTGGAGTGGGTAGCCATTCCCTTCTCCAGGGTATTATCCCAATCCCGGGATCAAACCCAGGTCTCCCGCATTGCAGGTGGATTCTTTACCATCTAAGCCACCAGGGAAACCTGAAGATTCTCACCTGTAATTTCCTTGATGTGGTCACTCACAATCCTCTTCCCCCCCAACGCTGGGACTCCATGAACACACTTGGCCTCTTTTTGCCAAGGTCTTCGGTCCCATTCTTTTGGGTGGTCCCTAGGAGACAGCAGCTTTCCATCTAGTTCTTTGAGCAGGAGCAACAATGACCCCACACCAGCCCTGCTGTGGGCAGACTCCACTCCTGATTCATAAGAAACACGTATTCTTGTGCCAACAACTCAGGCCATGCAGGCCATTGCCAGCAAGCCCTCCTCACTCAGAGGTCCAGCACAGCTTTTTACCTCTAGAGCCCTCAGGAGAGGGCCAGACACCAGTCCACTGCGTCCCTCACACTGCAGAGGACACTTGTGAGCCTCTCAGAGCGGTTCCTCTGGCATCCCTCTCAACTGATTTCTGGTGGAAGGAAGCACATTACCTATCAGAGAGAAGGAACAGGCTCCCCAGGGCATGGACAACGCTCCTAGAAAAAACCCTTCATCAAATTAACAGCTCTGAACATCTGGGTGGCCAGGTAAGGGTCACAAGAATGACTCTGGATCACCTCCTTCCCAAGTGTTTTTTGGGTGGTCGAGCATTTCACTTTGGAATGTGGACGTGGCCATCATCTTTCACCTGCGGGCCTCTGCTGAGACTGATACAAAACTAGTTCTGTATTAAGATACTTGCACACCAATGAGGCTATTCATCAACTGAAGTAAACAACTGCGATCATCACATTTCCTACATACAGTGTTCAGTTTTATTTTTTAACTCAACAAATACTTTATCCAAAAGTAATGGGATGTACTTGGCAGTACAGCCAGCAAATGGAAACAGAACAAATGTGCTCTTTGCCCGGCTCAAATATGCAGTTTCATCATTATCAACATCATTACATTTGGTTCTTCTCATACTCTTATTAAGTCAAGTCCTGTGCATAGCACTTTATATATATGCAGAAAAATTCTACTGGGGATTTTATTATTTCCTATGAGATTGCCACTGTTATCAGAGAGGGTATGTAACCTGTTCATTACACAGGAAGCAAGTGGTAAAGTAGAGATTTAAACACAGGTCTATGCAACGTCGTAGCCTAAACACTTGATCTCTAGCATCTATTATGTAAGTTGGGAGGTTTATGACAAAAGATGATAGAGCATAAGCTACAAAGTTGGAAAAATTTCAACTCCTCCTTATTCTAATTGAAAACAGCTTGAAAATGTTAATTAAATTCTTGGTCTATTACTTTGGCTATAAAATGAAAATACTAATAACTGCCTCACTAGACGTCCACTACACTGCACAGCATCCATCTCTCGCCCATTCTCAGCAGGGCAGCTTTTGCAGCAGGATCCCACCCCTACCTCCAGGTGGAAGCTGGGTGGTTTGGAGGACAGTTTGCATATGCCAGTCTCCTGGCCACGGTCATTTGTCCAGGGAAGGGCTAGATTTGTTTGGCTCTTCTTAATCACGGACAAATCCCAACTGATACACTACTCCTTAGGGTCGTTTTAAGAATTAAATAAGGTAAGTGTGCAAAGCACTTAGCTTAATGCTTGACAAAAATAAACTTACATTTATTAAACATTTGGTGGTACTATGGAACATGGATTTGACTAGAGAATATCAGACTGAGCAGATTACTTATGTAGCTAATAATAAAGGCCTAAACAAAATGAGAATCAAGAGGTGACGGTATAGGACTTCCCTGGTGGCCCAGTGATTAAGAATCTGTGCTTCCAATGCAAAGAGAGGCAGGTTTGATCCCTGGTTGGAGAACTAATATTCCACAATGCCCTGTGATGTGGTTTTTAAAAAAAAGAGAAGTAACAGTGCCAGGAATCATTACTAAATTAAAACTAAAATATATATATAGCATTTCCACTAACAAAAATAGGAAAATGAAGCTTGTGTGGCATGTCAGTCAAATTGTTTTGAACAAACTGAGTGTGAGAAGTGAGTAGGATATTCAGAGAGAAGTAATCTTGGGAGTTTTAAACAGAGGTTGGGACTTAACTAGTGGTGTGCTGGAAAACTAGCTCTTGGTAAGTGGAAGGAAGCTCTAATTTCAAATGTTTGCCCCTTCCTGTGACGTAACTGCTCTCATCAGAGCTGCCTTCATGCTAACTACAGGAGGAACTGGGAAGGGATGTGCAGAAGTGGCTCTCCTGAGCCAGGAAGAGATGGTTCCAGGCACCCTTGTTGGAAATGAAGCTTTCTGCTTCACCTGGGAGTAAAGGACACCATTCAAGGACAGATACATTAAAAAGAAGAGACTTCATAATAAAGCCGAAAGAATATTTAGAGGATAAGAGGGGAAAGGGAGTTTCAGTAAAGAGGCAAAGAAGAATTGCCAGAAGACTGGGGAGCCGGAACAGCATCACAGCCGATGAAGAAGCAGCTTCGAAAACGGAGGCAGCAGACAGCCCGTAGGCAGCAGGTGAGGACTACAAACACCTCAGCGTCTGACTTACGGGTGTTATCACTGACTTGCAAGTGCACAATTTTAGCAAACAAGAGGGAGAGACAGACTACTGTAACCTCTTAAAAATAAGAATTCTTGCAAACAAGAGGGAGAGAGAGACTATTGTAACCTCTCTTAAAAATAAGAATTCTTGCAAACAACAGGGAGAGAGAGACTACTGTAACCTCTTAAAAATAAGAATTCTCGCAAACAAGAGGGAGAGAGGGACTATTGTAACCTCTTAGAAATAAGAATTCTCCATGAATGTCATTATTTCTCCCTATCCCTTTCTTCAGAGAGACATTAAAGAAATTTTGTTGAAATATTTCAGCTCACGGACACTTTCGGGTGTTGGTCACATCTGCCTTTAGAAAACCAATTACAATTTAGAGAAAGATGTGGAAGTTATAAATTCATTGCAAAGGAATTTAATAGGAGCTATGTATATGCAAAGAACTGACTCATTGGAAAACACCCTGATGCTGGGAAAGATTGAAGGTGGAAGGAGAAGGGGACAACAGAGGATGAGATGGCTGGATGGCATCACCGACTCAACGGACATGAGTTTGGGTAAACTCCGGGAGTTGGTGTTGGACGGGAGGACTGGCGTGCTGCAATTCATGGGGTCGCAAAGAGTCGGACACGACTGAGCGACTGACTCTTTTCGACCCCCATGAACTGTAGTCCACCAGGTTCCATTGTCCATGTGGATTCTCCAGGCAAGAAAAGTGGAGTGGGTTGCCATTTCCTCCTCCAGGGGATCTGCCCAACCCAGGGATTGAACCCAGGTCTCCTGGGCGGATTCTATACTGTCTGAGCCACCGGGGAAGCCACCTAATAGGAGCTAAACAGTCATATTAGATCATCTCAGCCTTCCTTATGTTCAGAGCTTATAAACACACTCGGCCCCATGGATTTATAATCCCAAAGCATGGGGTGCTCTACTGCAAAGGAACTGCAAGAAATGACAGTAATATCTAACAAGAGAAGTCAACTGAAGCACTGTGACAGTTTAAAAGAAACTCATTCACTAAAGTTGCTCAAGGTGACAATAATTATGAGGGAAGGGGCATTTTAGATAGTGCTATAAAAACTAGTAAAAAAACAGTTTATAAAATAAATCTCTATGAGGCTCCATGAAAGGAGCTAACTCAGCATACTCTACAGAATCTTCAAAGATGAACTGATGTTCAAAGGAGGCACAGCAAATACCCATTCAGCATATTCCAGTGTAACCAACAAACTTACTCAGGACAAGCAGAGAGACTGAGAAAGAGAACCATCTAAGCAGGGTAGGAATCATTCCAGACAACTGAGCACATGCTCCCTGGGGAGCATAAAATGTGCAGTTCTTCTAAGCATCCCACCAGGCTGAGTGGAATTTTAGTTTAAAAAGATAGTATATACATAAACAGCCCCATTGCAGTAGAGAATGAAGCAGGGAAAAGACTAACAGAGTTTTGCCAAGACAACGCTCTGGTCATAGCAAACACCCTCTTCCAACAACGCAAGACTCTACACATGGACATCACCAGACGGTCAATACAAAAATCAGACTGTATACTCTTTGGAGCCAAAGATAGAGAGGCTCCATATAGTCAGCAAAAACAAGACCAGGAGCTAACTGTGGCTCAGATCATGAACTCCTTATTGCCAAATTCAGACTTGAATTGAAGAAAGTAGAGAAAACCACTAGACCATTCAAGTATGACCTAAACCAAATCCCGTATGATTATACAGTGGAAGTGAAAAATAGATTCAAGGGATTAGATCTGATAGACAGATAGACAGCCTGAAGAACTATAGACAGAGGTTCGTGACATTGTAAAGAAAGCAGAGACCAAGACCATCCCCAAGGAAAAAAAATGCAAAAAGGCAAAATGGTTGTCTGAGGAGGCCTTACAGATAGCTGTGAAAAGAAGAGAAGCTAAAGGCAAAGGAGAAAAGGAAAGATATACCCATTTGAATGCAGAGTTCCAAAGAATAGCAAGGAGAGATGACAAAGCCTTCTTCAGTGATCAATGCAAAGAAATAGAGGAAAGCATCAGAATGGGAAAGACTAGCAATCTCTTCAAGAAAATTAGAGATACCAAGGGAACATTCCATGCAGAGATGGGCACAATAAAGGACAGAAATGGTATGGACCTAACAGAAGCAGAAGATATTAAGAAGAGGTGGCAAGAATACACAGAAGATCCATACAAAAAAGTTCTTCATGACCCAGATAATCACGATGGTGTGGTCACTCAACTAGAGCCAGACATCCTGGAAGCAAAGTCTAGTGGGTCTTATGAAGTATCACTAGGAACAAAGCAAGTGGAGGGGATGGAATTCCAGTTGAACTATTTCAAATCTTCAAAGATGATGCTGTGAAAGTGCTGCCCTCAATATGACAGTGAATTAGGAAAACTCAGCAGTGGCCACAGGACTGGAAAAGGGCAGTTTTCATTCCAATCCCAAAGAAAGGCAATGCCAAAGAATGCTCAAACTACCGCACAATTGCACTCATCTCACATGCTAGCAAAGGAATGCTCACATTCTCCAAGCCAGGCTTCAACAGTTCATGACCTGTGAACTTTCAAATGTTCAAGCTGGATTTAGATAAAGCTGAGGAACCAGAGATCAAACTGCCAACATCCGTTGGATCACTGAAAAAGCAAGAGAGTTCCAGAAAAATGTCTACTTCTGCTTTTTTGACTACTCCAAAGCGTTTGATTGTATGGATCACAACAAACTGTGGAAAATTCTTAAAGAGATGGGAATACCAGACCACCTTACTTGCCTCCTGAGAAATCTATCTGCTGGTCAAGAAGCAACAGTTAGAACTGGACATGGAATAACAGACTGGGAAAATCACGAAAGGAGTACATCAAGGCTGCTTATTGTCACCCTGCTTATTTAACATATATGCAGAGTACATCATGAGAAATGCTGGACTGGATGAAGCACAAGCTGGAATCAAGACTGCCAGGAGAAGTATCAATAACCTCAGATATGCAGATGACACCACCCTTATGGCAGAAAGTGAAGAAGAACTAAAGAGCCTCTTGATGAAAGTGAAAGAGGAGAGTGAAAAAGTTGGCTTAAAGCTAAGCATTCAGAAAACTAAGATCATGGCATCTGGTCCCATCACTTCAAGGCAAACAGATGGGGAAACAGTGGAAACAGTGGCTGACTTTATTTTTCTGGGCTCCAAAATCACTGCAGATGGTGACTGCAACCATGAAATTAAAAGATGCTTGCTCCTTGGAAGAAAAGTTATGACCAACCTAGACAGCATATTAAAAAGCAGAGATATTACACTGCCGACAAAGGTCCATCTAGTCAAAGCTATGGTTTTTCCAGTAGTCATGTATGGTTGTGAGAGTTGGACTATCATGAAAGCCGACCACCGAAGAATTGATGCTTTTGAACTATTCTCTTGGAGAAGACTCTTGAGAGTCCCTTGGACTGCAAGGAGATCCAACCAGTCCATCCTGGGGGAAATCAGTGCTGAATATTCATTGGAAGGACTGATGTTGAAGCTGAAAGTCCAATAGTTTGGCCACCTGATGCGAAGTAGTGACTCATTTGAAAAGACCTTGATGCTGGGAAAGATTGAAAGCAGGAGGAGAAGAGGACGACAGAGGATGAGATGGTTGGATGGCATCAAACGACTTGATGGATGTGAGTTTGAGTAAGCTCCAGGAGTTGGTGATGGACAGGGAAGCCTGGCGTGCTGCAGTCCATGGGGTTGCAAAGAGTCTGACATGACTGAGCGACTGAAGTGAACTGAATTAATGACTGTAACTTTCAAAATAAATTTCAATAGATGAATAATATATTTTAATGATTCCCAATGACCAAAAAAAAAAACAGTACTTCACGACCACTTCGGGCTTTCCCAGTGGTTCAGCAGTGAAGAATCTGTCCGCTGTGTAGGAGACAGGAGACACGGGTTCAATCCCTCAGTCAGGAATATCACCTGGAGGAAAAAATGGCAACCTGCTCCAGTACTCTTGCCTGGAAAATCCCATGAATAGAGGAGCTACAGTCCATGGGGTCACAAAGAGACACAGCTGAGCATGACGAGTGAGTGAGTGTCCACCTCACTTCACTACTAGCATTCAATTTTCTTAAATAAGTAACAAGGTTTCCTTACATTTGAATGAAACTTATGTAGGATGAGAAATTCCAGGGTTCTATACATAAGGATGATAATAAGGCTGCTTATCTTAGCAATATTGCCATAGTTACAAACACTAACAAGTAATAATAATTTCTAGAAGAAATTTTGTTCTTTTCATAGCACTCCACTCAGGCAAATGAATCACATGATGCACTAGAAAATTCTATGTTAGCTGACATATGCTGACTGTAACCCTGCTCAAATCAACATTTGCAGTGGGTCATGTGCATAACATAATTCACCTTATTTATCCCCTTGAAATGGCTCAGGAATGACAGATTTTGGCAGTTAAAGTGAACAAAGGAAAAAATGGCTGTTACACAGCCCCAAAGTAAGAATTTAACCTCCTTCAGATGTTCACTGAATTCTTAAGGCTTTCCCTTTTCACATGAAATGTTTCATCATATCAAAAATATGCCACAGGACTTACACTTAGAGAAACACCTATCTATTTGGATGCTTTAAAAAGATACATATTAAATACTTCGAATCCTATTAGCTAATGTAAATTTTCAGTTGGAAATTTCAAGATTTTTTTGGTTAGTCTTTCAGTAACATATCTGCTTCTATATTACAGCTTAATGATGTAACTATAGTCTAAAAAATTGTTCTTCTTTTTGCAGAGTAAAAAGATGATCATTCTTTGATCTATCAATAACACATAATAGCACTTTTTCATACCAGAAGTGTAATCATTATATAATGAATATACAGGTATATATTTCTGAATATCAAAAACGGTACAGACATTCTTCATGTCAAACTCACAGTTTTCAGAAAAACATCCAAGATTGCTTAGAGTGGAAGATGCATGTTTTGAAAACATGGCCAAAAAAGTGAGTGAGTGAAGCAGTAGAGTTCAGGGAGTAAATTTATTGGTCTTTAACCATACCGCGCTCTCCATATTAAAGCTGGAATCCATGCGTAAGGAAACAGCAATCTAAAGGCCAATATATTGTATAGTAATTGGGAAAAAAAGTAAAATGACAGCACTATATTATCTTAAATATAGATATTTAAAGAATTTTTTCAGATGCCTGCTACACAGTAAACTCATAACATTGTTGAGCAAATGAATGGATGAATACCAAAAATAATCTTTTGAATAAAATTGTTAAGAGAAAACTACACAGATGGCCACCTGGCACATGAAGAGATGGTAAACATCACTAATTATCAGAGAAATGTACATCAAAACCACAAGGAGGTATCACCTCACACCTGTCAGAAATATCATCAGAAAAACAAAAATGCTGGTGAGGATGCAGAGAAAAAGGAACCCTCCTACACTATTGGTAGGAATGTAAACTGGCCCAGCCACTAGGGAAAACGTTATGGTGGTTCCTCAAAAAACTAAAAATAGAACTACCCTATGATCCAGCAGTTCCACTCCTGAGTATATAAACACTAATTTAAAAAGATATCTGCACCTCAATGTTCATAGCAGCATGTTCTACAATAGTCACAAACAAATACTCTTAAATGTATTTGGTAGCTACTCTGGAAACTAAATACCTAATGCATAAATTATTCCACTTGATTGAATTTCAGATTAAATTGCAGTTTTTCTATTGCCTTGGAAATCATGCTGGTTTAGAACCTACATACTACTCAAATTAATATACTGCATTATTTAACAGTCATGTTTTAGGTGCTTTGTATAATCCCCAGAGCTCAAGCTCAAAAGAATGGATTTTGTTTTCTGTAAGTAGAAGTAACCCAGTATGTCACTTTAATCTGAAAATCCCTTCTTCTGGACTCAGTGGCTAAATTCATACTGCTGCTTTAAACTGCCAAGAAAATGGTTTCATTATTATTAACAATAGCCAACATAAGGATGATAGTTTACAATCAGTAAGCTCCTACAAAGAGCCCAGGCACTTTGCTAAGAATATTATATGCATTATCTCATTTAATTCTCATGATACGGGTATTTTTCTTCGTCCTTTTTTTTTTTTTTTAAGATGAGGAACCTGAGGTTTAAAAACATTACACAATTCTCCCAAGCTAGTAAGTAGACTTGAATTTACTAGTCTGACTGCAGAGCCTGTGCTCTGAACCACTGATAACCTCAGAATTTCTCAAAGTGTGCTGCATGTGACAATCCTGGGTGGGCAGCCCACAGACAAAAGTTATTTATTAACAGTTAATGCACGTTAGAAAGAAAACCAGCTAACACAACAAATCTTTCCCAGACCCTGTGGCTTAGAACAACAAGGTCAGGGTAAATAACCAGTTCATTTTCTTTAATCAGACGGTTTAAGGAAAAGGATAAATAGTACAAATGGCAATCCAATACTGTGAAAATCAAGAAAGTAATAATTAAGGAAATAACTAAAGGTTGAAAAACACTGGACTATATTTTTCAGCACACAAGAAGAAAACTGAAGACTGGTTCACAGGACACTTAAGCCCCAGTCTTGACTGCCCCTAACTACCAGCATGGTTTCACCATTATGGACCTTAGTTTTTCTTATCTATAAAACATGAGCTTAAACTTTGGGATCTTAGAGCTCAAAAATACATGATTCTAATGCCTTGGATCATTAGTGAAATTTTATTGAAAGAGAAGACTCTTGAGAGTCCCTTGGACTGCAAGGAGATCAAATCAGTCAATCCAAATCAACCCTGAATATTCATTTGAAGGACTGATACTGAAGCTGAAGCTCCAATACTTTGGCAACCTGATGCGAAAAGCCAACTCACTGGCAAAGACTCTGATGTTGGGAAAGACTGAGGACAAGAGATGGGGTGACAGAGGATGAGACAGTTGGATGACATCACCAACTCAACAGACATGAGTTTAATTAAATTCCAGGAGATAGTGAAGGACAGAAAAGCCTGGCGTGCTGCAGTTCATGGAGTCACAGAGAGCAGGACACAATTTAGCAAGTGAACAACAGTCTTTAGAGATGCAATCAGCATAGATGCTGAGAGGTATACTCAAAGGATGGTCCAGACAATGTTGGTAAATTATCTTTTTGTTGCTGATTCATGACAAGAGAAGAAGCTGATCCAGAATGTGAAATACCTATGTCAGTAAGCCCATTATTTAGTTTAGATGATTTTTTACAGCAAGATCTTCTCAATGAAGGAAGCTTCCACATTGATTTACATTCTATAGAAAGTTTCTTACTGAGTCACAGATCAGTAACAAACAGTTCAATCCATGTGCCTGAAGTGGCCTGAACATGAGAAAAAGCAAATAAAGCTTCTTGAAGTGTTTTTCTTTTGAAGAATCCAAAAAACAAGCACAAGATAAAAGGTTAAAGGGAATTTAACAGTGAACCTGAAACAAATTTAATATTTTCTGCCTCTCTTTAAAAAGTGTCCATTTAATGTTTCATGGAAAGCTGTGTATGCTGATTGCCCAAGAGTTCTTACACAATAAAAGCATTTGGCTCTTTTTATTTGGAGAGTTTAGGAGGAGGCAATGAGTAGCACTATTAAATTTGTGAGGGGTCAATTCTAATTTTGGAGACAATAAATTATAAATATAGTGATTTCTGGAAGCTATCTGCAAGGTATTAATGGCTATAATTCAGAGATTCAGGGCTATAGGTACATTGTGATCATCTCTGGAAATCTTAGGGTGTACATGAGACTTTCTGGAGGGAGAAAACATAATTAGCTTCCGTTTTAAGAACAATGTTCACAAAGTTTCCCCAGATAGTGTTTTGACATTTTCAACTTTTTGTCTCTGTATTCCCAATAGGATCTCTACATTGCCCAAACTGTCTAAAGAAAGATTCTTATTTCTGATCCAGAAGGACATGGTTTCCCTCCAGATTAGTAGTGCTAAAAGTCATTTGGAGCAAACTGAACAGTGCAAAACATTAGCAATTAGCTAAACAAAAACAAATCACACTTCTAGGTAGGAAGAAAATGTAAGCCAAGAGAAACAACAATCAAAAGGCACATTGTGCCAATAAGCCACACCTCACCAGCCCTATATTCCACCCAAATCCTTCCCCTTTGGGACTTATTTCTATAGAGACCATCTCTCAGTTCCACAAATAAAACTAGATGTTGCTAGGAAACAATCCGGCTTCTCAGGACACAGCTGAAAAGGAGTGGCTGCTTCCTACTGAGAGGTATAGAAACCTGAAGCTACCCCTGCTCTATGTGCTTTTACGAAACTTACTTCACAGAGCCCAAGAGAGAACATATTATGCATATCTTTTAGTGATGACAGCCTTAAATTCAGGACGTAACTAAGACAGACGCCAACATTCATTTTCCATCCTAGCCCTGCATTCATTCTTTACTCTCAGGTCTTCTCTAAATTCATCATCTACCCTATCTCCCTTTAACAGGGGCCAAGAAAACTGTTTTGCATATTTTCAAACTACTAAATACTCATTTGAAAGATTTTTCCCATCATATCATTGATTCTATTAAACTTTTGAAAATTTCCACATGGGTTGGAGTTACTGTTTTGAAAATTTTATGTCAAATTTTTGTTACTTCTTTTGAAAACAACCGAGTGGTTTTTAACCTATATTGAAGCAGCCCAAACCATCTCTGAAGCAGTAACTACAGAAGTAGCCCACTCACGCTTCATCCTGCCTTTGACGGCAGTTGTGTTCCTCTTTTTTGCTTTCTCATCTTAACAGCCATCCCAGCGGCTCAGTTAGGAATGACTGCTGGCACAAGAAAGGCTCACGACTGATGACTGAAACACAGGTGAAGATTTTTTCTTTAGAGTGCCAGTCCAAGCTCTTTATTTCTCCTCTGTAATCCTTGGCTTTTAATCTTCTTGACTGATAACTTACGGTGGTTACATGTATATAACAAGTCAAGACATCACATCCTTTCACCAGAGTCCCAAGTACAAGAAAAAGTGGGGGTTAAAGACTGTCTTTGTGAGGCTCTGGCTTCTCCTTGGAAATGGAAGTGGCCCCAAAGTCTTCCCTTCACACATCACTGGCCAGAACCAGGCCACATGTGCACTCCTAGACTACTCACTACTTGGACTGCCATGTCAGTTCAGACCCTTCTTAAGTCTGGAGAGGGCCTACCTGCCCTGAAATCAAGGGCTTTCTGCCCACCTCCTAGACCCATAACGAAGCAGGGATCAGGAAATGGCTCAGTGAAAGACCACAGCGCTGCCATCCTCCTGTACCACACGGGATGGCCAAGCATCACAGAAGGGAGGCCATCTCCAGTCTAGAGGTCAAAATAACCCATCCAGAATGAGATGGACCAGCCCCAGGAGAGAAAGGGCTATCTCTCCTTAAATCAAGGCCTCTTACTCTCACTCTGAGGTCCCAGATAAGTCAATCTTTCTATTAAACACAGCTGTGGTTCTGCGACTATATAAATGACCCATGCTTAATGTTTCAGATGTTGGAACCTTTGCCTTTTAAAGTCATTTACTGTGGAAGACCTGTTAAAAACCAACAGTGTGTCTGAAAATACCACATATCTCATTCTACCTACACGATACTTCTATTCCTGAATGCTTGTCTCTGTGTTCATCCATCCTCTTAAGAGGTCTGAGGGCACTAACTCCTCACACCTCTTCCATGCTAGGGATCTAAAACTATTTGAAAATATACTAAGAAGGAGACAAACATATGGGACTCAAACTATCATTTATTATTTATTCAGAGTTTCTGGAAACAGCTAGATGGGGAAATTAAGTAGAACTTCTTACCGCCGATCCTAAATCAAAAGTAGGGGAGAAACTTCTGCTCCAGGCCATATTGTAGCAATTAGTTCCAGACTTGTCTTCCCAATGAAATGACTGTAAAACTAGTAGGCAGTTATTTTATGACACTGCACAATGGACTAAAATCCCAGACAGAAGGGAAACTTATAAGGTGACTCCATGACCATCCTGATCCTATCCGGGGAACAATTTCCTGAGTGTAGCACAGGGAGCTAGAGTTCATGACAGCTCTAATGAGCTAACGAGGCAGCAGGGCTTCCCTGGTGGCTCAGAGACTAAAGCGTCTGCCTCCAACGTGGGAGACCCGGGTTCGATCCCTGGGTCGGGAAGATCCCCTGGAGAAGGAAATTGCAACCCCCTCCAGTATTCTTGCCTGGAGAATCCCATGGACGGAGGAGCCTGGTAGGCTACAGTCCATGGGGTCGCAAAGAGTTGGACACGACTGAGCAACCTCACTTCACTTCAAGGAGGCAGCAATCAGAGTTTGGGTCAACTGAAGTGGCTAGAATCTGCAGGCAAGGCCCTGGAAAGAGTGATGAGGTAATAAAGGCCAAAGGTCCACATGGGGATCCCCCACAAGCCTTTGGCCGTGGTCTGGGCTGCATATGTGCAGGGTGAGACTCCCAAGGCTTTCCAGAGAGTAGCTGCTCCAGGGCTGAGAGTGCAGTGGAGTTAAAGTAGTCAAGCAGTTCTGGAGAACACTGGAATTACAGCCCAGCCAGAGAGATTGGTTAACGTTCCAGGCATCTGGCTAAGACATCAGAAATGGCATTACTTAGGAATAAGCACAAAGTCCTAGAGTAAAGCCCACAATAGACCTACTCTAACAAAACCCCAAATCAAGTCCTAACAAAATCCATAAAGGAGCCTAAACCTGAAGACTGAATCCCATCAAGTTAGAAGAGCTGGATAACTATATAAGGTTTTCCACAGATACATTCTAACCAAGTGTTAAATCATACCTAGTAAGTTCAGGGAAATAAATCATCCAACCAGAATAAAAATTAACATTAAAAGTATGCCACAGAACTCAGAGTTTCTACAATAGAGAATCCTCAATGTCCACTGTAAAGTGAAAAAATGCAAAGAAACAGAAAAATGGGACTCACAGTCAACAGAAAAACAGACAATAAAAAAGACCCTTAGACAAGCTCCCCTCTAAGATTGGATATAGCAGAGAATTTAAAGCAGATGTATTCAAATCAATTCAAATAGCTGAAAAAAGATATGACCCGATAGAGTTAAGATATATCAGACTCTCATAGAGAAATTAAAACTATAAAAAGAGAAATGCATAGTCTATCAATGAAAAGTCAAATAACTGAAATTTTTAAATCCACTGAACAGGCCTAACAGGAGAATGAAGAAAAACAAAAAGAAAAGTTGGCAAACTTGGTTGAATCCGAATACTAAAGAGATTAAAGAAAAATTAACCAGAGCCTCAGAACCTTAAAGAACAACATGTAACATATGTGTAACTGAAGTCTCAGAAAAAGAAGTTCTCAGAAAAAAGAAAAAAATGTCCAAAGAATTAATGACCAAACTTTTCACAATTTTCATTAAAAACATTTACTTAAAAAGCTTAAAGAATCCCAACCAATATAAATAAAAAGAAAATCACACCTAGGTACATTATAGACAAACAGATGAAAACCAAGATAAAGAAAAAAATATTGAAAGTAGCCAAAGGGTAAAAAAGAGACACATTACATAGAGAGAAGCAAACTATCATGATGATATGTGAGAAAGACACAGAGAAAACTTGAAATTAACTAAAGAAGAATAGCACTTCTCAAGAGATTTATTTGCCAAAATATTTTCCTAGCTATATATTTTGGCTAATTCTCGATTTAGACCTCTGATCTATACTCTAGAAAGTGAAATAAATACAAGAACACCAAGATTTTGTGACTTTGGTCACTTGGGAATAAGATAAACTTGGCTCTCCTTTCCTTAGTTCCTTCTCAGTTAAATATAGATAAGGAAATAAAACAAGAGGGATGCAGAAACAGAAAGAGTGGCGGAAAAACCATAAAGTAAGAGGAATCATTGTCCTAAGTGATTCTAGCCTCTTAGATTAAAGTGTTCTTGTTGTTTACACTGTCTTAAGTGATTCTAGCATCTTACAGATCATTGTTGTGGTTGTTTAGTCGCTAAATCGTCTATTTCTTTTGCAACCCCATGGACTGCAGCCATCAGGCTCTTCTGTCCATGGGATTTCCCAGGCAAGAATACTGGAGTGGGTTGCCTTTCCTTCTCCAGAAGATCATCCTGACCCAGGGATCAAACCCACTTCTCCTGCTTTGGCAAGCAGACTCTTAACCACTAAGCCACCAGGGGAGCCCACAAATTAAGATATTCACACACAAAGAAGGAATCACCCTATGCGAGAAAATAAAGTTGCATCCCAAAAAATGTCACATAAAAAAAATCACCTAAGAAAACACAATATGCTATTTGTAGCTTCATATTAAGCATTACAAAATCTTAAGTGAGAAAAAAAAAAAAAAGGAAAAATATGAGAAAAGTGAAAATAAAAATGCTTCATAAAATCCAAAAGGGCAAAATTATATCAAAACTACAGGAGTTACCTCTAAAGTCACATCAAAACTGCAATACTCTTTTGTGAACAGAATAGATCTTAGATATAAACATATAATTTTATTTTTTTTCCCATTTATTTTTATTAGTTGGAGGCTAATTACTTTACAATATTGTAGTGGTTTTTGTCATACATTGACATGAATCAGCCATGGATTTACATGTATTCCCCATCCCAATCCCCCCTCCCACCTTCCTCTCCACCCAATCCCTCTGGGTCTTCCCAGTGCACCAGGCCCGAGCACTTGTCTCATGCATCCAACACACAGAAATCCCTTGCATTCCTACGCACTAACAATGAGAAAACAGAAAGCAAAATTAAGGAAACAATACCATTCACCATTGCAACAAAAAGAATAAAATACTTAGGAGTATATCTACCTAAAGAAACAAAAGACCTATACAATGAAAACTATAAAACACTGATGAAAGAAATCAAAGAGGACACAAACAGATGGAGAAACATACCGTGTTCATGGATTGGAAGAATCAATATTGTCAAAATGGCTATACTACCCAAAGCAATCTATAGGTTCAATGCAATCCCTATCAAGCTACCAACGGTATTCTTCACAGAATTAGAACAAATAATTTCACAGTTTGTATGGAAATACAAAAAACCTCGGATAGCCAAAGTAATCTTGAGAAAGAAGAATGGAACTGGAGGAATCAACCTGCCTGACTTCAGACTCTACTACAAAGCCACAGTCATCAAGACAGTATGGTACTGGCACAAAGACAGAAATATAGATCAATGGAACAGAATAGAAAGCCCAGAGATAAATCCATGAACTTATGGACACCTTATCTTCGACAAAGGAGGCAAGGATATACAATGGAAAAAGACAATCTCTTTAACAAATGGTGCTGGGAAAACTGGTCAACCACTTGTAAAAGAATGAAACTAGAACACTTTCTAACACCATACACAAAAATAAACTCAAAATGGATTAAAGATCTAAATGTAAGACCAGAAACTATAAAACTCCTAAAAATATAATTTTAAAATCATGTATCTCCCTCACTATAAACATATATTTAAATACACCAGGGGAAAATGCAGAACTCTGAAGACTTTTCCTCCCCTTTCTTTTTGTCATAAGAGGAAATAGAAAAATTAAAATTCATTGAATTTTTGTTTCCATTTCTTGCTATCTAGCATTATTCAGCATTAAAATTTACATAAGTAAATACAAATCAATTTTATTTTCATCAATATAAAATTGTCCAGAGAAACAAATGCAATGGGTTTAACATTTTAATGAAATTTCAGCAAGGATATTACTTTGCCTCAACTAGGGTTTCTCAAGAGTGTGCTGACATGTGAGGATAGATAAGTCTTTGTTGTGAGTGGGTGTCCTCTGCATTGTAGGATGTTTGGCAGCATCACTGATCTCCCATTTCCCCTATCCAGTTCTGCCAAGCAAAAACATCACCAAACACTGCCAAATGTCCCGTAGAGGAAGTAGGGGACCTGGTAGAGAAGCAGTGCATAGACTAGTTTTTCCCACCCTACTCCCACTCTATTCACACACACACACACACACACACACACACACACACACACACACAAAGTGCGTGGCTTATAATCTACATTGAAAGGAACAATGCCTTCTGATAAGACATCTGTTGTTAATTTTTTTTTTTTAAGAATTCCCTTCATTCAGTGATAAAGTTCTCCAACTTTGGGGAATGTTAAGATTTTCTTACTAGATTTGATTTAGATTTCTTTATGACTGGTTAGTAGGTTTTACTTTTGCTTTCAACTCAAGTAACAGATACTATATTTTCTGGGACACGCTTATTCATCATGCACTCACCTATGAAAAAAGATACAAATAAGCTAAACAGGGTTGGGGCACTTTTATTAAAACAAATAGCAACCTATTTCTAAGTTATTTGTTAGAGGACTACGACACTTTCTTCACCGAATTGATCTAGGACACATCAAGGAATTTTGAAATAAAAAGATACCTTAGACTGCAAGTTATTCTTAATGTAATTCAACCTTCTGAAAATACAGAACATTTTTTATATCAGTTATCTATATCCAAACATCTTTTTCATTGGTTTAAAAATACTAATAAATGTTTATAGCCACCTCTTTCCAAAATGCAGCTAATGATCAAGGGTAAAGTGAAGTTTTAAGAAGAAAATACTGCAGGTTCTGACATTTAATTAGGGTAGAAATTAACCACAGAATTCATACCAGCAAAGGTATTTATAATTGTTGATTCCCCTACCTCAAAGAAGAAGAAAAAATTCCCAGGATATGGCTTTTTTAATTTATGTATGTGAATTTCTTCCCAGGAGAAAACACAAAATAGTATAATGTCAGAGCAAAATCTATGTGCTAAGTCACAAGCAAGTCCAGTTCACTTGACTCACCTATGTGATACAGTCCAATCCAATCACTGGGATCGACCTCCTCTTTAATGTCCCAGAAGATGATGAGGTTCTGGGCTTGCCCCAGCGTGTACTCATACATGCTGGCCGTCAAGCTGGAGCGGCTCTCAGAGGTCACCAGATCTGTGTCACTGTTGGCCCGCTGTAGGGTCATATTCTCAGTCATGGAGCTCTGGGCAGCCAGGCTCTGGAGGTTCTCTGGACTCAGGGTGTACCGCATCTGAGGATTTCGACGCCTTACAAAAAGCAGGTGCTCCCGGGCTGAGCTAGCCATCCCGTCTGCCTCTCTGAAGTTGACTTCCTACAAAGCTGTAGAGACAAACACGTACAAAGCATTAGCACTACAATGCAAGGAATTACATTTAAGCTTCACAGCCAATGACTTTGTGTTTGTTAAAGCCTAACCCATGCAATAATCTGCTGTCAAAATAAAATGTACTGCTCTACATTATCTGTCAACTGATGATGTCAGGAACAACTCCCATAGACTGAGGTCACATGATGGCAAAGGTCATCAAACACCTGTGGCCTCACTTTCACGACTGGCCACATTATCCTCATAGCAATTAAGAAGGGGCTTTCCCTACCATCCCTTCTATGTCTATCCTTCCTCCTTCAAAAATAGCATCCTCCTCTCCTTCACCCAACTCACATAGCTATTTGTTGATGCAATTAAATTTTCAAATAGCAGGACAGAAAATTCTGACCCATGTTAAACAGAGTTGAAACACACCAGTGAGGACAAGTTCATGTACTCAAATTCCTTCTCATAGGAATAAAACCCACCAAATCCTTCTTCAGGAATTTGCCCAAATGTTACCTCCTCACTTACATGGAGTTGACCATCCCATTTAAAACTGCAACATCCAAGCATTTCCCACCCCTCCTTCCTTGCTCTACTTTTCTCAAAAGCAATTACTATGATCTGATGTACCACAGAGTACCATGCACTTATTTGGTTCTTGTGTATTTTCCCCTATAAGAAGGCAAGCTTGGGGAAAGAATAGTCTCCTCAATAAAAGGTGATTGGAAAAACTGGGCAACTAGGTGAAAAGAATGCAACTTGGCCACTGCCTTGCACCATACACAAAAAAAGCAACTAAAAATGGATTAAAAACTTGAAGACCTGAAGCCATAAAACTCCTAGAGGAAAACACAGACCAAAATTTCTTTGACATAAATCATTGCAATATTTTTTTGGTTCTGTTTCCTAAGGCAGAGGAAACAAACGCAAAAGTAAATAAATGGTATCTAACTAAACTTAAAAGTTTTGGCACAGTAAAGTAAACCACTGACAAAACAAAAGGACAACCTACTTAACGGAAGAAAATGTTTGTAAATGATGTGACTGACAAGGAGCTGAATATGAGGAGATGACACATCCTGATAAGGAGCTCAACAAACGATAAGGAGCCAACATATACAAAGAGCTCATGCAACTCAATATCAAAGAAAACAAACAACCCTACTAAAATATAGGCAGAAGATCCGAATAGACATTCTTCCAAAGAACAGGCACAAGAAAAAATGCTCAAAATTTCTAATCATCAGGGAAATGCAAATCAAAACCACAATGAGATATCCCCTCATATCTGTCAGAATGGCTTACCATCAAAAACCAAACAAATAACAAATGTTAGCTAGGACGTGGAAAAAAGGAAACTCTCCTGCACTGTTGGAGGAAATGCAAATCACTACAGCCATTATAGAAAACCATATGGAGATTTTTCAAAATATTAAAAATAGAACTACCATATGATATAGCAAGGAGATCAAATCAGTCAATCTTAAGGAATATCAACCCTGAATATTCACTGGAAGGACTGATGCCAAAGCTAAAGTTCCAGTATTTTGGTCATCTAATGTGAACAGACAACTCATCAGAAAAGTCCCTGATGCTGGGAAAGATTGAGGGCAGAAGGAGAACAGGGCATCAAAGGATGAGATGGCTGGACAGCATCACCGATGCAATGAACATAAACTTGGGCAAATTCAGGGAGATGTTGAGGGACAGGGACGCCTGGCTTGCTGCAGTCCATGGGGTCAACAAGACTTGAACATGCCTGGGCAACTGAACAACAACAACAACGATACAGCAATTCCACTTCTGTGTCCAAAAGAAATGAAAACAGGATCTAGAAGAGACATCTACACGCCCATGTTCATTGTCGTGTTATTTGTTATGGCCAAAATATGTAGACGACCTCAGTGTCATTTAACAAATAAATGGATAAAGAAGATGCAATATTAATGTATGTATGCAATACATACAATGGAATATTATCCAGCTGTGAGAAAGAAGAAAATCCTGCTGTTTAGAACAACATAGCTGAACACTGAAGCATCATGCTAAATGAAATAAGTCAGAGAAAGAAATGTATTATCTCACTTATACGTGGAATCTAATTTGAAAAGAAAAGTCAAACACCTAGAAACAAACCAGAAAAGTGGTTACCGTGGGCTGCAAGATGGGAATAACGGGGAGGTTGGTAAAGGCTACAAACGCTCAATTTTCAGATGAATAAGGTTTGAGGAGCTAAAGTGAATGATGAATGACTACAGTTAATAACACCATATTATATAATTGAAATTTGCTAAGAGAGCAGAATTTAAATGTACTTATCAAAAAAAATAATAAATGAGGTGATGAAGGTGTTCATTAACTGGATGGTGGGAATCCTTTCACAATGTACATGAATATCAAATCATCATGATGTAAACATTAAATATCTTACAACTGTATTATCAATTATACCTCAATAAAGCTGAGAATTAAAAAAAAAAAAAAGAATGTAAGCTTCACAAATTCATCTGTTTGCCCACTGCTTCATCCCCAGCATTTCCAACAGTGCCTAGTAAACAGTTCAGTTCAGTCACTCAGTTGTGTCCGACTCTTTGCAACCCCATGGACTGCAGCATGCCAGGCTTCCCCCTCCAGCACCAACTCCTAGACCTTGCTCAAACTCATGTCCATCAAGCTGGTGATGTCATCCAATCATCTTATCCTCTGTCATCCCCTTCTCCTCCTGCCTTCAATTTTTCCCAACATCAGGATCTTTTCCAGTGAGTCAGTTCTTCGCATCAGGCGGCCACAGTATTAGAGCTTCAGTTTCAGCATCAGCCCTTCCAATGAATATTCAGGACTGACTTCCTTTAGGATGGGCTGGTTGGATCTCCTTGCAGTCCAAGGGACTCTCAAGAGTCTTCTCCAACACCACAGTTCAAAAGCATCAATTATTTGGCACTCAGCTTTCTTCATAGTCCAACTCTCACATACATGACCACTGGAAAAGCCATAGCTTTGACTAGATAGAACTTTGTTGGCAAAGTAGTGTCTCCGCTTTTTAATATGCTGTCTAAGTTGGTCATAGCTTTTCTTCCAAGCAAGCATCTTTTAATTTCATGGCTGCAGTCACCATCTGCAGTGATTTTGGGGCCCAGGAAAATAAAGTTTGTCACTGCTTCCATTGTTTCCCCATCTATTTGCCATGAAGTGATGAGACCGGATGCTATGATCTTCATTTTTGAATGGTGAGTTTTAAGCCAGTCTTTTCACTCTCCTTTTTTACTTTCATCAAAAGGCTCTTTAGTTTCTCTTTGCTTTCTGCCATAAGGGTGTTTTCATCTGCATATCTGAGGTTATTGATATTTCTCCAGGTAATCTTGATTCCAGTTTATGCTTCATCCAGCCCAGCATTTCACATGAGGTACTCTGCATATAAGTTAAATAAGTAGCAATACAATATACAGCCTTGACGTACTCCTTTCCCAATTTGTACCAGTAGGTAGTACAAAGTAGGTATCAATAAATGTTGAATAAGCAGATCAGTGACCAGTGAGCATCCTTCTCCAAGATACCCGTTAAGTTCCTAGGAGACACTCCTTACTATCTCCAAGATACTCATGACTTAACACCTTGAGTCCCTTTTCTGGGCCTGCCCATAGCCACCCCTGATTTCTAGCTGGTCCACAATATTTCTACCATCTAGATCATGATAAGTTATTTCCTTTGGCTCCCATCTAAAAGAACAAAGCCTTTCCTGTTTGAACTTAGATTCAGCCCCCTGCTGGCTCACTTTGAGTCTAGTCATAGATACCCAGTTTCTTCTCCATTGCCAGACTCTAACAGAGATTCTTTCCAAGACCTCTGAACTTTATTCAAAAAACGAAGATCATGGCATCTGGTCCTATGACTTCATGGCACGTAGATGGGGAAACAATGGAAACAGTGACAGACTTTATTTTCTTGGGCTCCAATATCACTGCAGATGGTGACTGTAGCCATGAAATTATGTATGACTCTATGCAGAGCCATAGGCTCTACACAGCTCTCTTCTTCACTACCTCTTTTATGACTACTACATTCATCAATAGGTTTATGGATTTAACACTTATTCTGCATCCCCAGTACGTGCTGGCCTCTTCAACATATTACATCTTTTCAAAAGACCTCTCCTATAAGGTGTTCTAGAATGTCAACAAGAACTTCCATTAAAAATAAAGTAATCCTGAGTTCAATGTTTACATTATTAACTAATAATCTTGGATACCTGGGCCAAGGGAAGAAAAGAGAAGGGTTCCCTAATTTCTCCCATCCCCTCATCCATTTTCACAAACACTTGGGTGAAGGGGAAAATTCTGCCACTGCCAAGGTCACAGTACTTGCAAATATATTTATTCAATTAATTTCTGTGATAAAGTTGATCTCACACTTTTAGCACTATACTTGAATTTAAAAAATCACTGGGATTGGTGGGCGAGATGTCCTGTGTAAAAAGGACAGAAATAAAGTGAACAGAGAAACTAATACTCCTCTTCATAAATTTAAATTAATACTCCTCTTCATTAATTTAAACTAATACTCCTCTTCACAAATTTAGCGCTTGCTTTCTGATGCAGTATATAGTAACTCTGACATCATATAACCCATAACTGTTACACAACTTCAAATCCATGAAGCCTAAAATTCAGGCCAACCTCTAATGTGAGGTTTCATGAAATTTTCATTTTAGTGAATTTCAACAGGCCATTCTTTGTCTGTGAACCCAGAGTGAGCTCGGCACCACATCAGCTTCAACAAGCACCATAAATAATTAACTCCTAACACACTGTAGTCAAATAGAAAATGCAGGCTGTACGTAACTAAGCGATTTCCCTGTAAGAAATAGGCGAGAATCTTTACTGCTTTAAGCCACAGCAAATTACACCTGAAAAAAGGGGGGAAAAGGGATGTATACGAAAACTATGTTATTTTTTAATGACCTCTATTTAATCAGAGAGATAGGTAAAACACAATGGAAAAAAGAATAAGTTCCAAACTCTGATTATGGGTTTCAGTCATCTCTCTATTATTAAGTTGCTCTGTCATCTTGAAAAATTTACTTTAACTCTCTGTGCTTACATCTTCCCATCAGTACAACAGAGACATAATAACACCTGGTTCCAACATAGAATTTTGGAGAAAACTAAATGAATCAGTACAGGTAGAACATTTAGAACAGTGCCTGGCATATAAGTGCTCAATTGTCTTTAACTATTAATATTAATAATGTTAGTGACTACATTCTACTTTAATTATACCAAGAAGTACTGATTTTAATACTCCCTTGATCCCCACAATTATTGGGAGAGTAGATTATCAGCACCCTCAATTATTCACAGCATAGTCCCAAAAACAGAAAGAAAAAAAGAGCCTTGTAGGCAATGAGGAAAAGCTATCCTGAAGCCCAAGTCTTAGCCCTATAGCAATGGCCTGACAAGGGCCACTCTCTGGTCCTCCAGCCAGAGATAAAGGTTGAAATTTTATTTTCTCATCATTACTGGGTTCATTCATTTATTCACACATTCAACAAACTTTTATTGAGTACCTCCCTTGTGAAAGGCATTAAAGATAAAACAGAGGAAAAGATCAAGTCCCTACCTTGAGCAGTTTCATTTTTACAAAGAGAAAACAAGAGACAGGTCAAAAGAAAATGAATAAATAACATTTATTTTTAGTGGAAAAGCAAAAATAAGCTAGAAATGTGTTAATTTGCTAGCCTAACTGAACTCTGAAAAAAAAAAAAAATGAATGAAGCATCTATGACTGGCATAAAACTATACAGTATACCAAACAGTAAAGAGAGTAAGGTTTCCTTTCAAATTCTTCCTTTTCTTTCCCTAAGGCATGTAACACGGCCCTTACTCTTCAAGAACTTTGAGAGGAAAAAATTCACAAATGAAAGAATTCAACCTGATATTAATGACACTTCATGTACATGTACAATTTGTCCCCCAAGTATGTGATAGAGCTAGTAAATGCTCATGGGGCATCAGGAAGTGACAGTAATAGAATATTTATAAAATATTTTACAGTTTTCAAAACATTTTCACTTCTATCACCTCAAGTGAGACCCCAAAATAATATGAATTAAGTTTGAAAAATGCTATCATCTCTGTTTTCAGATGAGAAAACTGAAGATCTGCAAGACAAAAGATTGGCTGAAGGAGATCTGAGGTAAGTCTTAAAGGATTAGAGGAAAAGAAGAAATGTATGAAAAGCATTCATACATCCTAACTGCAAGGATGGTTATGGAGAAGCAAGCAAGGAAGAAGATATGAGAGGGAAGAAACAAAATGAAAAACAGAGGTTCTGCAGATGTTTGTGTCTCTTCTGCTGTCTCGCATAAAGGATTATCATTACCATCTTTCTAAATTCCATATATAGGTATTAGTATAATGTATTGGCGTTTTTCTTTCTGACTTACTTCACTCTGTATAATAGGCTCCAGTTTCATCCACCTCATTAGAACTGGTTCAAATGAATTCTTTTTAATGGCTGAGTAATATTCCATGGTGTATATGTACCACAGCTTCCTTATCCATTTGTCTGCTGATGGGCATCTAGGTTGCTTCCATGTCCTGGCTATTATAAACAGTGCTGTGATGAACATTGGGGTGCACGTGTCTCTTTCAGATCTGGTTTCCTTGGTGTGTATGCCCAGGAGTGGGATTGCTGGGTCATATGGCAGTTCTATTTCCAGTTTTTTAAGGAATCTCCGCACTGTTCTCCATGTTGGCTGTACTAGTTTGCATTCCCACCAACAGTGTAAGAGGGTTCCCTTTTCTCCGCACCCTCTCCAGCATTTATTGTTTGTAGAGTTTTGGATAGCAGCCATTCTGACTGGCATGAGATGGTACCTCATCATGGTTTTGATTTGCATTTCTCTGATAAAGAGTGATGTTGAGCATCTTTTCATGCATTTGTTAGCAATCTGTATGTCTTCTTTGGAGAAATGTCTGTTTAGTTCTTTGGCCCATTTTTTGATTGGGTTGTATATTTTTCTGGAATTGAGCTGCAGGAGTTACTTGTATATTTTTGAGATTAATTCTTTGTCAGTTGCTTGGTTGCTATTATTTTCTCCCATTCTGAAGGCTGTCTTTTCACCTTGCTTATAGTTTCCTTCGCTGTGCAAAAGCTTTTAAGTTTAATTAGGCCCTGTTTGTTTATATTTGCTTTTATTCCCATTACTCTGGGAGGTGGGTCATAGAGGATCCTGCTGTGATATATGTCAGAGAGTGTTTTGCCTATGTTTTCCTTCAGGAGTTTTATAGTTTCTGGTCTTACATTTAAATCTTTAAGAAATATACCATGTTCATGGATTGGTTGAAGCAATATGGTGAAAATGAGTATACTACCCAAAGCAATCTATAGATTTAATGCAATCCCTATCAAGTGACCAACGGTATTTTGCACAGAACTAGAAAAATAATTTCACAATTTGTATGGAAATATGAAAAACCTCACATAGCCAAAGCAATCTTGAGAAAGAAGAATGGAACTGGAGGAATCAATGTGCCTGACTTCAAGCTATACTGCAAAGCTACAGTCATCAAGACAATATGGTACTGGCACAAAGACAGAAATATAGATCAATGGAACAAAATAGAAAGCCCAGAGATAAATGCACACACCTATGGACACCTTATCTTTGACAAAGGAGGCAAGAATATACAATGGAGAAAAGACAATCTCTTTAACAAATGGTGCTGGGAAAACTGGTCAACCACTTGTAAAAGAATGAAACTAGAACACTTTCTAACACCATACACAGAAATATATTTACATTTTGAATTCTAAAAGGAACTCAACCACAGCTCTTAAGGAATTGTTTCTATTTAAAAATAAAGTTAATTCCAACTTCCAAACCACCCACTTTAAAGGAACTTTTAGAGCCAGCAGTTTCAAGCCAGTTGCTGCGTGTAGTGTGATGTGAGATAAGGGAGAGAAAAGAAGATCAGAAAAAACCTGGGCAAAGAATGTGAAGTAATATACTTGGAACCTCACCAGTGAGCAGGGAGCCATTCCAGGATCTTAAGCAGAAGAATCAAAATATGAAATTTAAGCATGAGAAAGCATGAGAAAGTTAATCTGAAAGCTTATAAAGGACTGATTTTAAGAGGAAGAAAACAGAGATGAGGAAAACAGTTAAAAGCTAACTGATTAGTTAAGACATCCAGCACTGAGTGTTAAGAATAGATTTCATTAAGAAAAGAATTCAGTTCATTTTACAGCAATATTTCAAAGTAATAACACAGTAAATCAGAAATATTTCAAAGAGCGAGCCCCAAAACTTCGTGACATATTGGATATACGGGATAAAAGTGAGGGAGCAAATTAAGACTCAATTCTGGATTTTCAATCTAACTGAAAACAGAATCCCAGAGGCATTGATGAGGCCGAGAAAATCAATACTACTTTGGGTGTTTAAAATAAAAGCAATACATCTCAGTAACTGTGTCCCAAAGACTCTTGTGAAGGTGGGCCTGGGGTGCTAGTTATTATGAGGCCAGGGACAAAACAAACACTCAAATGCAAGTTTCTGCTTAGTAATGGTCTTAGAATTTATTAGTTACAATTAACTATGCCAATATATCTCTAAAGGAATCAGCTCAGTGTTTAAAAACCTCACTCAGATGTTTTACTCTACATAACTTGGATTAGTGGAAAAGAAATAAAATAAAAATGCTGAGATTACAATGAGGCTAATCACTGTAATCATTACCAAACCTGCATTGGAAAACTTCATTTTTCCCTTATAATAAAAGTAGTGTATTTTTTAAGAGTTCATGTCTCCATAATAAACAAGATCAAATACCATGTAGAAATAAATTTGCAAAGTTGCATAAAAATTTTAAAAATTAAACTACTCTACAGTTAAAATTTGAGTTTATAACTACCACATTTCAATGCAATCTTCTCTTATGGGAAAATCAGTGTTACTCAAACAACAGGTAACAACTGCTTCATATTTTCTGTTGATATCTAAGAATTCTTCACTGGTGTCTTGGTTTCATACCTATGTTTTTTGCAATAAGAAAGACAAATGTTCTTTGGACTGTCATCCATGAAAAACTTTAGTAGATAAAGCTAATGGTAAGGGAAACTGATTAGTAGTCACCATATTTATTCAAAAGACAGCTGGTCCTTTAAAGCTCCTTAGACAATCCACCCCACTGTGAGCCTCTGTGAGGCTCTATGTCCCATTCCCAAAGGACACAATTTAACATGATATAACACTCCTGGGGCGGGGCGGGGAACACCCTCCTCTTCTAATTATGATTAGGTCTGCAATAGGTTTCTCTCTCGCATTAACAGACATCTGCTTAAACAACAATCAAAACAAAATCACCTTTATTCCAGAGGTCGAGAGAGTTATAATTACTACACAAATTGCAAAACGCCTTAGTATATACAATTTCATTTCCAAAAGCAGCAGATTTTGTTTAGAAGATAAAGACAGCAGCAGATGACAAATACATTAAACAAGTGTTTTCATTTGAAATGTTTGTTAAAGAATCTGGAGGTCAATTTATTAAACTTCACCTGAACAGCAAACACTGAAAATATTCATTATGAAAAGATTTTTACAGACTGGAAATGCAACCTCAGATTTTAACTTCTTAGACTGAAAAAAAATAATAATAATGACTAACATCTCTGTTAACCCTTCAAACTCCTTCAAATACACCACATGCATATGCATACACAACACATATACATATATTATATACTTCAAATCCTATTTGTGTTTTACTATATAAATGAGGAAAACAAAGTGGGGTGAATTATATTTATGTCAAGAGACACTAAAGAAAATATAATGTGTCTGAAATAAGCACAGATGTGAGAGGTCTGGGAAGAGAAAACAGTAAGCCATTAGACCCCAAAAGGCAAAGTGTCACCTGACATGAAGAAGTGAAAGTCGCTCAGTCATGTCTGACTTTTTGCAACCCCATGGACTATAGTCCATGGAATTCTCCAGGCTAGAATACTGGAGTGGGGAGCCGTTCCCTTCTCCAGGGGATCTTCCCAACCCAGGGATCAAACCCAGGTCTCCTGCATTGCAGGCAGATTATTTACCAGCTGAGTCACGAGGGAAGCCGGAGATGAAGAAAGTTATCACCAAATTCTCAACTAAGACCCCGCCCCAGTGGCTGTTCACAGTGCCTACTTGCTAAGAGAAAGGATATTCATTATTCATTGCTTATCATACATAAACCCATACATAACCCAATGCAAGCTTACTCATCAAGGATGTGCTAAGAAAATGATTGAGAACAGAAAAAACCCTCCTATACAGCCTACCAATAAATGATTTCAGGGCATTCAACAGAGAGCTTGGGCTGACTGAAGCTGTCCCTCACGTCCTCTTTTCAGGTGTTAAAGTATCAGTTCAGTTCAGTCCAGTTCAGTCGCTCAGTCGTGTCTGACTCTTTGCGACCCTATGAACCACAGCACGCCAGGCCTCCCTGTCCAACACCAACTCCCGGAGCCTATCCAAACTCATGTCCATTGAGTCAGTGATGCCATCCAACCATCTCATCCTCTGTAGTCCCCTTCTCCTCCTGCCCTCAAACTTTCCCAGCATCAGGGTCTTTTCAAATGAGTCAGCTCTTTGCATCATGTGACCAAAGTACTGGAGTTTCAGCTTTACCATCAGTCCTTCCAATGAACACCCAGGACTGATCTCCTTTAGGATGGACTGGTTGGATCTCCTTGTAGTCCAAGGGACTCTAGAGAGTATTCTCCAACACCACAGTTCAAAAGCAGCAACTCTTCGGCGCTCAGCTTTCTTTATAGTCCAACTCTCACATTCATACATGACCACTGGAAAAACCATAGCTTTGACCAGACGGACCTTTGTTGGCAAAGTAATGTCTCTGCTTTTTAATATGCTGTCCAGGTTGGTCATAAGTTTCCTTCCAAGTAGCAAGCATCTTTTAATTTCATGGCTGCAATCACCATCTGCAGTGATTTTGGAGCTCAAAAAAATAAAGTCAGCCACTGTTTCCACTGTTTCCCCACCTATTTGCCATGAAGTGATGGGGTCAGATGCCATGATCTTAGTTTTCTGAATGTTGAGCATTAAGCCAACTTTTTCACTCTCCTCTTTCGCTTTCATCAAGAGACTCTTCAGTTCTTCTTCACTTTTGGCCATAAGGGTGGTGTCATCTGCATATCTGAGGTTATTGATATTTCTCCCGGCAATCGTGATTCCAGCTTGTGTTCCTTCCAGCCCAGCGTTTCTCATGATGTACTCTGCATATGAGTTAAATAAGTAGGATGACAATATACAGCCTTGATGTACTCCTTCTCCTATTTGGAACCAGTTGGTTGCTCCATGTCCAGTTCTAACTGTTCCTTCCTGACCCTGCATACAGGTTTCTCAAGAGGCAGGTCAGGTGGTCTCTTTCAGAGACCTGTCTCTTTCAGAATTGTCCACAGTTTATTGTGATCCACATAGTCAAAAGCTTTGGCATAGTCAATAAAGCAGAAATAGATGTTTTTCTGGAACTCTCTTGCTTTTTCAATGATCGAACAGATGTTGGCAATTTGATCTCTGGTTCTTCTGCTTTTTCTAAAACCAACTTGAACATCTGGAAATCCACGGTTCACATATCACTGAAGCCTGGCTTGGAGAATTTTGAGAATTACTTTACTAGTGTGTGAGATGAGTGCAATTGTGAGGTAGTTTGAGAATTCTTTGGCATTGCCTTTCTTTGGGATTAGAATGAAAACTGACCTTTTCCAGTCCTGTGACCACTGCTGAGTTTTCCAAATTTGCTGACATATTGAGTACAGCACTTTCACAGCATCATCTTTTAGGATTTGAAATAGCTCAAGTGGAATTCCATCACCTCCACTAGCTTTGTTTGTAGTAATGCTTCCTAAGACCCACTTGACTTCACACTCCAGGATGTCTGGCTCTAGGTGAGTGATCACACCATCGTATTTAACTGGGTCATGAAGAATCAGGAAATGCAATTTTTCCTCCAGGCTGCTGCCCTTTAGAAAAAGGCTCTTCTCCCCACAATTTTAGCAAATATGTTATGATCCAAATGTAATAATAGCCAACCTATAAAACTTGGAAAGGGGTAGATAAAAATAGACCTAATTTTAAGTTCCAAAAGTTGTTAATTTTAAAGACTGACTCCAACAGAGCTTTCAAGCTGTTGATTTAGTATTAAACCACTGGATATGCAGCCAGAGAAGTAAGAGAAAATAATTAAGATTTGGTTTAACTGTTTTGAGATTAACTACAAATACTCTATACTCCACAGGTACTTTCTTCCATTCCCATTGCCACAACAGCCCTAAGTCAAATTCACATCAGACCAGATCTAGGCCATCATTTCTTTTTGTAAAGTTTTTAATGACTTTAGCATATTTTTTATTTATTTATTTTTATTTTTTCATCACACTACTTCGTCTGTGAGATCTCAGTACCCTAATCAGGGAATAAACTCACATCCTCTGCAACGGAAGCATGGGATCTTAACCAATGGACGACCAGGGAAGTCCTGGCCATCACTTCTTAAAAGACCTCTCCACCTTAAAAAACTGAAAATAGAACTGCCATATGACCCAGCAATCCCACTTCTGGGCACACACACCGAGGAAACCAGATCTGAAAGAGACACGTGCACCCCAATGTTCATCGCAGCACTGTTTATAATAGTCAGGACATGGAAGCAACCTAGATGCCCATCAGCAGACAAATGGATAAGGAAGCTGTGGTACATATACACCATGGAATATTACTCAGCCATTAAAAAGAATTGATTTGAATCAGTTCTAATGAGATGGATGAAACTGAAGCCCATTATATAGAGTGAAGTAAGCCAGAAAGATAAAGACCAATACAGTATACTAATGCATATATATGGAATTTAAAAAGATGGTAATGATAACCCTATATGCAAAATAGAAAAAGAGACACAGATGTACAGAACAGACTTTTGGCCTCTGTGGGAGAAGGTGCGGTTCGGATGTTCTGAGAGAACAGCATTGAAACAAGTATAATATCAAGGGTGAAACAGATCACCAGCCCAGGTTAGATGCATGAGACAAGTGCTCAGGGCTGGTGCACTGGGAAGACCCAGAGGGATGGGATGGAGAGGGAGGCAGGAGGGGGGATCGGGATGGGGAACTCATGTAAATCCATGGCTGATTCATGTCAATGTATGGCAAAAACCACTACAATATTGTAAAGTAATTAGCCTCCAACTAATAAAAATAAATGGAAAAAATAAAATAAAAAAAATAAAAGACCTCTCCAATGCTTGTATTTTCCCCCAGACAATCCATCTAGTCTCTCCCCATAGCACTCTTTCAGTGACAATACTCCCAATCATGTAAAACACATAATTAAAGGGTTACAAGAGAAGTGAAAAAGGGGCAGGAGTGGGACCAGGTTTAGGCAGGGTGAGTGGACAGGCTTCTCACAGGTAGTGACAATTAAACTGATTAAGCTGAGACCTGAAGTTAGCAGGCCATTGCATACTGCAGGTGAGAGGTAAGAACAGCATGGATTTGAGTGGTGTTTCTGGGGGTTCACAGTGGAGAAGGGAAGGTGGTTTTTAGTGGATTTCTTTATACTACTATAAACAAACACAAAGCTCTTTACAAAGTTCCTCCATAGAAGGGTAACTATCTGTTCCTCATGAAAATGCTTACAGCGTGCCCAGCATTGCTCATGCCATCCTCTCCACCTCCTGCACCTACTCCATCTTCAAGGCCTTAGGACCACTTTCATCTTGAAGAACGCAGAGACAGAAGGCAGCATTCCTACTACTGAATTCTAGCAGTCTTTGTATACCATTCGTATCTCATGTACCTCACAATGCCTCAGAATCTAATCATAAATATTCATGTCTTTCCAGATTTTGAGGACATGTCTTGCCATGTCTTTGAGGACAAATTACTCTTTCTCTTACATGCTATATCCTGTATAAAATAATAATTTTCATAAATATTTTTCAAATACATGAACAGAGTTGACTCCTACTAATAAGAAAATAAGAATATGAAATTACTAAACAACACTATAAATAAATGTTGAATTTTCTTTAGATTTAGCCACAATAGCCATCCAAAAAAGACTAATACTGTATATTATCAACTATATGTGGAATCTAAACAATGAACCAAATTATTAAAACAAAATAAACTCACAGATATAGAGGACAAACTAGTGGCAATCAGTGGAGAGAGGGAAGTGGGGAGTGGCAAGATATACGTAGGGGATTGAGACACAAACTATTATGTATAAAATAAATAAGCTTCAAGAATATATTTTATAGTAAAAGGAAATACAGCCATTGTATTGTAATAACTTTAAGTGTTATATAGCCTATAAAAATATTGAACCACTATGTTATATACCTAAAACTAACATAATACTGTAAATCATCTATTACTTCTGTTAAAAATAAAATAATAATAAAATACCAGTACCCAAGATTTCCATGGTATATAGAATGATCTGGAAGAATCAAAAACTTAAATGAATATTTAGTATGTGGATGATAAATAGTTGTATTCTATATCATGACCCTGCTTATTGACACCAAGCTTAATTTTGATTCAAGTATTAAGATAAAAACTGTTTTGAAACTGTTCCCAAAAGGACTACCTACATTTTCATAGCACTATAGTCTCCAATGTTTTTTGACAAAGAAAAAAATCCTTTCTACCTAGGTAATCTATCCAGTCACACACTATTAAGAAACTGAAGAAGAATGCAAAAGTTTCACAAAACAAAAAACTTAAGACTTTTTATATGAGTCTCCATTCATTTAAAATTGATCCCTGCCACTTATATTTCTTTCAGTTGGTCCCTCACTGAAATTCAGATGTTCCAACAATAAATTGATGCAAAGAGAAACTGCATGAACTGATAAAAGACTCAGAATTTTATAAAAGTCAATTAAAATGATTTTGAAGAACTAGAATCATATGCTAAACCACTGATAATGAAGGGTCTGGCAAAGTTAGAATAGTTGATAAATGAAGGAGAAAATTTTAAGTGCAATTTGAATGTCATAAGATTAAAAAGAGGCCACGGGAAGGCTGATAGCAGCCTGGGACAGTTCTTATAATATGACTTTCGTGATTGGTTCAGTCAGTCAGTTCAGTCACTCAGGCGTTCCCGACTCTTTAAGACACCATGAACTCCAGCACATGAGGCTTCCCTGTCCATCACCAACTCCCGGAGCTTGCTCAAACTCATGTCCATTGAGTTGGTGATGCCATCCAACCATCTCATCCGAAGTCACCGCTTCTCCTTCTGCCTTCAATCTTTCCCAGCATCAGGGTCTTTTCCAGTGAGTCAGTTCTTCACATCAGGTGACCAAAGTATTGGAGTTTCAGCTTCAGCATCAGTCCTTCCAATGAATATTCAGGACTGATTTCCCTTAGGATGGACTGGTTGGATCTCCTTGCAGTCCAAGGGACTCTCAAGAGTCCTCTCCAATACCACAGTTCAAAAGCATCAGTTCTTCAGCGCTCAGCTTTCTTTATAGTCCAACTCTCACATCCATACATGACTACTGTAAAAACCATAGCCTTGACTAGATGGACCTTTGGGGGCAAAGCAGTGTCTCTGCTTTTTCATATGCTATCTAGGTTGGTCATAGCTTTTCTTCCAAGGAGCAAGCATCTTCTAATTTCAGTTTCAGTCCCATCTGCAGTGATTTTGGAGCCCAAAATATAAAGTCAGTCACTGTTTCCATTGATTCCCCATCTATTTGCCATGAAGTGATGAGATCAGGTGCCATGATCTTAGTTTTCAGAATGCTGAGTTTTAAGGCAACTTTTTCACTCTCCTCTTTCACTTTCATCAAGAGGTTTGACAAATATCATATTATGTATTATACAATTTTTTTTGAAAACATTAACTCCCCCAACCCTCTAAAAATATCAACACTTCACTTTTCCTTTTTTCACTCTAGTAAGTAGGCCATGTCTGTGATTATAGGAAAAGCTATTTTGGATCATGTTGGATCATAGAAAAAGCAAGACAACACCAGAAAAACATCTATTTGTGCTTTATTAATTACACCAAAGCCTTTGACTGTGTAGATCACAACAAACTATGGAAAATTCTTTTTTTTTTTTGTCTGTCATATTCTTTTATTTAGAAAGATGGTAACGACAACCCTTTATGCAAAACAGAAAAAGAGACACAGAAGTACAGAACAGACTTTTGAACTCTGTGGGAGAAGGTGAGGGTGGGATGTTGCGAAAGAACAGCATGTATATTATCTATGGTGAAACAGATCACCAGCCCAGGTGGGATGCATGAAACAAGTGCTCGGGCCTGGTGCACTGGGAAGACCCAGAGGAATCGGGTGGAGAGGGAGGTAGGAGGGGGGATCGGGATGGGGAATACGTGTAAATCTATGGCTGATTCATATCAATGTATGACAAAACCCACTGAAAAAATAAATTAATTAATTAATTAATTAAAAAAAAAAAAAAAAAGAATATGACAGACCAAAAAAAAAAAAAAAGATGGGAATACCAGACCACCTGACCTGCCACCTGAGAAATCTCTATGCAGGTCAAGGAGCAACAGTTAGAATCGGACATGGAACAACAACATGTTTCCAAATTGGGAAAGGAGTACATCAAGGCTGTATATTGTCACCCTGCTTATTTAACTTCTACTCAGAGTACATCATGCAAAATGCTGGGCTGGATAAAGCAATAGCTGGAATCAAGATTGCTGGGAGAAATATCAAAAACCTCAGATATGCAGATGACACCACCCTTATGGCAGAAAGTGAAGAGGAACTAAACAGTCTCTTGATGAAAGTGAAAGAGGAGAGTGAAAAAGCTGGCTTAAAACTCAACATTCAAAAAACTAAGACGATGACATCTGGTCCCATCACTTCAAGGCAAATAGATGGGGAAACAATGGAAACAGTGACAGACTTTATATTTGGGCTCCAAAATCACTGCAGATGTTGACTGCAGCCATGAAATTAAAAGACACTCCTTGGAAGAAAAACTACGACCAACCTAGGCAGCATAAGAAAAAGCAGAGACATTACTCTGCCAACAAAGGTCCGCGTAGTCAAAGCTATGGTTTTCCCGGTAGTCATGTATGGATGTGAGAGTTGGACTATAAAGAAAGCTCAGCATCAAAGAATTGATGCTTTTGAACTGTGGTGTTGGAGAGGACTCTTGAGAGTCCCTTGGACTGCAAGGAGATCCAACCAGTCCATCCTAAAGGAGATCAGTCCTGAATATTCATTGGAAGGACTGATGCTGAAGCTGAAACTCCAATACTTTGGCCACCTGATGCGAAGAGCTGACTCACTGGAAAAGACCCTGATGCTGGAACAGATTGAAGGCAGAAGGAGAAGGGGACGACAGAGGATGAGATGGTTGAAAGGCATCACCAACTCAATGGACATGAGTCTAAGCAAGCTCCAGGAGTTGGTGATGGACAGGGGAGCCTAGTATGCTGCAGTTCATGGGGTGGCAAAGAGTCAGAAACAATTGAGCGACTGACCTAAACTGAATTGTAATTATAAACTAAATGTTGGGACTTTCCTTGTGGTTCAATCGATAAGAAACTGCCTTGCAATGCAAGGGACAGCAGTTCAACCCCTGGTCCATGAAGATCCCACATATTGCAAGGCAACTAAGCCTGCAGGCCACAACGACTAAAGCCCATGCACCCTAGAGCCTCTGTTCCAACAATGAGAAGCCCACGCGCCACATTTGGAAAGCAGTCCCCCGCCGCCACAACCAGACACATCTGGCGCAGCAACAAAACCCAGCACCGCCAAAAATAAAAAGTAAATAATTATGTTTTAAAAACCTAAACGTTATACGTAAGTTTAACTGATTTCCATTATCTGACCTTTGGTTTGTGGAGATTACGCCCTTTCCCCTAATCACTATGAAATCCGGCTCCCCAGTGTAAATGGAGTCACTTTAAGACTCCTGCCTCTCTGGTATCTCTGGTCTGTGCCCCGTCACCACACTCGCTCCATGTTGTCTCCATAACCACCCTCTGATGGAGCTGTAAATCCAGCCTGCATCTCCAGATGAGAGCACCGTGCTGGTGGATGACACAGCTGAGGCCCACACTGTGTCTCTAAAGCCTGGTTCTCTTCCCATATGTCACAGCTCCTTGTGGCGACTATACCTGAGCCACATCATTGGTACCCATGCTTACCCACAGACCCGTGTCGGGGTGGGGAGGAAATCTTCTCTTTCCAGGATTTAAAATCAGCGCCTTAAAGGCAGGTGTCAAGCAGCCTCCTGCTGCCAAAGGAGAGTTCCTGAGCTGACCTGTCATGCCTCGTCCCTGCCTTCTCACTCTCATTTTCAGCCCACCTACTATAAGCTTTGCAGACACAGAAAGTCATTATTTACTCATTTGTTATGAGCCACAGATTTATTATAAGTCAACTTCATAAAACCATAATATTGCTAAGAAGCAGCAAGTTCCCTCTCTCAAGACAGTCTCCATGGACTCTGACAACCATGTGATGTGAAGGCATGATAAAGAGGCCCCTCAGAGTGGCTTTGCTGATGGGAGCAATGCCAGAACAGGACAAATCAGAAAAATCAGATCCTTTTTGCTCTTCTCCTCTCACCCATTCATTTTTTAAAAGGATAATGAATATGTATTAGGACTGTCCTTAAGCAAGCACATGGAAGTTTGTACACAGAAATTCTGTGGTAGGAAGAGATGTAAAGTTCTAACTCCCATGTCAATGTTGGGATTGGTTTTCATGGCATTTCAATATATGTTAACAGGAAAACAGTGCTGGCTTCTTACCTTGAAGATACAGGGAGGAAAAAGGAAATTTGTGATGTCAAGTCAGGGAAGTTTGCCTGTCTAAACTACCAGCTTTCTTCTGCTCAAATGCCTTGATGTATACAACTAATCATCAGGGACCCTAACAGCTCTTCAGCCAACTTCAGAACAACATGTCATTAAGCAACTTCATATTTTCCACTTCTTTCCCCTTCCCATTAGTTTCACCAAGATGTCCAGGCAGTATCAGTGACATGGAAACTCTTCAAGGAAGTGAAACAAATATGGAATGAAGCAAGGCTTAAGTTGGTGGAATCATTTCTATAGAATAGACAATTCTTACAAAATAAACATAGCACCATTTCAGTTAGGTTATTTATCAGATAAAGTTCTATAACTTTAAGTAAAATTGCCAACATTTTTCTAAAGATGCTGAAAAAAATCATTAGTTTCAATGAGTCAAATTATTTTAACTTATTAAATTTTTAGAAATTGGATTCCTACTCCAAATTCAATATGCTACAAGAAGCTGTGTTTTAACTAATGGATGAAAATCTATTCAAAGAAAAATCCATTCAGTTTATAGATATTTACTTTTGCTTAAAATGCTACACTATTAAATTTATAAAAATATCATGGCCTTATAGTTTCAAACATAAAATTTCATTAAAATGTAAATCAATTATAACTGGTTGTAATTGAGGGAAAATCTCAAAACACTATGCACTTATTCAATACCTCATTAATTCAATTCTTTCCTTAAAAGAAAGATCCCAGTGTAAACCAAAAACTCACTCTCTGACATGATCAGTCTTTCTGTGGTAATATACAAGTAACTGGGATAAAGAAAAGATTTTGAATCACAAGTATCAGTATTTCTCCTCTCTTTCTCTCCCACTCAAAGAGGAAAGTATTCTCCTCCTTGCCTTCTGGAGGTATGGAGACCTCGGTGGTCAGCTGGGCTGAGAACCAGGGAGATAGCGATATTTTGACTCCGGCCTCAATCCACTGTGCCTGAGACAAGGCTCACCCCTGGGCTGTTCTGCCACTTTTCTTTTTCCTCTTTTTGGTTAGGCAAGTTGGGTTGGGTTTCTGTCACAGACTTCAGTTCAGTTCAGTTCAGTTGCTCAGTCGTGTCCGACTCTTTGTGACCCCATGGACCACAGCATGCCGTAGCAAGAACCACTAGACCATTCAGGTATGACCTAAATCAAATCCCTTCTGATTATAAGTGGAAGTGAGAAATAGATTTAAGGGACTAGATCTGAAAGAGTGCCTGGTGAACTATGGACAGAGGTTCGCGACATTGTACAGGAGACAGGGATCAAGACCATCCCCAAGAAAAAGAAATGCAAAAAAGCAAAATGGCTATCTGAGGAGGGCTTACAAATAGCTGTGAGAAGAAGAAATGCTAAAAGCAAAGGAGAAAAGGAAAGATATATCCATTTGAAAGCAGAGTTCCAAGGAATAGCAAGGAGAGATAAGAAAGCCTTCCTCAGTGATCAATGCAAAGAAATAGAGGAAAACAATAGAATGGGAAAGACTAGAGATCTCTTCAAGAAAATTAGAGATACCAAGGGAACATTTCATGCAAAGATGGGCTCAATAAAGGACACAAATGGTATGGACCTAACAGAAGCAGAAAATATTAAGAAGAGGTGGCAAGAATACACAGAACTGTACAAAAAAGATCTTCATGACCCAGATAATCACAATGGTGTGCTCACTCACCTAGAACCAGACATCCTGGAATGTGAAGTCAAGCGGGCCTTAAGAACCATCACTAGGAACAAAGCTAGTGGAGGGGATGGAATTCCAGTTGAGCTATTTCAAACCCTAAAAGTCACAGACTTAGAAATCCTAGATAATAAACTGGAGATGTCCCACCACTTAGTCACAAAACCTAGATAGTGGGGGAAGCAGGGAGGGGAAAACTGGAAAGTCCAAAGATCTGAGTTGACCTAAAAAAAACAGAGAGGGGCAGGGAAAAAAAGATAAGAAAAATACATGATGATGGGAAGGGAGATATATGTACAAATTTCCAGCTTTAAAATAAATAAGTAGTTTTGAGGATCTAATATACAGCACAGTGATTACATATGAAACTTTGTAAAAGGATAGTAAATTTTACCACCACAAAAAAGAAATGGCAATTATATCACATGATGGAAGTGTTAGCGATAGTGGTAATTAATCATTTTTCAATATATAAGTATATCAAATCAACATGTTCTACACCTAAATTTACATGTTATGTGTCGATTATATTTCAATACAGCTGGGGCTGGTGAGGGGAGAACCAAAAGGGAAAGACTGTAGGAATTAAGCATGAAGAACATTTTTTCTGGGAGATTAGTAGGAGGAAGAAGGCAGACAGGAGAAGCAGCTATCAGGAATACGACAATCACAGAATGTGTCTACCACATTCTAGACCTCAACCCAAATCCTAACCCACCATGGGATGGGGCCCAGGAATCAGACTGTTCACATGTTTCCCAGTTGGTGTTGATGAATGCTGAAATTTGAAAGCTACCAGCTTTGTAGCTGTAAGAAAGTACCAGCTCATCTCTATACAGTGTCAAGTTTAATAACTGAGATGCTCTTTCCCCAAGTATATCCAAGTTTATTAAACTAATTTTAAAAGAACCAGAAGTCAACTGAGAGACTATTGTCTTTCTAAAATTAAATTCTATTTCCCATAAAATTTAGAGCAACATAATCATTTAAGCAATTAAAAACTTAAATAACACAAAATCTTGTTTATTCATCTTCATTCTTATTCTTATTCCCAAAGTTTTTCATGGCATGTTGCAGTACAACAATTCAACATGCTAAAAAGAAGTCAGTGAAGAAAAGCCAGGGGAAGCAACCCAGGGATAAAGTTTACACCCAGAACTCTTGCCATTCAGCACAATTCAGATACTAGAAATAGGCCATTGATTTGTCTCTAAATTTCCCATTAACAGCATCCCAACCAAACATTCACAAAAATCACAAGCCTAATCCATACTCATGACCTCAAAGCTCTAAGGAAAAAAACATGGACCAATAAACACATCCTGGTGTATTTTCAGAGCAGGGCGTACCAGTGGGCCACAGGCCAATGAGATAGATAATCCTACGATTTCAGTAAATCAATTGCAGAGGAGGGAATATAAAAACACAACTAAGCCTCATCCACAAGACCAGTGAGGATCCATGATAAAATTGTGACCTCCAATAATGAGCTTACTTTCTGGTAAATTTGCTTTTAACAGTAATTAGTTCGATTGTAAGCAATATGTCTAGCGAAGTCAGGAAGACCTTAATTCATATTACTCTGCCTACAGAAACCCTGTAAGCAAACGAATTCACTCACACAAGAGGGGACAGGGTGGACTCCATTCCCCTTTAAGAAAACAGACTTCTATGACTGAAAACACCAAATCACCAAGACTACCTGCAAGAAACTAGCTATGACTTCCTGTTTCTATTGCATCATAAAATTTTAGGATATCCAACTGGGGTGATGCTGCAATCTAGTGGACAATCAATTACTTCAAAAGAAGATTTTGAAAGAGAACAGCCAATTAAATTAGTATTAAGCATATATACCCAAAGTCTAAGTAAAAAACAAATTGGTCAAAAGTAGGGCATTACTAACCAAGTCCAAACGCAGTGTGGGGGTATGCGATAGAATACAAGCTCTGTGATGTTTTTACACCAAGCTAAAATTTACGAAGAACATTCTAATCAGGATATGCCTATATGATCACAAAGGAAATGTTAGACAGTTTGACAAAAGATTCTGGTTTATAAATGACATTAGTTTACTTCCAATGTAGCTTTAAGATATTATCTGCTTTGATGTTTAGTAATAGCTTGTATTTAGTTATTTTAACCGAGTTCTACCTTTATATAAATTGTTATAGAAAAGTCACATTTACATCAGGGAGTTCACGTCAACCAGGGTGGGCTCTGCAGTTCAGCGCATCCAGGGCTCATGAGCCCCACCTAATGCTCAGCAGCAGCAGCCGCAATGAGAGGGCATCTAGACCTCTGCAGCAGTTTCAGAGTAAGGAACAGAGAACCTGGAAGCCGAAACTTCAAAACCAGAACTGTGACATGGAGCCTCAGGAAAAGCCCACATAAAACACTGCCTCGCGTTCGGAAAGTACGACAGCAAAGTAAAACGTGCCAGCCCCATTTTATCACTAAAAAATAAGAGCTGAGGGAATGAGGAAATAAGTTCAGGGCTTTTTTTCCAACTATAAAAATAACACACGCGCAATATAAAATTTCAAAAAAGATGAGAAAAGAAAAAGATAAATATCATCTATAATGCCAGCACCCAGAGATGCCAGCCCACTGATATTCTGGTCTGGAAATACATGACTAGCTATTTAAACATATAGATGAGATGAGATCATACTGTAGAGTACAAACTGTTTTGCAATATGTTCTTTTCATACAAATTCTAATGTGGACATTCATATTAATAAACAGCACTATACCATCCTTTTTAATAGCCATATAACATTCTATTATGTAACATCATAATTTTGTTAAACAATTCACTCGAGATGGTCATTTTCTCATTGCTGTAAACCATGTTGTAAACACATCTTCTCACATTCATTAACGCACACTTAACTGATTATTAGGATAAATTATTAAAAGTGGAACTATTGGATTCTAGGGTGTTGAAGACTGCTACGAGAGTGCTTTTTTTTTTTTTCTTTTTCAAAAAGAGGCACAATAAATGTTTCTCACACTTGAAATGCAGGTGAGGTGGCTATTTTCCTTCCAGATACCTTCACCGATACTGAATGTCATCAACCTTTGCAGATAGTTTAGTGAGTAAGCGAACAGTTCAGAGGAAGAGTTCTACAGCTGGGTTCAAATTTTAGCTCTGCCATGGACTAGCTCTATGACCTCTGGAAAGTTAATGTCTCTGCAGATTTCTGTGAAACAGAGATTGTATCATTATATCTACCATCAAGGGTTATTTTTAGGGATTAAATGAGTTACTATAACACCTGATACACAATAAGGACAAAATAAACATTCACTCATTATATTAGATAGTGCCCATCTGAAAGTGAAAACAAAGTTCATTTTTTAAAATTTATTTATTTATTTTAATTGGAGGCTAATTACTTTACAATATTGTAATGGTTTTTGCCAAACATCGACATGAATCAGTCACGGGCACACATGTGTTCCCTATCCAGAAACCCCCTCCCACCTCCCTTCCCAGCCCATCCGCCAGAGTCATCCCAGTGCACCAGCCCGGAGCACCCTGTCTCATGCATCGAACCTGGACTGGCGATCTGCTTCACATATGATAATATACATGTTTCAACACTACCCTCTCAAATCATCCCACCCTTGCCTTCTCACACAGAGTCCAAAAGTCTGTTCTTTACATCTGTGTCTCTTTGGCTGTCTCGCATATAGGGTCATCATTACCATCTTTCTAAATTCCGTATATATGCATTAGTATACTGTATTGGTGTTTTTCTTTCTGACTTACTTCACTCTGTATAATAGGCTCCAGTTTCATCCATCTCATTAGAACTGATTTAAATGTGTTCTTTTTAATGGCTGAGTAATATTCCATGGTGTATATGTACCACAGCTTCCTTATCCATTCGTCTGCTGATGGGCATCTAGGTTGCTTCCATGTCCTGGCTATTATAAACAGTGCTGCGATGAACATTGGGGTGCACATGTCTCTTTCAGATCTGGTTTCCTCGGTGTGTATGCCCAGAAGTGGGATTGCTGGGTCATATGGAAGTTCTATTTCCAGTTTTTTAAGAAATCTCCACACTGTTCTCCATATTGGTTGTACTAGTTTGCATTCCCACCAACAGTGTAAGAGGGTTCCCTTTTCTCCACACCCTCTCCAGCATTTATTGCTTGTAGACTTTTGGATAGCAGTCATTCTGACTGGTGTGAAGTGGTACCTCACTGTGGTTTTGATTTGCATTTCTCTGATAATGAGTGATGTTGAGCATCTTTTCATGTGTTTGTTAGCCATCTGTATGTCTTCTTTGGAGAAATGTCTGTTTAGTTCTTTGGCCCATTTTTTGATTGGGTCATTTATTTTTCTGGAATTGAGCTGCAGGAGCTGCTTGTATATTTTTTAGGTTAATTCTTTATCAGTTGCTTCATTTGCTATTATTTACTCCCACTCTGAAGGCTGTCTTTTCACCTTGCTTATAGCTTCCTTTGTTGTGCAAAAGCTTTTAGGTTTAATTAGGTCCCATTTGTTTATTTTTGCTTTTATTTCCATTACTCTGGGAGGTAGATCCTGCTGTGATTTATGTCAGAGAGTGTTTTGCCTACGTTTTCCCCTAGGAGTTTTATAGTTTCTGGCCTTACGTTTATATCTTTAATCCATTTTGAGTTTATTTTTGTGTATGGTGTTAGAAAGTGTTCTAGTTTCATTCTTTTACAAGTGGTTGACCAGTTTTCCCAGCACCAGTTGTTAAAGACATTGTCTTTTCTCCATTGTATATTCTTGCTTCCTTTGTCAAAGATAAGGTGTCCATAGGTATGTAGATTTATCTCTGGGCTTTCTATTTTGTTCCACTGATCTATATTTCTGTCAAAGTTCTTTTTTTTTTTTAATTTGCATTTATTTGATTCTTACTGGGATTAAATATAGGCCCTTTCATTTTAATAAGCTATTTTTACTTTACTGGTAATTCTTTAAAGTAGTCAATCATATCATTTACCAATAATGGTGACTTCTGATATTTTCCTATTTCATTTTTCTGGAATAATTGCATTGGTTAGAATTTGTGGTCTTACATACACTTACATATTTGTGTTTATATATATCCTTATATCATTCATGACTTTATGGTAATAAAAGCATTTTTAAAGTATTCCAAAATTCAAAAGTATAAAAAAGTGATGGTATAGATGCAACATAACTGTTAAATATAAACTCTGCATTGCTTATAAAGTGTGGCATTTAATCATGGCATTTCTTTGGGAAAAAAGTCTTTGATATTTAAAAACAAATCTTTATTAACTAAATTTGAATACACCTTTAATAAAGATCATAGTAATATTTAACACTAGGAACATGAAATATAAAATAAAAAATTGTTATATTACTCAAATTAGAGAAGCAAAGGAAATTCAAAAGACAATAATGTAGCTTGCCCAATGATCCCAAATCAACTATATTTTGTTAAAGAAATATATGAATAACAGAAAAATTTTAAACCACCATTTGTAACCAAAAAACACTGAGCCATTTAACTTTTAAGTATCTGCATTTGGATCAAGTATTTTTGACTCCTAGTGTATTTTCATCCTAAAACATCATGTAAATTTCAAAAGACTCCATTTCTCACAGTTCACACATACGCCCACATTTTGAGAAGGAGCCTGAATTGTCTCTAAGATATCAAAGCCTTCAGTACAAATTAAGTCCCTTAATTGCTAATCCCCAATTTAGGGCTACTAAAGCCACAGAACATGTTAGTTTTCTTTTTTTAAGTTAAATAACAGAAAAGACACTGTATTAAAACTCAATACTAAGTCAAATATTCTGAAGGATCTTCCCCAGGTCCTAACAAAATGTATGGGCCTGCTTCCTGTTTGGGCTTCCCCAGTGGCTCAATGGAAAAGACTCTGCCTGCAATGCAGGAGTTGCAAGAGATTCAGGTTCGATCCCTGGGTTGGGAAGATCCCCTGGAGAAGGACATGACAACCCACTCCAGTATTCTTGCCTGGAATATCCCAAGGACTAAGGAGCCTGGCAGGCTATAGTCCAAGGGTCGGACACGACTGAAGTGACTTCACACAGCATGCTTGCTGATAGCCTGAGAGCTACAAACCTAGAAGCAAAATTATGGAACAGAACAAAAGCATTATTTACTGAGCACGTAAAATGCACCAGACCTTATGCTGGGAGCTTATACTATAGTCATTATCTCCTTCACCTAGGAAGGAAAATATTGTCATCCCACTGGCTTCACATTGGCTTTGCCACAGAGTCTTTCCAAGGCATCCTGAACACAGACTGCAGATTGTTCTCTGGGAGTCATGACTGACCAGCTGCTCTCCGAGGAAAGAAGAGGAACTGTCAGGGCGACAGGAACTGCAGACACACTTTGAGCTTGGAGTGGTGAAAGACTGATGACAATCAGCAAGTAAGAGTAACCACACCCCAGGGCACATGACAAGGTAAAATGACACTGAAATGTGACCAGATGACCCTTTTTACCCTCCTGGATACTGTCTTTGAATAAGAGTGAACATGGCTAAGAAACACTGGATTTGCTGTCCTACAGAATGTAAAACAAGGGAAGTTTACCAGGCAAAACACACTATTTCAATGAAGCAAAACCCATGGATAAGTTATAGCACTTTCAATAAAAGATGCTTCATATTTAAACAACCTAAGTTTTCTTTATTCTTTAATACAACAACGCACCTACCATGTACATGGACTGTTCATTTGGAAGAGCCAAAAGATTTCTAAATAATAAGTTCATTGGTTCTTTTATATCTATTCACAGTATTCCTATTCTGGCAACAAGCTCAAAACAAGAGATCCAAATTAAGCCTAAGAAATAGAAATCATCTGGAAAAGCATCAATCGTGCCTAACGAATAGATTTGGTATAGAATCAAGAAATAAACTCTAATGTTGAGCTGCTGACATGTTGGGTAAGACACTAGAAATGTCAGTCTTTACTCTGATTTCATAAAGCTTTGATCATGTCAAGTTCCAAGCGCTTGTCTTTGCTTCATTTTTACACAGAAATTTAGAAATAAAGGGCTTCCCTGATGGCTCAGAAGGTAAAGAATCCTCTTGCAATTCAGGAGACCTGAATTCAACTCCTGGGTTGGGAACATTCCCTGGTGAAGGAAAATAACACCAGTAGATTTTCTGAGTGCTGTGTGATTTCTGTTCCAAGGTCACTCCATTTGTAATTAATAAACCTAGAATTAGGACCCAGATTTTTCAACTACAAGCCCCAGTGCATAGTATTTCTACCTCTCAACTATGTTCTATTTGAGGTCACCTTGTATATAATATTGCATATGAAAGATCATTTCAAACACTTCTTTAAAAAAAAAAAAGTACACTTTTAAAAATATGTGAGTTTCTCAGTTATCTATCTCCAGAATAAACTGCATTGGAGAGTCACAAGTAAACTGATTATCTCAACCTACCCTGACCGATGCTGACTTGCCCTAACTGTAACCTCACCTAAGTCACTTAACCACACTGGTCTTTGATTTATCTTACCTATAAAAGCTAAGATATCTCCTAACTCTATAAATTTATATCTGTGTCTCATTTATAAAACAGAACCATGTTTTATGGTTTAACCATGTCTGTCTCCCACTGCATTTTCCTTTCCCTCACAACAAACTTTTAAAAAGCACTATTATCACAAAATCTGAAAAGACCAAGAACAAGAGTCTATGCTTAACAAGCATGCCAGAATATGCCAAATTGTTTATCAATAAAACATAGAGTATTTGACCCAAAGAATCAAACGGGATAGTACTCACAATTCTTTAAAGCCTTAGCATACTAGGAACTGTTTCCTTCTCCCATGTCCTCTACAAGTTCTATTATATTATATAACTGAGTTTCCCAATCTCTGAAGTAAAAGGTATTTTAATGCTAGGAATATCTATTACATCAATACTTCATGGCACCAACAAAGGATGAAAATCTGTGACCTATATTGCTAGGTATTAAAATAAATGATACATGCCTTCTAAAAGCTCCAGAATGAAAATTATGAAACCAGATGATGAAGAAGACAAGCATGGAAACGTGTTGACCTAATAACCATATATCCAGGTGACTAAGTACGAGGTGTTCATTAAGCATTTATTTTATGTCCAGTCTACCATGTTAGGCACTGTAGAATATACAGAAGGAAAAAAAAAAAAAGAAAACTTGGTTCATATTCTCTAGAAGCTTACAATCCAGTTGAGCAAACAACATTAAATAAATAACAAGCAGCACAGAACTACAGAAATTAAATGATAAATTCTGCACATGAGTGACTGAAGAATTATTGATAATTAGAAATGATATGCAAAATAAATTAGCCCAAAGAAAGAACAGAATGAGGGACACCAGACTTTTTCATAAACTTTGGATTCTACTCAACCCACTATATTTTTCTTCAGGGCAAATTATATTATATAATTCAAGATGACAATGACATTTCTGGATCCATTAATAGTGCTTTCCAGATGGCCAATTTCTGGTTATGCTTTAATCAGGTCTTAGCTGAAGAGAATCATAAAACTTAAGATTTTAAGTTTTCACTATGTCCCAGAGATATAACCAGAACAGATTTCTTTTTTACTAGTAGGTCTTCCTTTAAGACCATTTATTTATAAAATGGCATAGTTGGTGGCTCAGTTGGTAAAGAATCTGCCTGCAATGCAGAACACTGCTTGCAATGCAGGAGACCTGGGTTCAATCCCTGGGTTAGGAAGATACCCTGGGGAAGAATGTACTGAATTTTTAAGTACATGATAAATTTATATGGGCTTTCCTGGTGGCTCAGTAGTAAACAATCTGTTTGCAATACAGGAAATGAAGGTTCAATCCCTGGACTGGGAAGATCCCCTAGAGAAGGAAATGGCAACTCCAGTATCCTTGCCTGGACAGAGGAGCCTGGTAGGCTAACGTCCATGGGGTCACAAGAGTCAGACACAACTTGGTAACTAAACTATTACCACCAACAACAAATTTATATATCTCCAAACCATGACCACCACAAAACAGAAAAACAGGCACTGAACAAAATAAAGTGATCATTCATTATGCTTAACAATCCTGAATATTACTGGAAATAAGTCCGGTCAAAACAACTGTATTCTTTATCTCAACAGCATTAGAAATGTAGACTCTAAGGAGACCCATGAGTGAAAGAATGAAAAGATCAGGAAATAAAATGTAAGAGAAAGTCTTAAGGGAGTGACTGACCCAAGCAGACGAAACAAATAGGTAAGAGTAGATAGGGAAGGCAGCTCTCACTGCGCTCTATCCCCTGTTCCAAACAAAAGAGCGATGCCCCTACTCGCACTAGCAGTAGGAAAAAATGCAAATGCTCCCATTCTTCCAGTGATACCAACGCCAAGGCTTCTGAGCCCTGGAAGAAGTTCAGCTTGGAAGTTCTAGTCACCAAGCAGCAGTTAGTACAAGGGTATGTAGTAACACAATTCTGCCTTCCATAGTTGATCACCAGCAATCACACCAAAAGCCCTGTGTGTGCAGAAAGGGTGTCTCACCTCTCTTGTGAGATTAGAACATAAGAAAAGCAGCAGTGGTTCTTGTAAAAGACATCTGTTCTATTAATTACAATTGTTAGCAGGGATTACTAACTAAGAGATGAAGTCTCTAAAAAATAAATGCGATGCCTGAGTGCCTGGGATGTTTGGCAATAGACTGAAATGAATCCGAAGTAGATTCTTCATGCAAGTCAGGCTGTATGCTCCTCTCCTCCACAACCAACACCCTGACAGGAAAAAAAAGCAAAATGTAAAGTAGAAATTTTAATAGAAATGAAAGTTCCAAACTATGAGGCTGGGCTTCTCCAGAATACTAATATAGACTGACACCAGTCTACATTATGACTATAACAGAAATAATTTGTAAAGAAATAGCTAATATTGTTTACCATTGTTTTAAACTTGCTTATATAATGTCCTGTTGTATAAGGTGAAACCATTTCCAAGGTGACTTAATTGAACTACCTGATCTCTTTGTTCTCTGAATTCTACTAGACAATGGTTCTTTGCAACAATTTGCCTCACCTGTACATTTTACACTGCTGCAATTAGGCAGTAGTTCTTGTCCAGTGACCCTCTTCCCCTGAAAATCCAGAGAGGCAACTGAGCTACCTGTACCCTGCCTCGTCTCTCAGGTGTATCCGACTCTGCAACCCCATGGACTGTAGCCCACCAGCTCCCCGGGCAAGAATACTGGAGTGGGTCGCCATGCCGTCCTCCAGAAGACTGTCCCAACCCCGGGATCGAACTCAGGTCTCTCTCACTGCAGGTGGATTCTTTACCATCTGAGACACCAGGGAAGCCCAATGAACCAAACTAGCAACATTCATTATCTGCACTTCACTTTGACCCAAGAAATAAAATAAAACTATGCTGATAGTCTCATGTAAAGAAACAGAGTATTTCCCCTTCCTCCCTCTTCCACCTATGAGAAGTCAGGTCCTTTTTAACCTTGAAATCTATCTCCCTTCCTTCCTTCTTTTCTCCCTCCCGTCCTTCCTTTTTCTTTTTTTCCAGAAGCTCTTTTACCAATACTTCAGAAGAGGGGTACATTAAAACTGCCACCCACTTTGGGGGCCCTTATCTTCCCTGCTGCTTCCAATTTCATGTTGGATCTTCCAACATGAAACATTAAGAAAATGGCACCCAAGAAAGCATATGCTGCCACAGTAGCACCAGCTGTTACTGCCTCATTTTTCACTTTAAACATACTTCAGAACTCCCAACTGAAAAACTGTATACATTATATAGAAAATAAAAAATTTATTTGATCCACAGTAAAATAATATTGCTGGGACTTAGAATTACAGCCTAAGTACCATCAGTGTTTCAGGTGTGTTGTGTTTGAACAGTGAGGGCTCCACCAAAACTAAAGCAGATCCTGTTTCCTTTCAAGATCTCAAATGATTGGGTTATTGATAACTAAGCTCAGTATTTAATCCACTTTCCATTATGAAATTACCAAGCAATCAAGAAACAGAAAAAGCCGAAGGAAAACCTGAAGTACTATTCCCAAGATTTCAGGAACACACAGTCTATAATTATCTCATTGGCCAAGCTCAAAGCCATAAGCATTCTAGGAGGGCAAAAGGTTAATGCCACAACGATTGTTTATGTGCCAGTTAGGCCAGAGGATGAGAAACCTCCAAAAATAAGATTACACATTTCTAAAACATTCACTTAAAGGAGGGGGTGGTAATCTGGAATTTGCCTGGAATCCTAACACCCTCCTGCAGAGGTGGTTCTATATACACCTCAATGGAAGGTGAAGGAGTTCACAGCTTTAAAAGTGAACATGTTTTATTTCTAACTAACAAATTCAAGTATTTGGCAGTAATTTTTTTAAGCAGATGGATTGGAATATTTTGGGAAATGCTAAGGGGCTGATTTTCTATTGCTTTTTAGAATTTCAAGTTATAAAATAAGATTTTGGCTAATCTTCTAAATTCAGCAGTGTTTATTAAAGGCAACAAGCTTTAACTTTCTTATCTGGATTATCAGTGAAGCAGTAATCAGCTTTAATTAGGAAGGCAAATTCACATGGTCAAAATAATGCTGGATTAGGTGACTTTATTCTTCCAAAATAAGGAGAGGTTAAAAAAATAACAATGTGCACAGGACCGAACGGGTCCAAACTTACACCATGGTGTTCAGGGTGCGCTTAAATCACTATTTATTCTTCCGCTTTTAAACCAAACCTTGTCTTCAGGAACCTGCCTTATCTTTTACTCTTTCCACGACAAAGATTAGAACACTTTCCCTATAAACACCCATATTTATATTAAGCTGGAACAAACTCATGTTTCCTGTGTCAGGCAAGTCCATGGCCATTCTGGTTGACCACCGATCCAAGAGGACACTAAATAAAAATGAAGCTTTGCAATTTCTTGATTTATATTACTACTACTGAATATTCTACTGGATACAAAGTATCTTTCTTTGGCTTCTTCCTTAGATCAATCATCTGGCCAATATTTATTGAACATCTGGTATGCACACAGTTTTTCAAAGAATCACTTTCACAGGCTGTACAAACAGCTATAAATTTTGCTAAGATCCAATCCCATAACCTCTTCATTGGCTCTCTAACATAGAAGCCTGTAAAAATATTTTTTAGTAACTGGAAATTTCGCCTAAAGGATAAGAATTCTCTTCACCACACCTACACACTAAAAGAATCCAATGAACAAGAACAAATGATCCCCCACCTCATTCATAAATTGGACAGTGAGAGGAAGCATGTTACTCATATCTGCTAATATTTGGCTCCTGAAATCTGGGTAATGAGTTGGGTTAATGATTTAAGCTGTGTGCGAAAAGGAGCTGGCTCTCACTGGAGCAGGCTCTCAGGAGCTGACTGCAAGCATCTCTCCCCAACCTCTGGAGACCTCAAGTTGGCAGCCCAAGATAACCGAGAGGAAAATATTTACACCCCTGTGACTAGCCTCCAAATATTTCCCTCTCCTGAAAGCTGTCCCAATCTATTCTGCCCCTGGATTCAGATGGTAGGAGTTTAGCTAGCAAGGGTTACCTTTTACATTAGGAAAACATCACTTTTCAGAAACAGGAAAAACTAAAAACAGAAAATTATAAGATCCTCAGCCCTCAGGGAACTTGAGGATCCAACACAAAATACTTCTGAAGTTTGCAAAGGGGGTGGACATCTGAAACTGTCAGGAAGAGGTCACAGAGTAAAGGGAAGATGGATTTGATAGGGAGTTTAATTGATGGCTATGATTTTGGTCAGCCGGAAAGAGGGGAAGCAGCCGTCCTGGTGAGATTACTGAATGGGCAGAAGAAGAGAGGTAAAAGAGTAAGGTGAAGGACTTCACTGGTGATCCAGTGGTCAAGGCTCCGAGTTTCCACTGCAGGTGGCACAGGTTCCATCTCTGGTTGGGGAATTAAGATCCCACATGTCGGGTGGCACGTCCACAAAACACATGGACACAGAAGAGTAAGGTGAGCCAGAAAAGGACCGTGGGCCTGTACGCTTCGACCTAGGAAGCTAGGGGCAGAGGGCGCTACTGACGTTCCGTGAAGAGTGATAAAGACGTGTTTTAGGAAGAGTCTTTCCAGTGTTGCTTGACATGTTGTTTTTCGGATCTTTGACGTCTCTCTGATCTCTGATGATGCCAAGCCCGTTGGTTTTCAGTCTGGTCAGACTAGCACTCACACTCATGAGCTCAGCACCCTGTTGTGTCCCCTGCTAACTCTGAGCCTCCTGCTGGGACATAAAGAATTGTAGCTGATGCCAGCTTGACCTCATAAAGTCAGCTTGGCTTCATAAAGCACACATTAGGGCATCCCAAGGCAACGGTTTAGGATAAATTTCAGCCTAGCCCTTGTCTTCAGCAAGTTGCAAATTATTAGAATTTAAATGAAGGTGATGCTCATCTTCAAGACTTAGAAAAACTATGCATTTGTATTCTTTAAGCCATTCACTTGGAGTCTCAAATGTCTCTCCCCTCCTTATCTTTGCACCCTATAAATAATATACCACAACTACTATTCTTAGTACTAACCTGTTAGTATAACCTCTACAGACTCTGGAATCAAACTGCCTGGGATGAGGTGAAAGGGAAGGATGAGAGATATGGGATGAGGCAGGGAGAGGATGGGAGGAGGACCTACTATTTATCAAGACCTTTCTCTGGGCCTTTTTGCGGATCCCATTAAATCCTCTCAGCAATCTTGTGAGACAGGAAGACATTGAGGCTCAGTTCAATACCTTTACCATTGGACTTCCCATGCTTGTTAAAATTTTTATTTCAATAACTGACCACTCTTCCTAGCTGCTATGGGCTCAAAGGGAGGAAACGGCTGCAGTGTACATATATATCTCCAGTCTGCAATATGCCCACAAGGGTAGTCGATACAAAACTGATGACTAGAAATAATGTCAGAAATGGTAATTGACTTTCCAGGTTAAACTTGAAAAATTAAAAATAATAATATTGGGTTTTGGCAATACAAATTATTACAACACAGAAGCAAGAAAAGAGAAGGTCCTTTCCATTTGTGAGCAAAATCCTTGATGCTCCTTTTATCCCACCTCCTGTGTCGTCTTCTTACTGAATAAATTTCATGCTTCCCTAGACTTCCCCTTACAACCCCTCCAATCCAGGCCTAAGACTATCCCCCACTCTTCTCTTGCTAAAAAAAAAAAAAAAAAAATTCATTTCCTTATAAAACAGCAGATAGCAACAAAGTCAAATAATTATCAACATACAGATGACTGGTAACCCCCTCATTCTCCCAGTTGTTTCTTTGAAGAAGAACATCTGAATTAAGGAAATGAACTAAAAGGAATACCTCACTGGTGAGCCTCAAGCTGTTTGGCCTATGTACAGCTTTATCAACACCACCCACTCCCAGGCTTCAGTTACTTTGAAAGAAAACTAGGAGAGGAGAGGGTTCCTTCTGAGGCAGGCCAACGTTTCCCGGAATTCTACTGTTGAAAGCGAAACTTCTCAAACTTCACTTGTCAAGACACAGTTTCTGATTCAGTGGGACTGGGGTGGAGCCAGAGTCTGCATTTCTAATCAGTCACCAGGTGTTAGAGGAGCTGCCCGGCTGCAGACCACACTTGGGGGAGCACTGCTTGAAGCTATTCCACTTCACTGCTTGTTCTGAATGCCTGCACTTCAACACCCAGACTTGCAAAATGTATGAAGGTATAAGGTCTTTTTTCAATCTAAACCTCAGGAAGGCAAGATCTGTAACACTGGGAACTGGACTTGGGGAGGAAAGAAACAGGGGAGAGGATGACATGCACAAATCAAGACACACCTGTCTAGACCAAGCCTGCAGGTGTTCAAAAGAGAACCACAAAAAGGCCCGATTGTTGGGTTTTCCCGCATTTCTCTGAGCTGTCTCCTAGGGAGCCTTTTGGTTGTCCAAAATGTCTTCTAGTAAGTGAATGACAGCTTCCTTGCACTGTAATGTTACCTTACAGAAGAAAAAATGAATTTTCTAAATGGGAAGGGCCTGATTTGATACCCAACCAAGGCCAGATGTGAGAGCAAAAACAAAGATCTTTTACTTTTATTGAAGGTCATTGAATCACTGTGTGTGTGTGTGTATACAAATATGACACCAGCAGAGAAAACGCGATAAGAAAAAAAATGGAAAACTGAACAAAATATGCAAATACTTTACACAAATAAAATGTAAATAGCCAATAAACATATTGGCTATTTACATAACATATAAAAAGATAAATATTATTTCACATCCATCAAATTGGCAAAACTTAAATAGTCTAATGATACTAAGTGTCAACAAGGATGAGGAGCAAGGAGAATTCCCATATACTCTGGTTTTGAGTATTATTAATATGAAGGGGTGCATGCTTTGCAACACAGCAATTCTACTCCTGGTACATCCCAGAAAAATACTAGTGGATTTTCATTTTAAAAATCCCTACCAGGATTATTTGTAATGGGAGGAAAAAGAAAGAAACTAAATGTCATTTATAGAAGAATAAAGTGTGGCATTTTCAAACTTTAAAATATCATAGAGCTGTGGGAATGAATGAACTAGTTATCCAAAATCAACATGTATGGGGGAAGCTATAGAGAAACACATGCAACATATTATGTATTGCAGAAAATTTAAAACAAGCAAAACAATAACTCATTGTTTAGGACCCAAACATAGGTCTACAGTTTCATGGAAATAAGAAACAACAAATTCAAAAGAGTGGATAGTTCTGCAGGAAGAAGGCAGTGTTTCATTTTTCAAGGTATTCAATAAAAATATGGGCCTTGGTTATACTTTTTGTATGTCTCACATATTTTATAATAAAAATTCAGGACCTTGTCTTCATAAACTGGTAACCATATTCCCTTAATAGATAACTGATAGCAAGTGACTGCAAACAAAAGTGATATTCAAGTCATATCATTCTAAAGTTTACTAAAAATCTAGAATTAGTGCTATGACTCAAAAGGAGCCATGTGATTACACTGAATAATCTGCTTTCTAAATCAGTGGTCTCCAAAGTGGGGTACACTGGGCTCAAGAATAAAATATTTGAACTTATATTTATTCGTAAAAATCCCTCTGATTTCTAGCTCTTGTCCACTACATAATATACATAATCTTGTTGTTTTTCTTCAGTTGCTAAGTCGTGTCTGACTCTTTACAACCCCATGGACTATAGCATGACTGATTCCTCTGTCCTCCACTATCTCCTAGAATTTGCTGAAATTCGTGTCCATTGAATTAGTGACGCTATCTAACCATCTCATCCTCTGCTGTCCCCTTTTCCATTTGCCTTTAATCTTTCCCAGCATAAGGGACTTTTCCTGATGAGTCAACAGGCAACTATTCATATTAGGTGGCCAAAGTATTGGAGCTTCAGTTTCAGCATTAGTCCTTCTAATGAATACTCAGATTTGATTTCCTTTGGTCTCTTTGTAGTTCAAAGGACTCGCAAGAGTCTTCTCCAGCCTCACAATTCAAAAGCATCAATTTTTTGGCCCTCAGCCTTCCTCATGGTCCAACTCTCATACTGAAAGTGACTACTGGGAAAACCACAGCTTTAAATATACAGACCTTTGTCGGCAAAGTGATGTCTGTTTTTAATGCTGTCTAGGTTGGTCATGGGGTGTCCCTCATAGCTCAGTCAGTAAAGAATCTGCCTGCAGGAGTCCCGGGTTCGATTCCTGGGTCAGGAAGATCCCCTGGAGAAGGCAATGGCACCCCACTCCAGTACTCTTGCCTGGAGAATCCCATGGACAGAAACCTGGCGGGCTGCAGTCCACGGGGTCACAAGAGTGGACAGGACTGAGCGACTAAATCACCACTACTAAGGTGGTCACAGGTCTCCTTCCAAGGAGCAAGCGTCTTTCAAGTTCATGGCTGCAGTCATCATCCATAGTCACTCTGGAACCCAAGAATATAACATCTGTCACTGATTCCACTTTTCCCCTTCTATTTGCCATGAAGTGATGGGACCGGATGCCATGATCTTAGTTTTTTTAATGTTTTTCAAGTCAGCTTTATCACTCTCCTCTTTCACCCTCATCAAGAGGCTCTGCAGTTCCTCTTCACTTTCCGCCATTAGAGTGGGATCATCTGCGTATCTCAGTTCATGTACTGCTGAAGCCTAATTTGAAGGATTTGGGGCATAAGCTTACTAGCATATGAAATGAATACATCTGTATGGTAGTTTGAACTTCATCAGCATTGCCTTCCCTTGAGATTAGAGTGACCACCTGATAATGTCTGGTAATGTCCATGTGTAGAGTCGTCTCTTGGCTTGTGGGAAAAGGGCGTTTGCTGTGACAACCGTGTTCTCTTGCCAAACCTCTGTTAGCCTTTGCTCTGTTTCATTTTGGACTCCAAGCCCAAACTTACCTGTTACTCCAGGTATCTCTTGACTTCCTACTTTTGCACTCCAATCCCCTATGATGAAAAGGACATCTTTTTTGGTGTTAGTTCTAGAAGGTGTTGCAGGTCTTTATAGAATTGGTCAACTTCAGCTTCTTTGACATCAGTGATTGGGGCATACACTTGGGTAACTGTAATGTTGAATGGTTTGCCTTGGAAATGAAGCAAGATCATTCTATCGACTTAGAGGCTGCAAACAAGTACTGCATTTCAGTTTCTTGTTGACTCTATTTCTTCTAAGGGATTCTTGTCCACAGTAGTAGATATAGTGGTTATCTGAATTAAATTCACCCAATCCTGTCTATTTTAGTTCACTGATTCCTAAGATATTGATGTTTATTCTTGCCATCTCCTGCTTGACCACGCTCAATTTACCTTGATTCACAGACTTAACATTCCAGGTTCCTATGCAATATTGTTCTTTACAGCATCAGACTTTAGTTTCATCCCTAACACATCCACAACTGAGTGTCATTTCAACTTTGGCCCAGCCAAGTCATTCTTTCTAGACCTATTAGTACTTGCCCTCCGCTCTTGCCCAGGAGCATAATGGACACCTTCTGACCTGGGGGGCTCATCCTCTGGTGTCATATCTTTTTGCCTTTTCCTATTGTCTATGGGGTTCTCCAGGCAAGAACACTGGAGTGGGTTGCCATTTTCTCCTCCAGTGGACCACGTGTTGTCAGAACTCTTCACTCTGACCTTTCCATCGTGGGTGGCCCTGCACGGCATGGCTCATATAGCTTCATTGAGTTACAGGCCCCTTCACCACCACCAGACTATGATCCACAAAGGAGAATGTACACCACAGAAACAAGCATAAATTAATGTATATATGTGCTTGCACAGGGGTAAGAGAAAGTCACATATACCATTTTCATTGATCAGTGTTCAAAACTTAAAAAGTTTAGAAGCCAGTATTCAAGATGACCACTGACTTTAAAAACCACCCATCCAAGTAACCTATACCCAAACCCTGAAGTTTAAAAACAGAAATTTTGGAAGAGGACCACATTCACAAAGAGTTTTATTAGTGAAAAATACCCTGAAGCAGATGATTAAAACTATAACCTGGTATCAAACCATGTCTGAAAACTTTCTATAGATCAAATTTTACATCAGACTTTAAAATAAATATTGATACCAATGTCAACCAGCGCAGTACAAGTCTGTATCTGTTAGTGTTGAATATTGTTTAAAAAAGAAAAAACAGAAATCATTTGGAAAATTCACGTGGAAACAGGACACAATCTAGGAAACTGCCTCTCATTAACACAAGAGCTAAGTTAACATTCTCCAACTGCTTTCAGCTATTGATATTCATTTTGGAACAGGCAGGACACATTTAGAAAATGGCACATTACCAGAAAGTGTGGGTGAGGGTGTGCAATTTTGCTTATTACAATGCAGCCAGAATCTTTCCAGAACCAACTTCAGGAGCCAGAGAAGAAAATTTGTTGCATAAAACCTTTACATTGGAGTGTAATCCTCCTACAAAATAAACTATATAAAATTGAGTAGTATCATCTTACTATAAATAGTCATTCATTGAGGATGCATTTTAAAATAAACTTCTTGGCCTTTAAGCTAGTGATTCTGGTTAATGACAACTGAATTCAGAATTAAAAAGATATAGTTTCACTCAATGTATAATTAAGAATCTACATTTACCTCTTAATAAAAATGAGATGACTATTTATTGACATGTATCATTTATCAATTTCACAATGACAGAAAAATATAAGAACAGACACATTAGCCAACTACCATAAAGGCTTGCCTTTGGGCAGAAGCAGAAACAGAGGTAGGAGGATGCTAAAACTATCATGAAGCCATAAATTGAGGGAAATTGATCTATTTACTAGGATTAGTGTGCATTTTACTCTAATAATACTGTTTTCATACCAAGTCAAGTAAAGCCTTCTCAAAAGCATTTCTTTGGATACTAATTTGGAAAATCTCACTAAACAGGTCTTTCGTAGTACCAATCTATACCAACATCTATTTCATGACTTGTAAAGGAGGTACACATCTCTTAGAAAGATACAAAGCTTATACAGAAAACTGTCATTTCACATCTGAGAATAGAAAGAAGTATCAAAAATTTCGCACCCTGTTTCCATTGCTGACTACTTGTTAAGGTGCATCACAGGATGAAACAGATCATGCCAGGACAGATAAGTTTCTGATGAAAGCATTTGCTGTGATTTCTTATTTCTTCCCACAAGTTCATGAGACAAAGCAATCACTCTAATATCCAGGCTTTTGAAGCAGTGGCCCTTTTATTAGAGTGTATTTAATATACAATAAAAAACATGGTCTGCATCATACTCCCACCCCATAGCCTCAACCCCATGGCATAGGCAGAGGGGACTCATCATTGATGGATCTCACAGCTCAACAAAGTTCTCTGATGCATAGCAGTTCACTCTGGATCCATTGCCCATAGTTCTGCCTTCTGAGGAGCTTTAATGACCTAAGTCTCTTCTCAGTTGTTTTCTCTGAAAGGCTCAGAAGACCCTGGGCAACACAGCCTCTGCCCACCTAGTCTGCTGCCCCTGATGCGGGAGAACAGTTCCTCCTTCAGACCAGGGGCAGCGCTGAGGGGCTGTCCAGGCGGGAGCGGTCCTGCATCTGTTCGCCTTTTGTGCCAGAACTCTTTCAGCAGTCAGTAATGGGAGCGGAGGGGAGGAGTAGAAAAGCGAGGGGAAAGCAGAAGGGAGGTGAGAGGGAAGGGGGAAAAAGGAGGCTCACGAAACTGAAAACTCTATGGATGGATAGCCCATATGTCATATCTTCAGACATAGTTGCATCCACGAGACAGCATTAGAGCTTGATCTCTTTTTCTCCATCTCTCCCCTCTGCTTTTCTCTCCGATCCTCATTTTCTAGCGGGGTCTAATACCTGCTGGCCACTCCAGGCTTACCTCTTCCAAGTCTTACTCTTTCTAAAGATTCCCAATAAAATTTCCAGAATGAACACTTACCAGCTCCAATCAGCCTCAATTGGGTTCTCTGCTCATCTCTGAGCCAATCACTGCGGTCTGAGAAGTGCAAGGCCTTCCATAACTGACCCAGACTGGGTCATATGCCCACCCAGCAACTGGAGGAAGGGCGGTTTCAGAAAGCAAACCCAGGTGCTACTACAGAAAAAAGAGCCTTTAGGTAAACCCACAGCTGATCTCAGGACCCTCCTCATTCTGCCCTGGTCTTCAAACTCCGTCCCACTCTCCCAACCTAGGACCCTTCATCCCTCACCATGTCTGTCCAGGATAGGACCTCTCAAAATATTTTCCTAACACAGGAAACACCATGTGGTATAATGACCCTAAAGGCAAACACCTGACTTCCAGTTCTAGCTCTATCGCTTCAGCAAGTAGGATAATGTCTGTGTGCCTCTGCTTCTTCATCAGAGAGAGGGAAAAAAGGCGGGGGGGGGGGGGGGGGGCAGGCAAGAACAGCACTTCTACCAATAGGTTGATGGCACAAATAAATAAGATGATACAGGCAAAAGAGCTCCTCGCATGAAGTTCTCTCTCAAATATGTTAGGTATTAATATTCAACAATTGGTTAACATTTCACTAACACTGCCTCATTTTTGCTTATATTTGAGACATCTTATAAATGCAGTTTATAAAAAGATATCACTGAAGAACACATGTAAGATAAGCAGGGGGCATGTCTGAAGAGTGTTTTCTAAAATTATATTTCCTAATTTATCTTCTCACCATCAGTGTATGAATGGAAGCATTCCACTGCATCCTTATACCAAACTGGGTGTTATTCTCTAATCCTTCTCAGAGCCATTATGAAAAAATTCCTTAGTAACTATCAATTAGATCTATTTTTAATCCACAAGACATTATAAACACCTAAAAAGTCTAAAAATACATTAATTACTTTACATTTCTTCCAAAGCTCTCACTGATTTCATATTGTGCCTATTATCTAATTTGGTTACTGATAAACTCAGAAAAGAAGGAAGCACAGCCTAAAATGAGTGTTTAGGAAACTCGAATTCTGAACTGAAGAAGACTGAGCTTTTTTACCCTAAAGGGAATACAAAAAATCTAGTTAGAAATAATATGTTCTCAGCTCATTAAAAGCAAAAGTTAAGTGGATATATGAAAAGAAGAAATTAGTCAATTTTAATGTGTGGAAGAAAGCTGTAATGAATATTTTTCCAGTAGTTATCTAATAAGCATTTTAGTCTATTCAACTCATCAAATTGCTACCATTTAAAAAAATCAAACTCAATTTTCTTATTAAAGTTAAAAATTAATAGGCCATTTATAGGAAATCTTATATGCCTTTTAAAATAAAGAAAACCCTTCTCTGCTTTCTCAGCTTTCAAGTGTTTCAGGAGGAAAATTCTAAACAGCATGCAGAATGCATTCATCATCAAAATCCTCTACAATGTCCCAGGGGATTTCATTTTCAGTAGTGCCATATTTTAAAACAAAGTCTATGTATGCTATTAATTGACTTTTCTTTAATTCTTTTCAAATGCTTGTTGCAGAAAGAAGAAATTTGAATGGAGGCTTCATAACTCCTTTGAAGTGAAATCTGAGTAAAACTGACAGACGGATGCTAAGCTCCCACTGCATGCATGACAGTCTGGAAGGGTGGGGAGCTGAGGACCACCTGTCTTGCAAGAGCTGAGCACTGCTAAGCTCCCACTGCATGCATGACAGTCTGGAAGGGTGGGGAGCTGAGGACCACCCCTGTCTTGCAGGAGCTAAGCACTTCAGAGAGCACACAAGTCTCCAGTGACTCAGACGCTAATCTGCGAGAAACAGAAAGAAGTTTAAAAGAGTGAAATCAGAGTTTCCTTGGTGACAGAAGAGGTTCCAGATAAAGTGAACCCCTGACCTAGGCCAGGCTCTGTAGAGCAGTCAGATTTAGACAGAGTGGGGAGGATAGAACATCCCCCTGCAATCCCTGGGCAACACACTACGGCTCCCGTGAAAACGGGTGCATTTCCAGAGACACGTCTCCTTGCCGCTGGTATGTAACATCTTCGTGTTTCCTACTGTTCAATAATGTACAAAGATCTTACATTGCCCAGCAGCTTTGCAGTCACTGTGGTCTGACCATAAAGTTCTTTAAAGTAAGACTGAATATCCTGTTGCTTATACCCAATAACCAGAATGGGTAAAAAAGCTGTGTCAAGGGGAAATAATTATTGTCTTTGTTATTATCACTATCTGGTTTAACTTTACTCTCAACAGTTGCTTTTTACACCTAATTCCCATAAACATTTTCATAAAGAATACTATTAAAAAAATTATGCCAGAAGTACCAGAGGAGAGCCAATTCATAACAAAAGAAGTAACCCAGCCCTGCAAGGGGAAGAGGGCAGTCTAAGATACTAGAAAGCAGGCTTTGTTGCCACTTGCTCCATTTTTGGAAAATTCTGTACTGATCTGTATTGCCAAATAGAGACTTATTCACAGCATCCTGTAAGGATAGCTAGCAGCCAAGGCTACAGCAAAGACAACCTCTAAACTGAAGTGTATAGAAGAGGGGCTCTTTTATAACACACTTGATGGTTACTAAATTTCATTCCTAGAGAAAGGTGGAGTCAAGCAACACCTCTTAGAACACGTGTTGGAACCCCAGTTGGTGAGAAGCAACACAGCCAATATCAGAGTCAAAAAGAAGGGTACTTATAAGCTTCAAATATTGAGAATTGGCCGCAATAGTAGAGCATAAACTCATTCCACTAGGATACTATTACTCAAGCACAAAGCCACCTTCTCCCTTTTGTACGTAGTGAATAAAGAAGCAACAGTGCAGAAAATTGAGCACTCTGGGCCTAAGGGGGGAAAAGGGCATACAAGTTGGTGGTAGAATAAGGAAGTGAGCCCAGAGCTTTTCATGTCACTGTCAGCTCCATCTCAGCCATATGTCTCCCTCATCCCTCTCAAAAGGGAACTGGGCATACAATTCCCAAAGTACCAGCACCCCTTGGCATACTATTCGGCCCTCTATTACAGACAAAAACATGAGAAAGAACTCATGCTGGCCAACAGGACTGCGTGCTCTCTGACTCCAATCACCAATCTTCTCAACAAGAAGTGCAACTGGCAACCGGGTGGGACAGCTCTTGCTAGTGCAGGGACGTCTCAAGTGTCAGCAGCACAATCACAACTGAAATCGCCCCAATATATTTCTCAGACGACCTCTGGTTAACAGTCACTGAGTCAGGACTTTCCCAGTGGTCCAGTGGTTAAGACTCCACATTCCCAATGTAGGGGGCACAGGTTCAATCCCTGGTTGGGGAACTAAGATCCCAGATGCCAAACAGAGTGGCCTAAGAGGAAAATAAAAAGTCACTGGGTCACTGAGCCATAGCTACTCACCCTGCTCCACTGGCCAGGTCTCCATACAACACTTAGCCAAGTACATTACACTGTATGTACACAGCACTCAATGTTTCCAAGGGCAAACTCAGAGTCTGTCTCTTCTTCCTCCACCAGCTCACTCTCTAGACAACTTTATTTCTAGAAATAGAAACTGCCTTAAGAGCTCTGCGCTATCTTTGACTCTTTCTCCCACTCCATATTTTCTTCTCAATCTTGCCCTGCCTTTCCATTCCTCTTTCCTAAAGGACTAAGATATTCTCTCATTGAATCTCCCTGTCACTGGACAACCTATCTCCTCCTAGTCTGTCTTAACACAGCTCTATTTGCTCATCATTCATGCTTAGAAATACTTGAAGGACTCCCAACTGCCTACTAGACGAAATACAATGACCCAGCATTGAGAACCTTTCTTAACACGACCCCCAAAAGATCTTCCCACCACACCATTACTCCCCTCAACATACCTATCTTCCAATCTGTGCATTCTTCCCCAGCCCAGTCCTCATCTCAGCCATGCGCTTTCTGTATTTCTCCCAATGAGAGAGAGGGCTCTCTTTGAAACATCTTTCCACATTTCTAGCCAAATCAGTCTGGAGGTCCTGCTCACAAAGCTTTCCCAACTTCCCCAATGTTAAGATTTCTTTCTCCTTCCATCCTCCCTCCTCCACACAGTACTTTGTATTTTATTGTCCTCATACACTTATTCTGGTACAGATCCACTGAAGTGAGGAATAAATGTTGGGTCTGGATTATTCCACGTGTGATAAAAGCTTAGCTTCTGTTGAGCGACCCACTGTCTCAATCCACTAGAACTGGATGAGGTCTCCCCCAGGTCCCAAGGGTGGAGCAGAGGATTTCAGAGGCCGTTAACACATCACATCTGCCAGCCACAGGGAGGGGTTCTGGGATGTACATGCACATCATACAAGGCTAGGCAACAGTACTCAGTCAGAATCCAGTCCCCGGCTTTTCCTCAGGGAGCAGGAAAAGCACTGAATAGGGAGGATGCGAAGCTGGATGGGACAGAACTGAAAGGTGAGACTCATCACCTGACACCTGCAACGTACCACGCAGCGCCTAGTCGTATCCCTGAGGCTTTCAGTTATGAGTAAAAAGACTTTTCTTGCTTCAGCAAGTTTGAGGTCCCTCACCACCATAAATCCAACCCAAAATATCCTTTCTATGTCTGTTGGCTACATAACAAAATGTCTAACCCTAGTCACGCTTCCCCTCCATTCTTGGCTCAACCATGACTCTGCACATTATAAATCTGTACAAAGACAAATGTGCATTGTACTCATTTAGTACCTGTACTCAAGAAATCTTTTCCATATGGACTGGAGAGTAAACATTTTAGTTAGAAGGAAATAAAGGATTTCATTTTAGCCCTTTGCAGTCTTTCCAGTCATCACCTTATCACCTGTAGTCAGCAGACACCGAAAAGCTTTTATTAACAAGTTTCAGGACGGTTCTGCATTCATAATTAAACTCTTCTGTAAAAACCCATCTCTGTTTTCAGGATTACCTAAGCACTCGTGGCATATGGTAAAGCAGGTGTTTGCCAGCAAATGTTTTTTAGAAGATCTTTTCAAGACCAGAAACTGGTTTCTCCTTCTAAAATTAGAATATTACAATTTTAGCTTGGATTCCCTGACCCTTCCAATTACATATTAATTTCAGCCTACTAAAGAAGCCACAGGCTGATTAGGTGCTGCCAAAAGAGGTGCAGTTATGCTGGTTTTCTTCAAGACCTGAGTAAGCTTCACAGACGTGATTTATGCCAAGACTACATACGATCTGGAAAAATAAGCACATATGTGCCCAGCCACATTGGGATGCTGTGGACTCACTCACAGTGGAGATCAGGAGCAGTGCTGAGTCTAGCCCACCAGGCTCCTCTGTCCATGGGATTATCCTGGCAAGAATACTGGAGTGGGTTGCCATTTTCTCCTCCAGCGGATCTTTCCGACTCAAGGATAGGACCCGCATCTCCTGCAGCTCCTACATTGGCATGTAGATTCTTTACCACTGAGCCACCTGGGAAGCCCTGGAACTCGGGAGAACATCTCCTAAAAGACATCCCAGGATCTTGCTCCTCTCCAGGATTAACTGATCCTCAGTTTCAAGTCCCAGCCCTCAGGCTTACAAACTCAAAAACACACGCGGCACTCTACCAAGCTGGATGCATTTTCAAAGGTGAACTTTCATAAAACAAGCTTCTGGACCAATACAGAACATTAAAATGCTAATAAGTATGGTTAACAACAACAAAAAAAAATAATAATAACTATCTTTCTTAGATATTAGAAAACTATTGGATATTAGGGACTAAAAAATTTAAAGTTCACCTGATCACTCTATTCTGTCCCATAGCTAAGCTCATGAAAGACAAATCATAGTCATAAGATTGCTTTGGTAAGCACAGAAATCAAAGAAAAGGAGACTTAGATGTCCTTACAAAATGTACCTCAGACAAGACAGCTAAGGAAATGTCATTCCTACAAGAATTCATGTCAACGGGCCACACTTCTCCACAGAGAGCTAGCTGTGCCGTGTTGAAGCCCCCCTCATTCCACATGCCTTCTAACTGCCCTTTCAGGCTTAGCTACATAATTCACAGAGCTCAACCCAAAAGAAAAATGTGGAGCTCATTGCTCAAAAAGTGGGATAAAAGTGCCACAAAGATTCCAAAATGCAAAATGTCTCCTTCCTTCCATTCTCTGTCTCTTTTTCCCCCTCCCTCCTTCCCTCTTTTTCCTCCTCCTCCTCCTCAACCCATCATGGTATTATTTAATTTGCCACTTAAAATCTGCTTCCGTCAGTAAAGAGATACTGACAGGGCCAGTAGAGACCCTCACAGGCACCCAAGAGCCCTGGTCCCGTAGCTCGGCCTAAGTGTGCAACCCACCAGAGAGCAGGTTCCCTCTGCTAGCAGGTCCCTCCCTGGCTGGACTGACAGGGTCTGAGCCGGGGGCACTGAAGTCAAGTGAAGAGAAGTGAAGTGATCTGCCCTTGCAATGTGGCATGTGCCCAGGCCATCCCAAAGAACTGCAACCCCTGAGTCTGAGCACAGTCAGTACCTGGATCGGGAGTGGGCAAGGGGTTCACTCCTGTTGCACTCGATATGCCAGCAAATTTGGAAAACTCAGCAGTGGCCACAGGACTGAAAAAGGTCAGTTTTCATTCCAATCCCAAAGAAAGGCAATGTCAAAAAATGTTGAATCTATCACACAATTGCACTCATCTCACACACTAACAAAGGAATGCTCAAAATTCTCCAAGTCAGGCTTCAACAGAAAGTGAACCACGAACTTCTAGATGTTCAAGCTGGATTTCGAAAAGGCACAGGAACCAGAGACCAAGTTTCCAGCATCTGTTGGATCACTGAAAAAGCAAGAGAATTCCAATAAGACATCTACTTCTGCTTTATTGAGTACGCCAAAGCCTTTGACTATGTGGATCACAACAAACTATGGAAAATTCTTCAAGAGGTGGAAATACCAGACCTCCTGACCTGCCTCCTAGAAATATGTATGCAGGTCAAGAAGCAACAGTTAGAACTGGACTTGGAACAATAGACTGGTTCCAAATTGAGAAAGGAGTATGTCAAGGCAGTATATTGTCACCCTGCTTATTTAACTTATCTGCAGAGTACATCATATGAAATGTCAGGCTGGATGAAGCACAATATGGAATCCAGATTGGTGAGAGAAATATCAATAACATCAGATATGCAGATGACACCACCCTTATGGCAGAAAGTGAAGAGGAACTAAAGAGCTTCTAAATGAAAGTGAAAGAGGAGAGTGAAAAAGTTGGCTTAAAACTCAACATTAAGAAAACTAAGATCATGGCATCTGCTCCCATCACTTCATGGCAAATAGATGGGAAAACAGTGGAGCAGTGATAGACTTTATTTTGGTGGGCTCCAAAATCATTGCATATAGTGACTGCAGCCATGAAATTAAAAGAAACTTACTCCTTCTAAGAAAAGTTATGACCAACTTATACAGCATATTAAAAAGCAGAGACATTACTTTGTCAACAAAGGTCCGTCTAGTCAGAGCTATGGTTTTTCCAGTGGTCATGTATGGATGTGAGAGTTGGACTATAATGAAAGCTGAGCACCGAAGAATTGATGCTTTTGAACTGTGGTGTTGGAGAAGACTCTTGAGAGTCTCTTAGACTGCAAGGAGATCCAACCAGTCCATCCTAAAGGAAATCAGTCCTGAATATTCATTGGAAGGTCTGATGGTGAAGCTGAAACTCCAATACTTTGGCCACCTGATGTGAAGAACTAACTCACTGGAAAAGACCCTGATGCTAGGAAAGATTGAAGGCAGCAGGAGAAAGGGACGACAGAGGATGAGCTGGCTGGATGGCATCACTGACTCAATAGACATGAGTTTGAGCAAGCTTCGAGAGTTGGTGATGGACAGGGAAACCTGGCGTGCTACACTCCATGGGTACCAAAGAGCCGGACAGGACTGAGCAACTGAACTGACTTCAAAACCCCATTGAGTCACTGTGGTTCTGCCAGCATAGGGTGGGAATGTCCGCCACCACGCTTTATACCAAGACACCAAGGCGTGTGTATATTTGGACCCTGACTGTCTCTGCATCTAGACTCCCACCCAGTCAAGACAGGAGCAGGCCTGGACCAGGGTGCCAGGAGGTGAAGAAGCAGACACCCAAGCACCTGTCCCAGGGAGGCTGGGCTCCATGCTCCTGGTCATGCTCAGGTGTCCCATCAGACTTCACTTACAAAAACTACAAACTCAAAGGTAAAATCATCCAGAATTTCAAGACAGCAACTACAGAGCACTTCACCCCAAGCACAGAGCCCTTCTGGTGAGACCATCTTGTATGACTGTAAAGCTGGCCTGCTTGTCCCAAGTTCTGTTTTCTTTTAAATGTCACTGGGTATGCCACAGCTTCAACTAGCAAACATAGTCCGATTTTGCCTATAGCTACAACTTGATAGCTTACTTCAAGAAAATAAAAGTTCCTCTTTAATTAACCAATTACCTTTTAAACTGATATTTTAAAGGGTAAGCAACTTCCACAATGTGTATTTATTTCATAGTCAAACTAAAAGGAGCATTCTTATTTTCCTTATTTCCAAGCCCTTCTATAGCCCCAAACAGTGACAACATCGACCACTGGCCAAGTGTAGCAATAGCCACAGACTGAAACTGCCTCAAGAATGCATTTATCTCCATTCATTTATTTATTCAATGGATTTAACAGATCTTGTGTGCGTACATACCAGGCATTATGCTGTGTGTTACGAAGTTCAAGAAGCACACAGTCCCTTGAAGAGCAGACACTGGAACAGAGAAGACACACAGAAGTGGACAACCTCGTTTGGTAAGTGCTATGAGACCATCTGTCGTGGAAGCACAGAGGCAGGGCATTCAACCCAGCCTGGTGGAGTAAGATGAAGGTTTTCCAGACATTTTCCATCAAGGAGTGAGAACATTTTCCCCAAGAATACGGAGAGCACCTTGGAGTTACACATTCCTTTTTCCTCAGATCTGTCATATGAGAACACACCACCTCCTCCAAAGTTCCAAGTAGTCTTGCCCCTCCCTCCCCACCCCCCCAAAAAAATCAACCTAGATCTGTTCAAGACTTCAGAACCAACTACCAATTTACAAGTAATATAGGGGATAGGGGACCATATTAAACTGGCCACAAGGAATGCAGTCAGCAAAATCCTGTGAGAAACTCTTAAGAGGACAATTATCTCCATTTCTTCAAAAAATAAACTACAAGAAAAAAATAGGTAGAAGGTCACTCAGTAGATTAACAGAGACTTAAAGGACATATCCACTGACTGCAACATGTGGGCCTTGTGTGGAAGTTTTTGTATCCTTGTGGGGGAAAACATCGTAACATTTATGAGACCAAGATAGTTAATGAAATTAAGGATCTGTTCATTGTCCAGATGTGATCATAACACTGTAGTTACAGTTAAAGAGGCAAGAAGGTATAACGGATAGGGCTCCAAGCTTTGGGAACACATTTCCTGGTTTCAGACATCTCTTCGGAGACAGGGCAACAAAACTCTGAGTAACATGGCTTACTCAATGGTTGCATGTCCTCATCTCTAACACAGGAAATAATAATGGCAGTTGCTTCATTAAGTTGTTGGAGGATTATGAGATGTACCATGAAAAAGCATTCAGTGCAGTGTCTGGTTCACAATAATCATCCACACTGTTTTTATTACCACTGAGGTGATGAGGAACCTTTTTAAAACCTTTCTATTGATTGCCCTCAGCTCAGTTACTCTGGACTAGATTCCTTCTTCTGCCCAACCAGATGCCTTCAGGACATCAATTAAAGCGAGTTCACCATTCACATCTGTGCTCCTCCCTATTCTACGCCTCCCCTCCCAGCTGCCAAATTCATAAACCCACATTCCTTCTTTACTGCCCAATGGACTTGAAAAGTCCAGGAATCAAGGATTCTCCTGAAAATGGCTCTGGTTCATCTCCTTGGTTAAATCTCTTCAGATAAAATCTCTTTCAATGCATGCACTGATGCCCTAATTCACCCCAGTGGGGCCCAGGCAGGGTCCTCCCATCCCTGGCAATGGCAATCTCATGCTTCTTCCTCCACCTCAGGCTTATGTTGTGTGTCCTGGATTCAACAAACAATTTCATTATTTGCTGCTTATCACTGCCTTTAGGCTACAGAACCAAGTCTGAAAGTTTTCACCCTCTGCTGCAATTGTGACCCTTTCTCCACTTCAGAGCAGAGAAGGGCAAGCCACCTGGTAAATCCTTAAGACGAGGGTTGCCTTACACCTAACTCATTCCTCCAAGGCTACTTACTTGGTGCTTTGCACATGTAGACACCCCAAAATTCCCTCCTGTTTTTTATAAAGGAGGGAATTAGAAGAAGGAAATAAAGCTAGTTTATATGCCAGAGTCTGGAGAAAACAGCATACAAAGATGGGATGCTATTGGGAAACCAGTGTAGAGAAAGTGATAATGTTCTTAAAATCTCCCATTCTAAAAGGAAAAAAAAAAAACTCTAATTCTTCCTGACTTCTTAGGAATATACCTGGGCTGTCTATCATAGTTATGCTTTTAATTAGCTGTTCACGGCTCCTGGTAGATGATTTAACCTCTCTAGGCTCCAGCGTTTTCATCTATAACATGAGGATGTTGCATTATAGGAGCTCTGAAAAAACTCTCAGCTCTAAAGGTATGATTATAAATATTAGAAATAAAAGTCCCAGATGCAAATGTTGATCCAGTGTTGCAAGCAGGTAGACCCATAGTCACTGACACTATTTTCTCAATAACTGTTAACCAAAAATGTTTCATGACGACCAAAATGAACACTAAAAGAACTATTAACAGCATTATAAATTCTAATAATAGTAACATATATCAGTTGCCTTAAGTTGCATTACTAGAGTCACATAGTATTAGTCTAACGCCTTGGGAAATAGAATCATAATGTTAATATTAATAACTTACTGGCACAGAGTCCAGTGTATTTTCAAACGCTATCGATACATGGTAGCCAGTCTGACAGCTGCTGAGCTCGTTCATTTAATTAGGAATCTTGCCCTAGATGATGATGTCCTGTTCAAGCTTTAGAGACTGCATCATGCTAAGGGGAGACGCCCTGGGCTGAGCTAGAATAATTCTTTGCTTCCTCTTCCTCGCTCCCCTTTGTTCTCTGGAATTCAGGTATAAAATTGAACTATCAACCACTTTTGTTCAAGGCTGACCCACCTTAACCACCATGTTGGAATGCAGCCAATGCTATAAAAATATATCTAGAGACAGACATTATTTCCAGGAAATTGAACAAGACTGAAATAAACGTTTGTAAATAAAATCACAGGCTCACAGTCGGCACAGAAGTAGGATTTCAGCTCAGTATCCTACCAGCTGGAATCTGTTTGGGGCCCATATTTTTACCTGTCCTGGAAACTCCATTACAATGAATATAACAGCCACAGTACATAAAGGCAAGGGTTTGTTAGGAGCCATAGCGAAAAGCTGCCTCAACTGTATGGGTGGTCTCAAAAGAAAAAAGGGTGGTCTCAAAAGAAAATCAACATAATCATGTCATCATTTTTCCTCACTGGCTACGGAAACATTATATTAGAAAGGAGGGGATAGGTGTAACTTAAAGAAGTAGTATTTTAGTGATGGAGGTCAAATCATCATTGCAGTCTTTCTTAAAGTTTTTGCAACTGAATGATGAAGCAGAAAAGAAATCTAGACACTTGGGTGCAAGAGCCAGCCATAGGAGCCAACCAACCATTAAAAGGAGGGTCAAAATTGACAGAAAGTGTAGCTGCTATTAGAGAATATGAAAGATGACCTTACAAGCACTGAGCTAAACTTCTTTTATTCTTAAAATATCTCATTGTACGTAGAGCATTACCTTGCATGTTCTTCATGAACACCAACCCAGGTAAGTTCACACAATGTCCTTAGGTTGGTTGCTTAACCTTCCAAGTTTGTGCGCTGTGCTTAGTCGCTCAGTCAGGTCTGACTCTTTGCGACCCCATGGACTGTACCCACCAAGCTCCTCTGTCCATGGGGATTCTCCAGTCAAAAATACTGGAGTGGGTTGCCGTGCCCTCTTCCTGGGGGTCTTCCCCACCCAGGGATCAAACCCAGGTCTCCCGCATTGCAGGCAGATTCTTTACCATCTGAGCCACCAGGGAAGCCCAAGAATACTGGGGTGGGTAGCCTATCCCTTCTCCAGGGGATCTTCCCGACCCAGGAATCAAACCGGGGTCCCCTGCATTTCAGGCGGATTCTCTACCAGCTGAGCTACCAGGGAAGCCCTAAACCTTCCAAGTTTAAAGCACCTCATTTTTATCTTAACCTGAAATTATTCCGAGCATCTGCAGTTGTAGAACACTTCTAAACAATTTCAGGCAACTTGGCTCGTCTAGAGAATCTTTAAGAAGCAATTTACAAAGTGACTCACTCTGGTGACCCAAAAGTATTTTCACATCTGGCAAGTACATCATTCACTCATTCAAGGGCACAGCAAGCACCTATTACATGCAAGGCACTTGGCAGAGTCAAGGGAGATCTGCAACTTCAATAGGACAACATCTTCCCCATCAGGGAGGCCACAGGCCAGTGCATCAGACACACGAGCCCATCAGGTGAGTATAACATGGAGATGCTCCCTGGAGCAGAAGAGGACAGCACAGTCTCAGGGCCCAACGCCAGCTGAAAAACATTCAGAACACACTGGAAACCTGAGGATACGCAAAACACTCTCATATCACTTCCATCTTTTGGAAATGAAGATATAAAAAACTCATAAACAAAGTCAGGAAAAGAAATCAGTGCTTTCACATATTATTTTAAATGCCTATCATTTCCTTTGTCTAGGTACCTATTTCACAGCTGCATTAATGCATATTTTAAATGACCTAAGACGTAAGTCAACATCTTTAAGAATAAAATTAATTCTCATTACACTTCAATTTAAGGTTTCCAAGTTGAAGCCACTAACCCTAGGAAAACAGATTCTTAAATAAAAGCAGGCTAGTAGCCAGAAGAAATTCAGGGGGGAAAAAAGTACAAACATATAAATGAAACATATATTGAACTTGAACACAGGGGAGGGTCTTTGACGCACAAAGTTCAGCAACCTAAAGCTACGCAGGGCTCTTCCGTGCGAAAGCGTCGGCTTGTCTATTGCTTCCTGATTGGATCCCCACTTGTAAGGTTTCTTTAAACTTCTATAGAATAAGCAAGGTCACTGCCTCACCATATTGAAAAGTTTTATCAAGAAAATGTCACAACCCAGTTGAAGTCATTCATTAACAATTATAATTTTTAAAAGTCAGCAGAGGAATTCGTTCATTCAACAGATGTTTATGATATACTGTATTTGTTTGCTTGGTCGCCACAACAACAAAATACCACAGACTAAGTGGCTTAAACAACAGAAATTGATCTTCTCACAGTTTGGGGGCAGGAAACGGAGATGAAGAGCAGCAGCATTCACTCTTCCAGGCCGCTTCCTTGGCTTACAGACGGTCACCTTCTTCGTCTTCACACGGTCTTTCCTCTGTGTGTGTCTCTGTCCTAATCTCCTCTTATTATAAGGACATTGTCATATGGGCCAAGGCCCACCTTAATAACCTTATTTGAATTTAATTATCTCTTTTAAAACCCTATCTCCAAATACATTCCATTCTGAGGTAATGAAGGTTAGAACTCACCTGTAAATTTTGAGGGGCCATAATTCAGTCCCTAACATACCTAACCTGTGCCTGAGAGAAGAGCACTGAAACACGTATGTTACCATAGGTAAGACAGAGGGCCAGGGCAAGCTCGACGCATGAAGCAGGGCACCCGAAGTCGGTGCTCTGGGACAACATAAAGGGATAGGGTGGGGAGGGGTTTGGGATGGGGGGGTTCAGGGTCAGGTGGACACATGTATATCTACGGCCAATTCATACTGAAAAAAAAAAAAAAAACAAGAGCAGAACATCAGTGTTTCACCCATCTTGATGGTACTTAATTTTTCATTAGTATCTTTCACATGTTAGTTACACATATGTAGTAATTTAAGGACCAATAATCAACAGGCATAAAATCTAATGACCCATGGACTATAACTGATAAATCATGCAACCATACCGAAAGAAAGAGCAGCAAACAGGAATGAAATGAAAGGTACAGAAAGAGGAATGAGCTACTTTCCATGACTAGATGCTGGAGCTTGTGAACAGCACAGAGAATGGGTGACCTTCATTCCGGTCACAAGGCCTACAGGTTCCCAGCTGCCCACCCAGAAGCTCATTTGCTTCAATTGCAGTAATGTTGTTGAACAGCACTAAACACATACGATTTCAATCAACCCAAGCAGGCTTTCCATACTTTAAATCTACTACAATATTGCTGCTTCCCTCTCTTTAACTGCTTGGTCCTGCAACTATCTTTACCAAGTATAATTTCCAGGATCCAGGAAGAGTCATGTCAGTAACCACCACATTACCAGTCTGTCCAGATCATAAAAATCATGTTAGGTAGCTTACGATCATCCTCCCAGACTTGCAATCCAAAGCCTTGGTCTTCTTCATTTCTTTGGTTCCTCCATTTTGGAGCATGAGTTGTATTAATTGTAGGATCAGAATAGAAAAAATTAACTTATTTCAGGCCAGAGCTTAAATTAACTCCATGAAAACAACGAGTTAAGTAGTTTTAAAATATCAGTAACAGCAGGAATGAAGGGCAGGAAAATAGTACACCATTTCTGAAGGGGAATTTAGAAATAAATGTCAAATTCTTTGCCTTAAAATTACATATTTTTGACCCATTAATTCCATAAATAGAAAATTTCCCCAAAGATGTGCATTAAAATGTGAGTGCCTTTATATTCCTTACCTGATATATAGCATCAAAATCTGGAAACAACCTTAACACTCAAAGTAAAGAAATTATGGAACATTCAAAAGACAGAATACCAAAAATGTCTACTAAAAATATTTATGGATATGGAAAATGCTTCAACTATAATTAAGTTTAAAAATTTTAAACTGTGCAAAACAGTGCTATACCATAACCCCAGAGTTTTCAACTATACCACATTTATTTTGGGTATGCGCTACATATGAATTTATTTATGTCCTGATTTTAGAATTCAATTTTTCTTAAGATGAAATTACACACAATAAATCTGTTAAAATATACAAAAGCAACACAATATTGATACTAAAACAAAAATGAGTGAATCCTGGAGGTCAACTAGAACATTTTAAAATTCTCCACACAAGACCACCGGATGCCACAGCAGATACATACCTTCCTTTCATCCACCTCAGCAGTTCTCCAAATGTCATATACATAAACACTTCTGCCCCATGTAACACACACAACTCTTCTACACTCTTTTCTATGATTGAGTCAAAGGATTTTTTTATGGGTGCTTTGACTTTAACCTCCAGTGACTACTATATGTATATACATATGTATATATATACACATATGTATATGTATATTTCTTTAAAAATGTATAGTTTATATGCATACATATAAAATGTACATTATGTGTTCCTTAAATATATATTTATATATTACACATATTTTAATATATATGTATCTATATATTAAATATATTTTATATGTATAAACAGATATATGTACATATATCCTTCATGTATATTTTATATACACACACATATAGCATATATGTGTATGCACTTATCTGTGTGAGTATGTGTTCCTTAAAAATGGACTATCTGGATATACACTAGAACAGTGGTAGAACGGTAGGTTAATTTGTTATTCTCTTGTACTTTTCATTAATCTGCAATCAGAAGAAAATATTACTATTTCAAGAAGATAACAGACAAGGCTTTTTCTTTTCCTTTCCTATATACCTGATCATGTTACAAGGAAATCAGAAAAAACAATGTCTCTTATCTAGCATTTCCCAAGTTAATGATTCAGAACCACTCTACCTAAAATTCGATCCTTCAACCACAGCCGGGTATAACTCCTGTCTCTCTCAAGAGGCCTACTCAGAATTGCTTGTCCATACATTAGATAACCTCAAATTGCTTTGCTTCTGGAATTCCTTCACTTTTTATTTTTCTGGTCTGCTGCCTCTGAGCCTGTTTTCAGTCAACCAGCCGCTTCCTCTTCCAGCATGCTGTTTTTATCTGCTTTTCAGTGAGAAACTAGATAATTATGTCATCACTGTTCCGAATTTAGACGCGCCAATCAATCATTCCAAATTTAGACGTGCCAATCGATGGGGTTTAACATCGCACCTATAGCCTCAACACACGTGCTTTTATTTTAATGCATAAACTCGGACATACACTTTCGTTTCACAAAGACCTTCTTTGTCCTCCACATTCTTTAAAAGCTGAGTGTGCTGAGGATGAACTACGTGCCTCGAACTGCCCCAGTGCTCTACAAGACTAACCCTTCGGGCTTTCACAACAGCCTTAAGAGGTAAGGAAAAGAACCCCCATGTTACAGCATGGATTCAGGGAATAAACCCAGGCATGCTGCTTCTCACAGATATGTTATCAGATAACTGGCCTCAGAGTAAGCGAGGTACTTTTAAAGAAAATGATATGCCCAAATTTTCTTGTCATTGTGCAAATAATAATCTTGTATATTCACTAGGACTCAGTTTTCATAAAATCTTAGCAATCATGAAGACCTTCAAAGCTATCTTAGTCATGGAGTCAAACCCTTTTGTAAATAATAGATAATTTCCACTTTTCACATTATAAAAATTAACCACTTCTTTCACAAAGGAAGAGACCCAGTGAGTTCACAATTCTGTTCTCCATTCCCACACTCAAGGCTTTCTTCACATATGAATATATGTTGAATTAATATAATAGTTTAAAACGTGTGTTTTGAAGACTGGCAGCCCTGGTTTGAGTCCCAACTCTGCAATTTATGAGCTCTGTGGCTGTAGGCAAAGCTCTCAACCTCACTGAGTCCCAGCTTTCTTACTGGCCAAATAGAAGTAACTGTACCCACAACCTCTGAGTCTTTGTAAGGATGAATTAAATAACACATGTGAAGTACACAATACCTGTCACTTAGTAAACGCTTAATAGAGGTTCTTAACATTTATAAAGTTTCATGCCAGTTCAGCATTCAGCCAGATGTTCAGTTTCACAAAATAGGCCTTGTATGCAAATCAAGAGTTCATTACAAAAAGCCCTTCAATTACAACCCCCCCTCAGAATTACCTATTAGGAAGCAAAATGCAGAATGCTACTAATTACTTTTCTGAAATCAGTAAGTGCTTAACCAGAAGATATTTTTTAAGGTAGGCTAATTTTAGCCTCAAAAGATAAATTTTTCTTTGAAGCAAAAATGAGATACTAGGCCTGTTGCTCTTGTTAACCTAGTTTTTCAAAAAATATACACAAATTCTAGCTTTTGAAAATCCTACTGTTCTAATTTTTGACTCTACAGTTTCCTATTGTCATCATCCTACATTGGATTGCACACACATTGAGAGCCTTGACTCAGCCTCTCACCGTTAACAAGGTAATAGCATGTGTCATAGAGCCTTGTGGCTATTACATGAGACATCACAAGGCGCTTCGTGTAATGCTTCTAAACAGCATGCAGAAAGCACTTGCTGGATGTAGCAGTCATTCATTAACTACATAAATCTTTCTTTATAAATTGAATAGCAGAGACCAACTGTTCACATCTGGTAGTGTATGCAATTGTGGAAAGCACAAATCCTGAACTGGGTAATGATTATGAAGAATTATAGATATCACTGTTCAGCAAGTTATCAAAATTTCTTAGCAACAAACCTGCACTCCTTCTGGATAAAATATCACAGGGATTCCAGTAAGAAGGCCAATCACATTATAACTTTGAAATGGCATTTGGAGCCTTTGCATTTCCCTAACAGACACCTGCAATTACTAAGCTCTGAATTTTGGAGTGGTGATTATTTGATGTTTGTGAGGATCAATGTTTGAGTTCAAAGAAGTATAAGACATTCCTTCTTGTACAAAGCACAGGATGTGTGTGAGGCAGTGGGTCTCATCCTGGCTGCATATAAAAACCAGCTGGGTGAGGAAATCAGATCTGAAAGAGACACGTGCACCCCAATGTTCATCGCAGCACTGTTTATAATAGCCAGGACATGGAAGCAACCTAGATGCCCATCAGCAGATGAATGGATAAGGAAGCTGTGGTACATATACACCATGGAATATTACTCAGCCATTAAAAAGAATTCATTTGAATCAGTCCTAATGAGATGGATGAAACTGGAGCCCCTTATACAGAGTGAAGTAAGCCAGAAAGATAAAGAACATTACAGCATACTAACACATATATATGGACTTTAGAAAGATGGTACGATAACCCTATATGCAAAACAGAAAAAGAGACACAGAAATACAGAACAGACTTTTGAACTCTGTGGAGAAATGTGAGGGTGGGATATTTCAAAGAACAGCATGTATATTATCTATAGGGAAACAGATCACCAGCCCAAGTGGGATGCATGAGACAAGTGCTCGGGCCTGGTGCACTGGGAAGACCCAGAGGAATCGGGTGGAGAGGGAGGTGGGAGGGGGGATCAGGATGGGGAATACGTGTAACTCTATGGCTGATTCATATCAATGTATGACTAAATAAATAAATAAATAAAAATAAAAACCAGCTGGGGGACTGAGGAACGGGTGATCCCAAGGAAGGCGATTCCCCTAGGAAACTCAAGCCAATAAAAACCGGGTCCTGGGATGGGGCCTCGGCATCTGTAGTGTTTTGTTTTAAAGTTTCCCAGGTAATTCTAAAACACAGTGAAGAAAGAACTATATGTGTCAGGAGAAACAAGAGAAGCAGGCAAGAAAATTCTGGAAAAAGAGATCAGGCCATTTTACCCCATTTGTAGCTGGCCTTTTCACTCTGTTTTCTTTGCTGCACAGAAGTTTCTAAGTGTGGGGTCATCCCACTTGTCTATTTTTGCTTCTGTTGTCTGTGCCTTTGGTGTCCTACCCGCCCCCCCCAAAAAAAAACCACTGTCAAATCCAATGTCAGGAAGCTTTTCCTCTACGTTTTCTTCTAGGAGCTTCATAGTTTGAGGACTTTACATTTAAGACTTTAATCCATTTTGCATTAAGTTTGGTATATGGTATAAGGTGAGGGTCCATCTTCATCTTTTTGCATGTGGATATCTAGTTTTCTCAACACTATTCATTAAAAAAAAAAAGAAGACTGTCCTTCTCCTAATGTATAGCCTTGGCACCCGTGTTGAAGATCACTTGACTAAATACTTGATGATTTATTACTAAGGCTTCTTTTTCAACATACATAAAGCAAATCCGTGTTCCTTTTGTATATATTATTTTGTAATCTGCTTCCTTCATTTAAAATAGATAATTGATGATTACTTTCCCTTGTAATATTGTTTTTTCCTATTATTTTAAAGGCTTTACTCTGAAAGTAACACATGCTCAATGCAAATGAGAAAGATAAAGAAAAAAGTATAAGTAATCAGTAATCCCACAGCCAAAGTTAACCACTGCTAACAGTTTGGTACATTTATCCAGAACATTTTCTTTTCTGAAAATGAAAATCTTTTTCCAGATTGCAGTCTCATATGCTACTATTTTCCACCCACTTACACTTTTGGTACCTGACCTAGAGCCACAAATGAAGCAGCATCTAGACCAGTGCCTCACACATAGAAGGCACTCAAATACTTGTTGAATGAATGGAATGAATGAAGAGATGTGTGACCTCAATTAATTTAGTTAGTCCAGTTAGGAAGCAAACAAATACAAAGATAACTACAGGACAGGATGGTAAATGTTACAACAGAGCTGTGACAGGCGCACCAAAGCACAGAAGAACACTCAGAATATTGGGTCACTTCCTCCAAAAGAGGCGGTGCCTACTTTGAGTCTTAGAGAAGGACCACAAGAAGACACGCAGGTGAACAAAAAAAGGAAGAACAATCAGGAAGGGCACCAAAGCAGCAAGCAAAGGAAAGGAATAAGAGAACAGCGTAAGGAGGAAACAGCAGAGTTCATCTCCAAGGGAAGATAAGAGTAAGTGTGTATCTGTGCACATATGTGTGTGCATGTGTGATCATGTTTGAGGGACAAAGAACTGTGTGGCAGAATACCAACTCAGGAAGCTGATAAAGCATGAGGAAGGCAAATCATAGAGGGCTTTGAATGTACCCTCAAGAATTTCAACTTCATCTTGAAAACTATGGGAGCAACTAAGGCATTCAAGAACGAAACCTATATACTCAATGTGGTACACAGTTCTCTGGCTGTTCTTTGGGCGGGCGACAAGACTGGAAGCTGTGAGCAGTTCTGCTGCATGATTCTAAGTTAAAAGTGATGTGGGTCTGACTCACCCAGCACAGCGGTGTGAGAGGGGAAGGGAGAGGACAGAGATCAGCTAGCAAGTATTAAAGCAGAAGGGTCACTAGGGCACGGTGAGTAATTAGGTTTGGTTACTACGAGGAGGAAGAGTCCAGACAACCCCCAGCTTTCTAAAAAGCAGGGTCACAAGAGAAAAAGCGGTTGAAAAACAAAAAAGGTTGAGTTCCACTGGGTACATGTGGAGTGTGAGGTATCTGGGACGCAAGGAAGGGGAGGCACAGAGAAATGGACCTGGGAGCAGAGCACAGAGCTGCGAGCAGGGAGAAAAAAGAGAGGAGGCCGGGGACAAGGAGCACGAGACGGGGATGAGGAGGGCGTGCCTGGAAACAGACTGGGAAGGACAGAGTGACAGGGTGGGACAGAATGTCACAGAGCGGCACTCAGGAAAGGAAGGACACAGCTCACTATCGTAACAGCAGAGCTGGTAAGAACTCATCTTAAAAAGAAAAAAGGAGTTTTAAGCAGAAAAAGGTGATTAAGACAATATGACAGAGGAAGACACTTAGAAAAATAAGAAACTATAAGATCAGTAAAAAGAGTAAAAAGTAGAAACTCTCTAAACACAGGAAGACAAACCCCTGAATCACTTAAGAACTGGCTGTCTTTCATCATACCACTCTATCCTATCTCTTACCAATACCGGATACAGCATCTATCATTTCCCCACCTGCATCACACAAAACAAGGTAAAACTTGTCAACTTCATAGAAGGTGTGACTGTACTCTAGATTCAGATTCTGGCACCACTGTCCCTGTGATGATCTGACTTCTTTGGTGGGCAGAATCCACCCAGACCTCAATTACTGCAGCCTTTTGTTATCTTGTAAAGGGGAGCGTGGGGGGAGACAGAAGGAAGAAAAGAAAGGAAGGGAAGGGGAAGGAAGGAAGGAAGGTAGAGAGAAAGAAAAGAGGGGAGAAAGCAAAAAAGAGAAAGAAAAATGGAAGAGGAGAGAGGGAGGAGGAAAAGAAAGGAGAGAAAGAGAAACAACTTAAAAAGAAGGGCAAAGAGCAATTCAGAAAGTCAGAAAATGTTCTTGAAGCTCTACCAGAAGACCTCACACGGGATCAAACATTTCTGTTCACACACTAACTGGTATTTTCAGAGCTCTCCAGAGCCTCCCTCTGAGCTGCTTGCCTGTTTCCCGACTTTAATGTTGGCCAGCGGGACTGAGCAGGCAGACAGAGCTTCTCATTATGGCAGAGCAGAGGGAGGGTGGCCAAGCTTCGCACCAACATACACTGCAGATGCAATCCCCCTCGGCTCAGAGAAAAACTATGATGCTGGAAAGGCCTCAAGCCCGTGCACTCTGCCAGCATTACACAAATGAGTGTTCATGAGAGAAAAATAAACTCAGCAGCAACACTGAGCATCCTCTCAGGGACAGGGTGAGGGTGGCAGCTTCCTCCAGAAGGGACAGAGACGGGAAGAAAACACGCGGGACGAAGCACCCTTAATTATTAATGAGTACTCTGCCCTATTTTTAGACAGGTTTAATGAATGGACTGATATTTTAACTTGGTAACAAAGACTGGGACCCAGCATCCAAAGGAACTATTAAACAAGAATAGAAAGCTCAGTGTCCACCCCTGGTCCATGTGATTCCAAATATAAGTTCAGAGAAATTTAGCAGCTTTACCTCTACTTGTTTCCTCATGAGGAAAGCAGGGCTAATATTAAATCCTCAAACAGAAGATTTAAGTAAACTACTATAAATGCTGAAATGGTGCCATGAAAGATGGGTAACTATCATTACATCATCGATCTCTGGTGATAATGTTCAGATGAGCTCATGAACAAAGGCCCCGTGTTTATTCTTAGAAAAATTTAACACTATCCAGATTTTGCTTATTAATGTACCAATATGCAGACGTTGAGACCTCAGCCCTGAAGTAGAATTGCATGCCACCCTCCAGGGAAAGAAAGTGGCCTATTCCATCATAGCACCTGCAGAAATGGTCTCAAAATAGCTGTCTTAAAACTACAATCCCATGCTAAGCAACATCTTGTCAGAGAATTTGACATGTCTTCTAAGATATGGACCAAATGTTGGATGAATTTAGTCACCTCAAAACTATAGTATAACCATAAATGCATGGTTTAAATAATTTGATATTGTTAGGAGATAAAAATTTTCATATAAAGCCATAATTCTATTAGATCAGTGTATTTACTAGGTGGTATTCTCAGGAGTACAGATCAGTAACATCTATCCAAAATGCACCAGCTTTAACAGAAGTCCTTGGGTCTTTCACGACACTTGTATATTTACATTAGCTGGCTAGTAAAATGTAAACAAGCCTTAGTTTTCGTTTTGTTTTTTTAAAAAAGGTATAGTCTTAGAACTACAAATTAACAAATGGAATAATTTCAAGGACCATAATGTTTGTGAAACCCCATTTACTATGTTTTGTCTTTAAAATGGGAATGTGCACGTACACATTCTAAGATTGGGAAATATCCACTAAGACTACCATTACCACATTGAGCAATAGAGCTATATGCATGAAAGTCAGTTTGCTCATATTCTTTAACATAATCCCATCTCTCAAGGGTGTATTATAAGGAATAGAATCAAATCCCTTCTTACATTCAAAACAACAAAGCACCCAATTCCCTGCTTAGAATAAACACCAGGAAGAGTTAAGGCATGTCAGATCATAATTCTGACAAATATTTCCTCCCACATGTAAAGAGCTCTTTTAAAGGAGATCAAGAATGGAAAAAAAAAGTCTCAAAACATAAACACAAAACCATGATTCTGTTTCTTCTTTATATTTCTGAATTTATGGACTGAATAACAATGAGCTTTATTCTGTTTACAATAAGCAGGGGAAATGATTAAAATGATATTATAGAAGAATATGTAATGGCATGGGGAAGTGTTCATAACACTATAGATTGTTAAAATAATAAAATGCATATTTTAAGACAACATATACATTAAGGTCCTAAGTTTATCACAGAGAATACACATACGCATGCACACACCACATAAAAAAACTCCTGCACCCATATAAACCCCAGAGGAAAAAGAAGCAAAATTAATTTTTCTAATATGTCACCTCTAAATGGCTGGATTGCTAATAAATTTTTTCCTATTTTTCAGGATTTTCCTATTTTCTACAATAACCATGACATTTAAAGTCAAAGTAGCATCTAACCTGTTTCGAATATTGTGGAAACTAAATGATATCATTCTCAGGGTATAGCACAAAACTCAGTACCTACACATAGTAAATACGCTGAGCACCAAACAATTGATGCTTTTGAACTGTAGTGTCGGAGAAGACTCTTTAGAGTCCCATGGACGGCAAGGAGATCCAACCTGTCAATCCTAAAGGAAATTAGTCCTGAATATTCATTGGAAGGACTGATGCTGAAGCTGAAACTCCAATATGTTGGCCACCTGACGTGAAGAACCAACTCATTGCAAAAGGCCCTGATACTGGGAAAGACTGAAGGCAGGAGGAGAAGAGGACCACAGAGGATGAGATGGTTGGATGGCATCACTGACATGATGGACATGAGTTTGAGCAAGCTCCGGGAGTTGGTGATGGACAGGGAAGCCTGGCGTGCTGAAGTCCATGGGGTATCAAAGAGTCAGACACTACTGAACAACTGAACGGAACTGAACTGAAACATTAGTTTAAAATTTTACGTAAAATAAATGTAGTAACTTTTATTCTTGTAATCTTATTTAAATTCTTTTTTCTTAATGTGTACTTATACCGGGAGATGTCCTCAAGAAACATGAAATTTACAGAGACAGTGAGTCCCTGGTATTGTTTTGCTTTGTTAATCAGAAGACAGTATAATATTATAAATTAGTAGGCTCCTAAGAAGGGTACACTAAACATACTTTTCAAAATGGTGCTTTGTTTTCATGCTTTGTGAGAAGCTATAAGAAGGTTTCTCAAGGGCTCAAAGAGGGAGATATTACCACCCTATCATCTATGGTCCTCAAAGCTATTTATTCTCAAAGACACTGTTATAATTCAGTGGTGTTAGAAGGATACAGCTAATTTCAACAGGGACTAATAAGTGATCAGGAGAGAGATCAAAAGAACGCACTTCATGGAATCACACAGTAAAGCAAGTCCCCAAGAATCAACAATACTTAATCCAAATCCTGTCTTTCAAACCACTAAACTAAAAAATTTCCAAAAGAAAATAGCCTTGGGATGTGAAGGAGCAGACAGAAAGCCCGTGAACACTTTACACACTCAAGTTTGCCACTGCCCTTCCAGCGACCCAGGAGGGCCCGCCCACTTGGCCCCCAACCTTGGGACGTGGGTCTTGTAAACTAGCAAATAATCCTCAGAAGCACTCCGAGATGGCAGAGCAAAAGGTAAAGAACGGAAAAGTACTGTTTCCTTCTTCTAATAGTGGAATGATACTCTAACCTTTGTTACTGTAATTGAAGTCCATCCGCAGAGAAGATTACGAGAAGAGCTAGGCAGTCCAGGGGAAGGAGGTGGCTGAGAATTAAGAGAGCCCAAGGACTTACAAGTCAGGGCAGAGACACACTTCACACCAGGGCTGGCTCCACACAGGGTCTCTTTCTCTCACACTGATGCCACCACACTCCACTACACCCACAGCGGAGCAAGAGGGGTCAGCAGCAGCCCTTCTTTCTCACACTCAGCCCACTGAGGAAGACGCCAAATAAACAAGTCAATAAACACAGGTAGATGAAGATGGTCAAAATGCATAAGCTTCCAGATATAAGACAAGAAAGTACCATGGATACAATGTCCAACATGATTAATATAATTAAAACTGCTGTATGGTATATATGAAAGTTGTCAAGAGAATAAATGAAGCCAATCAAACCAGTCCATCCTAAAGCAAATCAACCCTGAATATTCACTGGAAGGACTGATGCTGAAGCTGAAGCTCCGATACTTTGGCCACCTGATGTGAAGACCCCACTCACTGGAAAAAGACTCTGATGCTGGGAAAGTCTAAGGGCAGGAGGACCAGGGGGTGACAGAGAATGAGATGGCTGGATGGCATCATCGACTCAATGAACCTGAGTTTGAGCAAACTCGGGGAGATGGTGAGGGACAGGGAAGCCTGGCGTGCTGCAGTCCGTGGGGTCGCAAAGAGTAGGACACGACTGAGCAACTGAACAACAGCAAAGAAAATAAATCCTAGGAGTTCTCATTACAAGGAAAATTGTTTTCTTGTTCTTTTATTTTTTATCTATATGAGATGATGGATGTTCACTAAACTTTCTGAACTTATCGTGGTAATCATTTCATGATTGCCAAATCATTATGTTGTACACCTTAAACTTACATGGTGTTGTATATCAATTATATCTCAATAAAACTTAAGAAAAAAGACACACACATAAACACACAAAAAACACAGGTGTCCAACTGCCTGGAATATCCCATTCCCTCTCTAGACTAGGCCCTCTTTGGAAGGATTTTATTTAACTGCTCTTGATAAGCTCTAAGAACACTTCAGCCAAAACCAAATAAAACAAACAAACAAAATTAAACAGTATTTGTTCAAAGGTTGGAGGATGGGGGGCACCCGTCTTTCTCTTTATTTTTTGCTCTTTCTTCCCTGTTTCATACTCCCTCACCTGTTGCCCGGGATTCCCAAGAGACTCAGTGGTAAAGAATCCACCTGCCAATCCAAGAGACACAGGCTCGATCCCTGGGTCAGGAAGATTTTCTGGAGGAGGAAATGGCAAACCCACTCCAGTATTCTTGCCTGGAAAGTCCCATGGACAGAGGAGCCTGATGGGTTACAGTTCACGGGGTTGCAAAGAATCGCACATGACTGAGGCGCATGATGCATGCACCTGTTACCCAGCAATGACAGGCGACATACGTGCCCACAAACTAAACCTATTCACAAATCTGCTCTCATTCAATGCAGAGAATCCCTTCAAAGCATTTTTAAAAGATTTATTCCAATAAGAACATTCATGTGCAGCTGGTGGGAATGCAAAATGGTACAGTCACTTTAACAAATAGTCCAAATTTTAAATGTAAGTATTTGTTTACTATATAACCCACCAAGGGCACACCTAGGTGTCAACCCAACATATTAAAATATGTGTCCATATAAAAGCTGCACAGGAATGTTCCTAACAGCATTATTCATAATAGCCAAAAAATGGAAAACAACTCAAACCTCCATGCTGGGGAATAGTTAATATATGATATGCCATACAACAGAATACTATGCTGGAGAAGGCAATGGCACCCCATTCCAGTACTCGTGCCTGGAAAATCCCATGGATGGAGGAGCCTGGTGGGCTGCAGTCCATGGGGTCTCGAAGAGTCAGACAGGACTGAGCAACTTCACTTTCACTTTTCACTCTCATGCATTGGAGAAGGAAATGCAACCCACTCCAGTGTTCTTGCCTGGAGAATCCCAGGGACAGGGGAGCCTGGTGGGCTGCCGTCTATGGGGTCACCCAGAGTCGGACACGACTGAGCGACTTAGCAGCAGCAGCAGCAGAATACTATTCAGCAATATAAGGAATAAAGTACTGATTTATACTGCAACATGCTGCTGCTGCTAAGTCACTTCGGTCGTGTCCGACTCTGGGCGACCCCATAGACGGCAGCCCACCAGGCTCCCCCATCCCTGGGATTCTCCAGGCAAGAACACTGGAGTGGGTACTGCAACATGAATGAACCTCAAAAATATCCTAAGGGAAAAAAGCCAAAACCAAACCAACACATATTGTATGATTCCACTCATATGAAATAGTCAAAAAAGCAAATCTAGAAATGCAGAAAGTGGAATAGTTGTTGCCGAGGGCTGAAGATAGGGGAAAGGATTAACTATAAATGGGCAGAGGAGTTTTATGGTGATGAAAATGTTCTAAACTAGATTGTGGTGATGCCTGTATAGCTCTGTAAATTAACTAAAGACTATTGAATTATATAGATAAAATGAGTGAGTTTTATGATAAACTATACCTCAATATAAGAAAAGTTATAAGAAAAGTGCACAGTGCCTAGACTACCAAAAACACAAGGTTTATTCTACTCCTACTGCACTCCAAGTCTGGGTAATCCCTATGCTTAATGAATTTAAAATACAATGGAATATTACACAAATTTTTTAAAAAAGAGAAGCTTTAGGGAATTCCTTGGCAGTCCGGTGATGAGGACTCACTTTCATTGTCGAGGCCCGGGTTCCGTCCCTGGTTGGGAAACTAAGAACCCACATGCTACATCGTGCAGGCCAGAGAAAAAGAAAGAAAAGCTTTGACCTCCTGACTGATTTATTTATTAACCAAGAACTGTGTCTATAATGCAAGAAAACCAACCACAATCAACCAAGACCAATTTCAAGATGTTACCAGACAGCTGATATTACTTAAAAGAGTAAATCATCTAAACATCATTTGCAAAGACCTCCTGACTGATTTATTTATTAACCAAGAACTGTGTCTATAATGCAAGAAAACCAACCACAATCAACCAAGACCAATTTCAAGATGTTATCAGACAGCTGATATTACTTAAAAGAGTAAATCATCTAAACATCATTTGCAAATTGTCTCAATTCCAAACTCTTTCGTATTCTAACTGTCCATATATCAGTATAGTAAATAAAACAAATTTACCCCAAGTGTACAACTGGCTTCCAAGGTAAAGATAATTACAAGGAAAAAAATGTACTATGATTCCGGATTAGCTCTTCTAAGATTTCACTTAAAGTTAATATAATCCCAAAAAAAAAAAAAAAAAAAAGTTAATATAATCCCAATAGAACTGAGAGACAATTTCATGAATGACTTTTTCAAATAGAGGTTAAATCTCTGAATCTGGGTGGAAATTTTAAATTTCAAGCCTAAAATAAAATCCTGATTTCAAAATATACATGACCATTTAAAATGGTATACAAACTCCGGGAGCTGGTGATGGACAGGGAGGCCTGGCGTGCTGCGATTCATGGGGTCGCAAAGAGTCGGACACGACTGAGCAACTGAACTGAACTGACTGAACTGATGATTTAATGCTTAAAATAAAGACATGCAAATCTCTTAAGAAAAACTAACAACCAAAAATGTTGCAAAGTAAATAGAGTAAAAGAAATGTTTGTGTTTGAGAGTAACATTTGGTACAAAATGTGAGGCTGAGCACAGAATGCCCCAGAAACAACAGGTACACGCTGGTCAGAAAGCTACTGTGCCTTTGTTACCTGACAGGCAGCACACGGGCTGGCGTTCTCCCAGACTACCCGTCCCCACGATGCAAGGCCATGGACAGAATTACGGTGACTTTCCTGCCCCTCATTAAAAAGCTCCAATGTAAGTAAGTTACTCCCACAAACCACTGAGGAAGGTGTCCAGAGCCATGGCCAAACCTGCAAACAGTTTACAGAAGACTAAATAGAAAATAAAACTACATAGTCCATTAGGTGTCAGGCCTGTTAAAGACTAGATTATCAAACTGAAATTAATAAACTCTCCAGCAACTTCATCCTCAGCCAGAAGACAAAGGATTGAGGATGAAAGGTTGGGGATGAGGGGTAGGGGGAAGAGATGAAGTACATTTCTCTTTCTGATGTGGTAATTTAAGAGTGTTACCAAAGTATTCTCTTGGAAAGAAAATTTGGGTGGAAAAAATGCATTCAAAAGCAATTAACATCAATAGCAGCAATTAAATGTTGCCACACTTTTTGGGTCCTCATCGTCTTTAATCTTGCATTACATATTTTTGAAGGTGTCAGAAACTACCCTTCTTGAACAAAGTTTCAGTTAAAAAATTCAATAGATACATTTTACTGACAAAAACAACAAAAAGTTTTCAAATTTGTAATGCTAGAGAGCAGAGCTATGACCTTGACAAAGATCTTGACTCTTCAAAAAAAAGAAAAATGACAGAAACTCTGCCATAAAGTTGAAGGAGAAATAGAGATGGCAGATTAAAATAAGTATATTCAAGATATTTCAGAAAAATCTGCTTGAATATTTCTAATAAGTTCAGAAAAAGATAATAAACAAAAATTCAGCTATGTCTTTGCTACTAATGGAAATACTTTATTTTTAAACATTGAGTCTCTGAGTATCTGAATTCTCAATCCAATTATCTTTCAAAGAGTCAATTAGGGAAGTCAGTGTACTAGGTACTGTCCATTCCTTTTTTAAAAACATATGTTGCTTTTGCCTGTCAAAGGTCTTGTTTTTCAGTCACTTAAGTTGTGCCCAACCCTTTGTGACCCCATGGACCTCAGCATGCCAGGCTTCCCTGTGCTTCACCATCTCCTGGAGTTTGCTCAGACTCACGTCCACTGAGTCGGTGATGCCATCAAACTGTCTCATCCTCTGTCATCGCATCTCCTTTGGCCTTCAGCCTTTCACTGCCTTGGGGTCTTTCCAATGATTCGGCTCTTCGCATCGGGCGGCCGATACTGGCGCTTCGGCATCAGTCCTTCCGATGGACATTCAAAGGTCTGCAGTTCAGTGACTCAGTCATGTCCGACTCTTCATGACCCTGTGGACTGTAGCCAGCAGGCTCCTCTGTCCACGGATTCTCCAGGCAAGAGTACTGGAGTGGGCTGCCATTTCCTTCTCCAATTCAAAGGTCTAACTGGCCATAATTCAGATGAGACACTGGAGGAAGAGCATTTTCTTGGTGCTTTTAATCCTTTAAGTCAGTGAGATTACAAGCAGATTTATACAATAGCCAACATTAGCTCCTAAACACGGGAAGGGTGGGGGAGAAGCTTATTTATTTATTATTCAGAATTAGTTTCCCTCTACAAGCATTTATGACTGTTCAGTGTTTACATACCCAGCCCTAGACTACAAAGACAAGCTGTTCATTATCTAAGAGAGGAAAACCATCATGTAAGCAAATATATTACAATTCAACTCTAAGTTAGAACTGAGTTGGTAAGAGGAGGTAGTGACTAACCCCCCATAACACCCCTCTTTTCCCCAATCCACGGCTTCAGCGATGCCTCACAGGAGTCATTGCTTTTGTGTTCCGTCCTTAAGGATGTTTAGCAATTCGTCAGGTAGGGAGAGCCATTCCAAGCCCAAAGTCATGAACATCTGAGAGCGGACTTGTCCTGGAAAATGGTCTGAGGAAGCAGAGAGGGTAGAGATGGGAGCCGAGGCTGGACAGAGAATTGGAATCCAGATCATAAAAAAATACATATGCCACGGTGACAAGTTGGCAGCAGGGGGCTACCAAAATAGGAATTTCCCACTGATGAGGTGATCAGATTTCCATATTAGAAATAGCATTCTAGCAGAAGTGTGGAGGATGGTATTGAGAGAGGAAAACCTGAGGACAATCGTAGTGACCCCAAACAACAGGAAAGATGGTATAGATATTTAAAAGGCAGAATTCCCAGAATTCAATACTCAGATGGGAGAGAAAAGGAGGGCAGTTACAGAAGGGACAAGTTTAGGAACAAGTTCCCAGATGTCTTGGTCCAGCTGGGTAGATGGTGTTGCCATTTACAAAAACCAAGCACATGAGGGAAGGGCATGCCAACAGAGTGGTGGTAGGAGTCAGTTCAAGATAGTCTTGGACATTCAAGACATCCAGTACAGAACTGAATATATGAAATCCGAAAGTTTAATGTTACTACAACGTCCCGGTATATTTTTGTATGCAAAACTCTCTTCAGGTGACAGACACAGTGATTCATGTTGATTCATTCCATAGATTCTACTCCATGTTTCCAAGATGCAAGTCTCTCTACTGAAGATTCCTTAAGGCTTCTGTATGTGGAAGAAATAACTCTAGATTCAAAGTCAACACTCAGATCACAAATATTGGCTTTGCACATGCTCTGCGATCTCCAGTGCTTGCCCACTTTAATCTTCGGTAAAATGTAGATGCTTTCTGCCCAGCACTACTGGGAGGGTTAAATAAGGTAAATGCATGGGAAGGAGCAGCATGATACCAGGCACACTGCAGATGACCAATAAAAGTTGACAGAATACAACATATATCATTCCATATACTCAGAAAGTTGGTGAGCTGGTGGGAAGATGAGATGTGTATAACAACAATGATATAATGTAAAAGATGATGTATGCCTCTAAGGAGATAAAAGAGTGACAGCTGGTCAAAGGAGGGAGATGCCACTTACAAAAAAGATTTAGGGAAGAACTTTCACATAAACTGGACCTGAAGAACAAGTAGGATTTAAACACGTAGAGACAAAGAGAGAAGGGCAATCCTTTCCAGGTGCTGGGGAAAGGCAGGATGGCATCAGCACGGGCAACTGTGATCAAAGAAGCTGGCTTTATATTAATATAAAGCTGGCTTTATATTAAGGCTCTGACACTCACTAGCTGCATGACTTTAGACAAAATATTCAACACAAATGAGGATAACAGCAACCATCTTTTAGTCATCATCAGGATTTTATAAGATAAAATAAGCTAAGTCTCTTAGTGCAGGGCACATGGCGGCTAGCATCATATTTAGCAGAAACACAGAGACAAGAAATCAAGGGAAGGCCAATTTGGCTACAGAACACAGTTCACAGTGCTGAATAGTTTGCATAAAGTGGAAAATAGACTACAGAGGTTAAAAAGAGAGAGAAAGAGGATTTGGGACTTTATTCCTCAGGAAAGAAAAGCCACTGAAGGCTTTACAGCAGGAAAGGAAGATGTATGTCCTCTATCTTTCCCAATATGACTTTTTATTTATAATACAAGGAAATTTAATTGTAAAATCATGTGCCTTCCACTACGAATGCTTACTGCACACAGAAATTCTCAATGACAACATCTAGAGATTGAAAAGACTAATTCTAGACTAAATTTAAAAACAAAAAAAAGAACTAGCTGAAATAGCAGGTGCTTGCACATATTTTTTTAACTTTAATTATATGTGAGTGTGTATGTGTATGTCCTGAATCACTAAAAAAATACAAACCCCTTGGGCCATGACAGCCCCAGAAACTAGTACAGTTCTGAAACATAAAACTCAGACAATATTTATTGATATTTTGAATAATTTTTCTTTTTATCAATGACAACTGCAATATACTGGTGATGATTATGAGAATGCTGATTAACTTTTTCCATACATATATATATGTTTACATATACATATATGGAATACATTTTTACATACACACATGTACATATGTAGTAATTCTCACACATTTACATTCTATCAGTATGACTGATACAATGCATCAAGTATATCAAGTATTTTTTATACTTGTCACACTCATATTCTTTTTAGAGCATGTTTGCTCCCAAATCTTAAGTCCTTATTCACTCTTAATTTGCCATTGAATGCCCACTGGAGTTAAAAATCATCAAATTTCCAATTCAGATATGCTTTGACTTTTCCTTCAAGGAGCTTATTTTGCTTTATAGTTAGTCTCAAATTTATTAAGTCCTTGTGAGACAGTAGGTATGAAATAATATATAACCTAACTGGCCTGTAAGACAGAGTAAATAGTCTTCCTAAAAGTTTACCCCCTCAAGAGCTATGGCACTGAGAAGGCCATGTGTTTTGTATGTCACTCAAATATTAACCTGATGTTAACATCTGGATGATGTTTCTTCATCTAACTATTCTGTATCACAGTAATTCATTTTTTCCAAGCATTTATTGAGTACCTGCCATTTGCCAGACATTATGAAAGGCTAAACCAGAGATCAAATTGCCAACACCCGCTGGGCTACAGAAAAAGCAAGGGAGTTCCAGAAAAAAACATCTACTTCTGCTTCATTGACTATGCCAAAGCCTTTGACTGTGTGGATCACAACAAACTGTGGGAAATTCTTCAAGAGATGGGAATACAAGACCACCTGACCTGCCTCCTGAGAAACCTGTATGTAGGTCAAGCAGGAACAATTAGAACCAGACATGGAACAACAGACTGGTTCAAAATGGGGAAAGGAGTATGTCGAGGCTGTTTATTGTCATCATGTTTATTTAACTTACATGCAGAGTGTATGCATGCATGCTTAGTTCTGTCTGACTCTTTGCAACCCTATGGACTGCAGCCCACCAGGCTCCTCTGCCCCTGGGATTCTCCAGGGAAGAATACTGGAGTAGGTTGTCATTTCCTGCTCCAGAGGGTCTTCCAGATCCAGGGATCGAACCCACATCTCTGGGGTCTTCTGCACTGCAGGCAGATTCTTTACCACTGAGCCACCTGAGAATATCCTTATATGCAGAGTACATCATATGAAATGCCAGGCTGGATGAAGTACAAGCTGGAATCAAGACTGCCAGGAGAAATATCAATAACCTCAGATATGCAGATGACACCTCCCTCACAGCAAAAAGTGAAGCAGAACTAAAGCGCCTCTTGATGAGGGTGAAAGAGGAGAGTGAAAAAGCTGGCTTAAAATGAAACATTCAAGAAACGAAGATCATGGCATCCAGTCCCATCACTTCATGGCAAATAAATGGGGGAAAATTGAAACAGTGGCAGATTTTATTTTCTTGGGCTCCAAAATCACTGCAGACGGTGACTGGAGGCATGAAATTAAAAGGCATTTGCTCCTTGGAAGAAAAGCTATGACCAACCTAGACAGCATATTAAAAAGCAGAGACATCACTTTGCCAACAAAGGTCAGTATACTGAAAGGTACAGTTTTTCCAGTAGTCATGTATAGATGTGAGAGCTGGACCATAAAGAAGGCTGAGCACCAAAGAATTGATGCTTTTGAACTGTGGTACTGGAGAAGACTCTTCAGAGTCCCCTGGACTGCAAGGAGATCAAACCAGTCAAGCCTAAAGGAAATCAAGTCTGAGTACTCATTGGAAGGACTGATGCTGAAGTTGAAGTTCCAATACTTTGGCCACTTGATGTGAAAAGCCAACTCACTGGAAAAGACCCTGATGCTGGGAAAGACTGAGGGCAGGAGGAGAAGCAGGTGACAGAGGATGAGATGACTGGATGGCATCACCAACTCAATGGACATGCATTTGAGCAAACTGTGGGAGAGAGCGACGGACAGAAAGCCTGGCATGCTGAAGTTCATGCCAGGTCACAAAGAGTCAGACACAACTGAGTGACTGAACAGCAACGAACAACCACTGATTATTCATAAACATTTTTGAGTGGATATCAAGTTTGCATTCAGACACTGGAGATTTTAGGCCTTCATTTTTGTATCTCAAGGACCAGCTTAATATCCGGCAGCACAAATTGGAAATGAGTGGTTCCTGACTTGACTGAGTGAATCACAAAGCCATTATTCAGCGATGACAGTGCCTCAACCCATCAAGAAGGTAGTATTCAAGAGCTACTGCCACTACCTAATAAGTGGAAGTTGTATGAATCTTACAACCCGCGTTTTTCTCCTCAACAGTTTAGCCTAAGTGTTTTCTCGTTTAATTCAAACATTTCAGCATGTGTCAGTTTAGAAGCTATATAAATAATTATTGCATGACTACATAATTTTTCTAGCCATTCCCATTTACTGGAAATAGCCCGAAGGTCCTTTTTTTCTTCATTTTTATGAATAATATTATGGTGAACATCCTTCTGCGTAAAGTTTGTACGTATTTCTGATCATTTCTTAGAATAGGAACCCAGAAGTAGAATTTAAAGGTCACATTTAAAGTTCTTATGCTGTACTGACAAACTGCTTTCAATAAAAAGCTTGAATTCATTCTGACTGTAGGATATAAAAGTACTAATCTCACTGCACCTTTGCCAGCATTAGGCAGTCTTAATTTTTAAATCAATCCTAGTTTGCTAATTTAAACACATTAGACAAATAAATGAAAATAATGCTATTTGCATTTAAAGGTTTCAAAGCAAGAGATCCTGAAAATACTTGGGAATGCAGAAGAAAATAACCTATTTTGATAGGGGCTTAACTTGGAAAATGATTCTGGGTTTATTATTAGAATTCACAGGCAGTTTCAGACATCTTTTATCTTTACTGCTAACCTTCTCAAAGTCAAATTGAGAGTCCTTCACTCTAACTTTTCACATTACACTGAACTCTAGGGCTTATTTCTCACTCTTAGACTCAACAAGATATTAAAAAGCATGCATTCTTTTTGTTGTTGTTGCTACATGTCTTTTATTTATTTTTTTTTCCATTTATTTTTATTAGTTGGAGGCTAATTACTTTACAATATTGTAGTGGTTTTTGTCATACAGTGACATGAATCAGCCATGGATTTACATGTATTCTTTTAAAGGGACGAGAATTAAATTTTTTTTAAGTATTCAATATACACTAAACATGAGTGTTAACAAAATGCCCAACACCTCTAAAAAACTCAAGGAAATCTAAAAAATTCCTTTCCTCAAAGGTTTTATTTCTTTTAACTTCATTATTCTTAATCATTCTGAATTAAGGATTAAGCTGCATGCCCTTTCAGAGAGACCTGACATTGTTAGAACGAAGTTCACCTGTGTATTAATTACATTTCTATTTTCTATAAGCATATGACAACAGACAGGATAACTTGCCAATTTATATTATTTCTGAGATTCCATTTTATTTCAAGTTCTACTGTGTATTTTATTTTAACCTTAAGCATTTTTAAAAATGTCCTTCCTCAGAAATGAAACAGATACAGTAAACTCCTTGCTCATAATGGAATGAGAAAGTCATCTGAAATTCTGAAATTCCAACAGAATTTGGAATTTCACTGATTCCAAACAGTGAAAATTACATGTGAAAACCATCTAAAGAACTGTAAAACTTCCTTTCTTCAAGTTTCTTAGCTAAGATCCAGCACTTTAAATTATCAACTTTTAGAAAGAAGAAAAAACAGCACATAACTTGATATAACTCAAGATAAAGCAAACCAAAAACCCAGTTCCCCATCCCATGACCTAAAGACAACACAGGCATTAGAAGTAGTCTGACCTCCTTAATATATAGATACATAAAACACATACATACATATACAAATACATACATGAAATATCCCAAAATCAATTAAAACATGCGAGCATTTCAAATAATCTTCATAGAAACAATTCCCATGGCTAAGAAAAAAAGACCAAAACCTAATAAAGTATTATTGCTGCTATTAGACTCTGGGTATCACAGAACAATAAGATTCCAAAAACATCCTGCACACCGACATAAAGTACCTTTATATTTTGTCAAACAAAGATATTTAAAAGAAAAAAAAGCACAGTTAACACCATTTTATCACTATACCATTTAATTCCTTAGGTTAAATAACCTCAGCTTTAATAAATACTCAGTCCATGCTTTTCTAAACCCACAAAAATGTTGTCTCAGAAGAACTGGGAATGACTTAGCTGGACTGGACCCAGATGAAGGACGGCCACTGCCCCCTCCACATCCTTCTTTTTGTCCTCCACCCTTTCTCCGTCAACAGGGCAGTCACCCATCCTGGACCCAGCACTTCAGAGACTCAGGTCAAGGCAGGCTTGGCTTGAAGGACACAATGCCCACAGGTGGGGCCAATTTCCAATAGCAAGAAAATCCTTAATTTTCCTGCACTAATGGGTTCAGTTAAGCTACTTTCCAAAAGTAAAGATTTTTGTCTTTGAAATATAAATGTAGAGATGGATAAGGAGGAAAGATAAAATGAGTGTAAATAAAAACATAATGAAACTACCTACTTATTCTGATATCCTTGTGCAGAAATTGGTAATTAAAGTAACAATATACAGATTTTTATGTAATAAAAAATAATCCAGCAGTGGCAGAAACACATTTTTTTAATCTCTTTTAAGAAAACCCTAAAATAGAATAACTTTTTAAAATTATAAGTTATAAAAGGTGACTACTTTATGTTTTCTTTTCTGTGAAATTCCCCTTTTAAATTTTGCATGGCATTAAAGAGATAGTTGGAAGGGATGCCAGAATGAGAGAAAAAAATAATTTTTTTAGGAACAAACTACCAATTCTCAAATTAGCACTAGTAGTCTAAGTCCTGCATGTGTTTTGTATTTATATTCCTAGGAGGACAGGGTTTCTCCTGCTTTAGATTTTTTTTTTTAATGTTCCTTTAAAACGTAAAAGATTCGCAATATCTAAACCCACAAGTACCATCATAGGTCAAAACATTAAGTGACTTAGGCTTACTTCTAATTAAATATAAAAGGAAAATGATATCTTCTGGTTTGGAAATGTGAATGCTTCCACATTTCTTGAGCATTACATAGAAAGAGTTGTTGCATAATTTTCTGAAGCCAGAAGTAAGATTAGTATATATACCATTTTGCTAAGTTTCAGCTACTGTACTTTCCTCAATAAAGACCATTAGACACGATGAATCCCACTTCCCATTCTCTTCTAGCACCCTCTCAACCCCTCACCCCCACAAACGATGTAGATTACAAGCAAACTTACTCAAGTCACCTTGAACAAGCAAATTTCACCTAGTTTTCCTTGAATCTAACTCCCACCGTTTTATTGATCTTGAAAATACTTTCAAAATAAGTGTTAGGACTTACATTTAAAAATAGTCATATAATATAATATTCCTATTTTGCTTTAAAATTTAGCCTCAAAGATCAGTAAAAACAGTGGTCTTTATAATGTGCCCTATTTACTTGTCTTCATTTAACCACCTCTGGTAGTCAGAGGGATTGTGTATGTTTGTTTTGCCCCTTCCTTCCTTCCAAACTAACTGAACCACATGCCATTCTATAATGGATATTTACAGTGAAAATGTGAATCGGGACATTATTGTGAAGTTTCCTTCCCTCAGAGAGAAAATATGCTATAGTAATATGCTACAAGAACATATTATCAAGTTCACATGACTGAGGATCCCTAAATGATACAAAAAATACTGAAAATTTTTATGTTCCAAGACAAAAATGGATACAGAAGAGCAACAGCTGACTCTTCAGTTACACATAACTCCACCCCGATGATGAAGGGAGATGATGAAGGGAGATGATGGAGGGAACTTCCCTTCTCATCCCTTTCACTGCTGAATAACTCCCTCCCTTCCACTGCTGCTCAGATCTCATGACTATTCCTTCTTTCATTCAACAAGTATGTGCCAGGCATTGTTCTAAGAAACAATGGAGAGCGGGAGCAGTGATGGTCCCTGCCTCCTGGAGCTCATGTTGGGTGGAGGGGGCATGCTCTTTACCCAGCCTTGATGCTGCCGACACCAACAGGCGGTGGTGTGTGGGCTGGATCCATGCTCTCACGAAGGCCACTGTTAACTGCAGGGTTCAGAGCAAAACTACAAACGGAGGCTGGCTCACCTCCTTGCAAGTGTCTAAACACTGAAAGGCTATAAATTAAGTTAATGAACATGTTTTATTCTCCTACCTTGATCCTCATAATGGCTTGAAAGGCCAGGTCTGAATTGAGAATTCCAGCCAGAATGTGGTGTCAAAGGGGCCACCAGCTCTATCCAACGAAGGCGGTCTCGCCCAGGCATACCTGTGGGCACTGAGCCAGTTCATCAGCCTCTATCCACACTTCTGCAAAGACATCCTGGACACCCCTTGAGCGTGAGTGTGTGCACGCTGACTTCCCAGTCTACCCTTAATAGGAAATCCACAGAGGTCAAACAGGCTCTAGAAGCAGGTTTGGGGCACTGAAGCAAGGAAATCCAGTACCCAGAGTTCCCAGAGGGTATTTCAGAAGGCAGGGCAAGTTCAGGCATGGGGTCTGGGTAGATACACTGCCTGGCCCTGCGGACTCCTCGCCCCATGGGAAGGAAGGGCCTGTTGCCCAGCTCTAAGGGCACAAGTGTGTTCCTGAAGTACAGAGGCAGGAGGTTAAATTGCTCAGTGTCTTCAGCATCATTTAAGAGCTGGAAGACAGAAAGTGGAGCACAGGAGTCAGGGCAAGGGGAAAAAACCTACTATCCTAACGCCACCAAGCAATCCCACCACATTCCACCACAGTGCTCTCCTTCATCCAGGAGGCAAACAGCAGAAGGAAGGGGAAGGAGGGAAAGAAGAGAGCCAGGATTCTGCTACTGCGGAGGGCGTCTCCTGTAACAGTCGAGAGCACAGCCCAGAAGAACCGGGTGGGAAAAAAAGAAAGTAAGGGTAAGTAAGGGAACTGATATTACCAACCAAGCCTCTGCCGAAGACCAGTTCTGCCCATCTCATAGGGACAGAAACACAACACAAAAATTTCATCATAAGCAATGTTTAGTAAGTTTATTAAATTATACCCAATAATTTAAAGTACTTTTCCCTCCACAGGCTTTGCTCTGCTCTTCGTGAGCCTTCCGCAGCAGAGCCAACCCAATGATTCCTGCTGGGAAACCAATCACAGATGCTTCTAATCTGGGAGCAGCCCATGCTTGCTTGATTCAAAACGTCAGAGGCCCTGCAATGCCTGGCTAAGCAGTGTGCTGGGACTCTGGTATGGCCACCCCCCAATCACAGAGATGTAATCTACACTCTCCTGGGCTCACCTGCTGGAGGCTTCTTCTACCTGACTAATTCATTCAGTCCCTCCAAACCAGAGACACCCAGCAGCGAGGCTGTCACACAAGATCGTCAGAGCAGTTCATGCCCCTTCCTCTTCCTCGATCTACCCACCAGGCAGATGCATGGACTTCCAGGGAATGCTTACAGACCCATGCCAGCCCATGGGTCCACAAACCTCTCCATCACATTACAGTCTACATTGTGTTATCCTTCCACCAAGAGCATAATTCTCCCTTTCTTCCTCAACACCAGCCTTCACCTTATAAGGATTCAAGTTCACTCCCTTTTCTCCATGACATACCTCTTTTACTTGACTTATTTATTTGTAAGTTCTTTGGGATGGAGTATATGATCAAACATTATGTTCAGTTCAGTTCAGTTCAGTCACTCAGTCGTGTCCGACTCTTTGTGACCCCATGGACTGCAGTACGCCAGGCTTCCCTGTCCATCACCAACTCCTGGAGTTTACTCAAACTCATGTCCATTGAGACGGTGATACCATCCAACCATCTCATCCTCTGTTGTCCCCTTCTCCTCATGCCTTCAATCTTCCCCAGCATCAGGGTCTCTTCAGTGAGTCAGCTCTTTGCATCAGGTGGCCAAGTATTGGAGTTTCAGCTTCAACATCAGTCCTTCCAATGAACATTCAGGACTGATTTCCTTTCAGATTGACTGATTTTGATCTCCTTGCAATCCAAGGGATTCTCAAGAGTCTTCTCCAACACCACAGTTCAAAAGCATCAATTCTTTGGCGCTCAGCTTTCTTTATAATCCAACTCTCACATCCGTACATGACTACTGGAAAAACCATAGCCTTGACTAGACGGACCTTTGTTGGCAAAGTAATGTCTCTGATTTTTAATATGCTATCTAGATTGATCATAACTTTCCTTCCAAGGAGCAAGCGTCTTTTAATTTCATGGCTGCAGTCACCATCTGCAGTGATTTTGGAGCCCAGAAAAATAAAGTCTGACACTGTTTCCACTGTTTCCCCACCTATTTGCCATGAAGTGATGGGACCGGATGCCATGATCTTTGTTTTCTGAATGTTGAGCTTTAAGCCAACTTTTTCACTCTCCTCTTTCACTTTCATCAAGAGGCTTTTTAGTTCCTCTTCACTTTCTGCCATAAGGGTGGTGTCATCTGCATATCTGAGGTTATTGATATTTCTGCCCCACAATCTTGATTCCAGCTTGTGCTTCCTCCAGCCCAGTGTTTCTCATGATGTGCTCTGCATATAAGTTAAATACGCAGGGTGACAATATACAGCCTTGACATACTCCTTTTCCTATTTGGAACCAGTCTGTTATTCCATGTCCAGTTCTAACTGTTGCTTCTTGACCTGCATACAGGTTTCGCAAGAGTCAGGTCAGGTGGTCTGGTATTCCCATCTCTTTCAGAATTTTCCAGTTTTATTGTGATCCACAGAGTCAAAGGCTTTGGCATAGTCAATAGAGCAGAAATAGATGTTTTTCTGGAACTCTCTTGCTTTATGTACCTGCACTCAAATACTGGAGGAGGTTTTGAACGTACCTTTTACATTTAGGAACCATGTTTCTTATACATATTTTCTCATTTACTGTTCACAAAATTTCACAACCATTATTACTATCCACAGTTTTATCCACTGAGTTTAGAGAGATTAAACAAGTTACTCAAGATATCAAAGTCAGAATAAGTGTGAACACAGCAGAGTTCTACCCATACCTGTGAAAGTTCAGTCACTCTCTTTACACGGTTTGTTTCCTGCCTGATGAATGGCTGCTGACCATAGAGACTTACGTATTGGTGTTTGGCTACATTTTGCCTTAGATAGCCTGTAAAAGACTGATCCGCAATAACGAGAATATTATATTAACAAGACTTTATAGTTTAAAAAGAATTTTTAAAATAATTTTTAAACACCAAGATAGCAAAAAGAAAGAATACGGATTAAATAGCAAAGAAAGAAAAAACAAACTATCTTGTTTAATAAAGCAAAAGATGATAGTCTGAAGAGACCAATAGAGCACAAAATCACAGGTTAGCCTGATTTTTAAAAAGAAGAAAACCAGAAATAAGCAACACTAAAAAAGAGAAAGAGATTGTTTCAGATTTTTACCAATAAATTTTAAACTCTAACCCAATCTGGGAAAATATAAATATACCAATCATTCAACAAATACTTATGAAGGACCTGCTATATGCCAAGCCCTGGGTGAATCACAGTCAACAAACAAATGAAGTCCCTCCCACTGTAGAGCTCTCTGAGCAGAGGGAGGGGGGATGCTGAGGGATAGAGAAAAATGCGTATGTAGTATGTCACACAGTGATAGGGACCAAAAGAAAAATAAACGTGATTAGTGGAGAGAGACCAGGAAAGAGGTTCAACTTTTAATGAAGTGGTCAGGGAAGGACAGAGTCATATGGGTCAAAGCGGAAAAAAACTGGAACTACTTGACTTGTTCAAGTTCTGTGAGGAGAACAGAGAGGTAACATGATCTGACATCACTTTAAAATAAGCACTACTGCAGAGACCAATAATTCTGGGAGAAATTTGAAAAGTCATTAAAAAAAAATACTACCTCTAAAAAATGGGGTGCTTCTAATAGGTTTATAAATGAACTCTATCTAGCCTTTGAAGGACTGATAACCCCTGTATGGAAAGCTTCTGAACATTTACGAGGCTCACAGAGCCTGCAAAACAAAGCAGACAAGGCTACATGTAGAGCTGTCCATGCACCCCTACCCTCTTCTCTAGCACCGTCCCCTACACACACACACACACACACACGCACACATACATACACACACACACACACACACACGCACATGCACCACACACGCACCACACACACACACACACACACACACACGCACACACACGCACCACTCCAGAGGCCAGCGCTTCCCAAACCTCAGTCACTCCAGGACCATCTTCACAACTTCTAACATATTCAGATACCACCTATAGTACATGTAAATAGCACTTAACATTCATTTAAACTGATTGACTACTCTAAAAGATAAATTTCCACCACTATCATAAATGGAAAACTAGCATCATTTGTCAAAACTAGCTACAATAATTGCATGCCTGTGACAATTTTTCAAATACTCATCTGCAAACTACCTAAGAGGAAGTCACGCTCGGCCAACACCTGATGCTGGCACGTGAGCCGTATTTTGAGAAACACTGCCACAGGCCAAACTCCCTATGACTCTAGGTGTAGACCATTTTAAATATCATATTAAAAAATCTAACACGGAGATGGTTTTAAAGAACAATGTATCGATAAATTTTACTCCAGAAATAAAAGAACAGCTCAACACTAGGAAATCTACCTTTGTGTGCATACATTAAATTTAATATATGTGCATGGGTTTATACACACTTAGAGAGACACACGTGGATAGACTACAAAGCACATTCAAAACCACTCACTCTCGCTCTTGAAATAAGTCATATTATTCTCTAAGTTATCCCAACTTAGAGAAAAACAAGCTAAGAGGGTCTTGTATAATCTGACCAAGGTCTAGCTCATACATTTAGAGCAGCAGCTCTCAACCAGAGGTGACTCTGCCCCCCAGGGTACACTGGGCAATGTCTGGGAACATGTTTGATTGTCATCACTGGAGTAACTGACGCTGACATACAGTGGGCAGAGGCCGGGATAAACATTCAATAATGAACACACAGGACAACCCCCATGACAAATATTAAGCAGTCCAAAATATCAATAGTGGCGAGGTTGAGAGACCTTAGCTTAGAGGACATACAACATCTAACTCCAAAATCTGGCTGCACATTCCAGGACTCTTTCCACAGCATTGCACTGCACTTCTATCACTGAATTAAAATATTATTCCTATGAAAAAAAATATTTTGAATTCCAAACAACCAATTCTAAAACTTACCTAAACATTAAACATACCTGAAGACTCACAATCAAGAGAAAGGACACAAGGATTTGTCTTCCCCCACTGGAATCATAAGTAAAGAAAGTTAACACATTTCTTCCACCACCAGGGAATGGTCAGATGATTTAAGAAAAGTCAACCAAAATGTGCGTCCAGATACTCTTCTCCTGTGACATTAACATTCCTCTTTGACTCCAACATGCCCTGGAGTCCTGGGTCCATCATTTTAAACTCTCCTGGGAGATTTTATAATAGGCTAGTGTGGTTTAAGTACTGTTTGCTTACACCATTTCTTCAGTTTAGGTATTAGGGAGAAAAAAGATGGACTCCTTTAAACAAGCAGGTATTTTTATCCCTCTGCAACTGAAAGAGTACTGCTTTCTGAAAAATGGAAAGAGACATAAATATATGTTACCTGACTTTTCTTCTGTTAAATCTCCTGACTTCCTTTTTCTAACCTGCTTTTGACTCTTTAACTACAAGTGCAGAGGGGAGAAAAGAACAGTTAATAAGCCACCCTGTGTCAAACATAGAAGCTTGCCTCCATCAGTCTCTGGGGACATTCAAGACAAACAAGCTAAATATCTCCACCCTTCCCTGTGGTGCAGCTAAAATACAAATTATAAAACTAAACCAGTAAACATTTTCTACAAGATCACAATTGAAGAGCCTGAAAAAGAAACCTACTGGATTCTCACTGCAGCTGACGAGTGTGAACTGTTTTGACTTTCAAAATTCATGGATTATAAAAAGCATCAGTGTGTGTGGAGGGTTATGTGTAGGATGAGTAGGTGGGGGTATAATAAGAAACAGTATTTTGGTTCTTCAGCAGATTTAATTCCTTCATCCCAGCCTCCCACTGGTATATGAGGACATGCAAATGACCCCAGAATGCGCCTCTCCATCTACCTCCTTCTGCCTCTTTACCCTCCATCCCCGACCCCTAAAGACATCTTATCAGAGAATGAGCACTTGCTTCTTTCACCTTTCCTCCATCTTTCCCATCTCCAAAGAGAACTCCATGATTTCCTACAGGATTTCTTTTTATGAATATTTTTATCTTGAGTTTTCAAATAACCGGTTATTACTCTGTAAGAAATATTTCTACCAAAATCAGGACAAAAAAATAAATTGTTAAATGTTTAAATTAGTTTCTGGCTTAAATGCAGAAAATTGTAAAGGGTTTAATAGAATTTTAACGTTTTCTTTTAAAAGATTCCCTTTGTTACATAGTACTTCATAATATTTAAAAAAAGAAAAAAAACCCAGCCCTCCACACTAAAGACTTTTAAGTATTTTTAAGTGGTATTTTAGTAGTACTTTCCACAAATGTGGGGATATTTTTAAAACTTAGGCATCTGTTTTTTTAATGGTATGATCAAAAAACCCCAAAGAGCTTATGGACAAGGAGTTGTAGTTATTATGTAGCACTGCAGTTTTAATCATTATGAAACTAATTTAATGGTGACTTATTTTTCCCCTCAGAATTGTAACCACAAGCAATTAGTAGTAAGAACTTCTCCCCTATCCTCCTGAAAAATCTCTAAAAATTAAACTCTGTGATCTGTGAAAATACAGGTACAATAAATAAATTATTTTTAGAATTTTAAAGTATTACTGCATTCCCAAATGTGAAATCACAAGCACCGGGCTGTAATTAATAAGCTTATTAAAACATCAATCAATATTTCCATTCATTTTCTGAAATAATTCAAAAGAAATGGGTTTTTAAAGCAGGCTGGCTGCCATATTGCACACTGCAGAGGTGCAAATTAATTCCACAACCCACCCTCAAGCCTACTGCGCCAATACCTTCATTTAATTTATCCAACAAATACATGAGTGCCTGATACATGCCACACACAATAGCAGTGGCTGAAAACCCCGTGATGAACAAGCAGAGAGGGCCAGTCATGGAGCTTACAGCTTGGTGTTAAATAAGTTAGCACATGCGTAAGTTTATGATTAAGTGTAAGTGCAATTGAAGAAACAAACAGGAAAGACTGCGCCAGAATAAGGATGATACTGCTTTGTAAGATTAGCATTGCATGAGAAAACTGTATAATCCAAAGAATAAAGCTGGAAGAGGCAAGCAGACAGAGGATGATACATGGAGGTTTCTAGAAAGGTCAGCAGGGGATGGAGGGGAGGAGCGTGAAAGGCAGGGTCAAGAGAACAGCAACCTTTCAGAGCAGGCCCTGGAAGTCAGGGTGACATGGGTTACGACATCACCAACAGGACAGCCTGACTGGGTCCCTCACCACAGTCTGCTCACTGGAGAATCTGTGAAGCAGGAGGGATTCTGATACATTCTTCTCTATGCACAACTCCCATACCCCCAAAGCGGGTAGGCAGGTAAGGAAAATTAAGCCAGCTAGAAACACACCTCATGAGAAAGATGGGGATTGTGAAGCCACTGGTGGAAACCTGGAAAACAGGCAGCCAGCAACTGCCACCCTTACCTATGGGGCCAAACATTAGGAATTTTTTTTTAAAGATGCTAGAAATTTAGATTTTTTTCATGTGACATATCCCAGTTTTTAAAGATAATATGGGCCAAATAAAGTTTGAGGACCACCACTCTGCAACCTTCTTGCAGTATTTTATGTTACTTAGATACAAAATTCCTAAATCCTCAACTGTTTTTACTTTTTAATCTACAACTAACAGTGTCTCAGACCAAGAAAACAAAACCAAACCTATAAGACAATCCATTCCACTATTACTGTCCTTCATTCTCTTTTTTCAACCGACACAAAACTGCCATAAAAAGCGGCATTAGTTTCCAGTGGGCAGCATCGTGACTCAAGCTCTGTATGTATTTGCAAAATGACCACTGTAAGCCTAATTAGCATCCATCACTACACACAGTTACAAATCTCTGTTCTGCAAATTTTCAGACCTACTCTCTTAGATCCAAATACTTCCAAACACACGTTACAGTACCATTGACTACAGTCATCATGCTGAACATTACACACCCAGGACTTGTAATTACTAGTCTGCACCTCTTGTCCCCTTTTACCCATTTCAGCTCTGTTCTTTAAATCTAAACAATCCATACATATTTTAAGCACAGATAACATTGAAGATACAATAGCATATCTCATATCATTCTATACTTTACATGTAAACTTTGCTGTCTTTAAATGTTTAAGTCTACCAAACGGTTGTTGTTTTTTACCCGTTATAGCAGTCCACCTAAAGAACGCTTAATAAGCATTTTCAGCACAATGCTACATCTCCAATCTCAGAGTGCTTATAATACTGTTGATGAGAAAATAATCGCAAAAAAAACAATTAGAAGACAATGAAAATCAGTATACAATTAAATCTAAATGTATAGAACAAAGGAAGATAGTAAGACGTCACAAAAATGAGATTCTAAGAGACTGGCTTACCAAGGAGGATGTAGATAGGGACAGAAGAAGAGAAAAAATAAATCATACAATAGAGAGATAGAATAATACTTGAAGAATGTATGTTATTTAAGAATAATACTTGAAGACTATTGGCCAATAGTTTGCTACTGGTCTATGAAATAAGTACAGAAATGGGAGTAAGCAGTTAGAAACTTCTCTAGCATCTTGACACTGCCCTGACGTCCAAGCCAGTAGTCAGAGGGCTTTTCTCATTGGACAAGTCATAGACCAGTTAAAGTACCATCAAACTAACAGGCAGGGCCACGTGTGGCAAAGCTGTGTGCCAGGAATATGCACTAGGTCTACATCACAACATATTAACACTTTCACGCTTGTGATCAACTATAACCCAACAGTGTGTGAAACTCAGAAATCATTTCTTTCTTCAAGATGCAAATTATTTACTATAGAATTGCTGAAATCAGTGACTTATAAAAGATGGAAGATTGGTTTGAAAATAATAGGATGACTTGCTTCACTTTGGATAAAAGTTTAAATAAATATCCTGAGCCTGCTAAAATTGCTTTAAAAATCTATTCTTCCTTTCCTGTCTACATAGCCTTTGCAAGAATGGTTTCTCTACTATGAGTGTTATCAAATCAAAACCTAAAACACTTTAGGTAGACATTATGCTTTACGAGTAGCATGTCATCAGCCCTGTAATTTTTGTAATTTTCTTCTTTTCTTCCTATGTTATGTTTGCTATTGTTTACTGAAATGTCACTTTGTCTGTTGAATCTAATAATAAAAAGTTTGGGCTTATATTTTCTATGTATGATTCCTGTTTTATTTTTCTAGTTAGTAATTCATAGTATCAGCCCATAATGTATTGACAATTAAAATTTTAAAAAAAGAAAAACTGACCCTTCTGCACAGATAATTTGAGAAATACTGACCTAACCCCAGACTGCTAGAAAAATAAGCCATAATTATGCAAATATAGCTTTCCCAAGGGCTATCTTTTCTAAAATTCGGGACATGCTGCTTGGTAACAGACTTGGTATCAAATCACACTGAACCAGAGAGTAAGAAAGTTTCTGCAAGATGCCCTGTTTGGAAAGGGCTGGAGTCTTTTAGCAAGAATCGGTTAAGCTAGGTACAAGCTATATATTCTATTCCTCATGAGTTTCCTGCCAGGGAATATGTTATAAATTGAAGTCACAAACTAAATTAAGCCAGAGGTACACTTACTACTGAGCAGGCACCAGACCTATTTTGTAATTCAAGGAAGACCCACCTTCTCCCTCTGGTACTTCCTACTACTACCTAAGACAAAAGACACTCCCAGAAAGACATCAGGGCATCCTGAAGGCAGGACAAACCAGTATTCTGGGGTCCCTGACCCAGTGGTGACTCCCAGGCTTCCCATAGCTCATTTATACAAATGGCATTCATTTCATGGATGAAAAATTATTCCCAACATCCCTTCCTGCTGCTGCTGCTAAGTCGCTTCAGTCGTGTCCGACTCTGTACGACCCCATAGACGGCAGCCCACCAGGCTCCTCCATCCCTGGGATTCTCCAGGCAAGAATACTGGAGTGGGTTGCCATTTCCTTCTCCAATGCATGCATGCTAAGTCACTGCAGTCATGTCCGACTCTGTGTGACCCCATGGACAGCAGCCCACCAGGCTCCTCTGTCCATGGGATTCTCCAGGCAAGAATACTGGAGTAGGTTGCCATTGCCTTCTCCAATCTGAGATCCCTGCTCAGCCTCAACTCCCGGGATTTACCAACATCTCTTAGGGTAATGAAATTCTCTGGTGTGGATTTCTATAGTAATACTTGAAGTTCTAAATAAATAATACTGAGGTGTTTATTCCTTATGTAGAAGTGTTAGTCACTCAGTCGTATCCAACTCCTTGTGACCCCATGGACTATAGCCCACCAGGCTCCTCTGTCCATGGGATTCTCCAGGCAAGAATACTGGAGTGGGTTGCCATTCCCTTCTCCGGGGGATCTTCCCAACCTGGGGATTGAACACAGATCTCTTGCACTGCAGGCAGATTCTTTACCATCTGAGCTACAGGGAAGCCCCACTTGAAATAATAGGCTCTAAGAAGAAAATTAGGCAGGGATCATGCAATTATTCTGAAGCACTTTTGGACTACATTGACACACACACAATAGAAGGGTTTTAAAGGCCCATCTAGTCAAAGCTATGGTTTTTTCAGTAGTCATGTATGGACGTGAGAGTTGGACCATAAAGAAAGCTGAGCACCAAAGAATTGATGCTTTTGAACTGTGGTATTGGAGAAGACTCTTGAGAGCCCCTTGGACTGCAAGGAGATCAAATCAGTCAATCTGAAAAGAAATCAATCCTGAATACTCATTGGAAGGACTGGCGCTGTAGCTGAAGCTCCAATATTTCACCCACAAGATGTGAAGAGCCAACTCACTGGAAAAGGCCCTGATGCTGGGAAAGATTGAAGGCAGGAGAAGGGGATGAGATGGTTGGAATGCAACCCCGACTCAATGGACATGAGTTTGAGCAAGCTCCAGGAGATGGTGAAGGACAGGGAGGCATGGTGTGCTGCAGTCCACGGGGTCCCAGAGAGTCAGACATGACTGAGCGACTGAACAATAACAACAAATCCCAATAGTTCTACTGAAATAAAGTCTCTCTTTGATGCCGTGAATATATCAACACTTGCTCATCTCCCATTTTAACAAGGAGCATAAATCTGGCTTTAGGATCTTTGGCAAGTATCAGTATCAGACTAGAAGTTAATTGCCTTGTTTTGTTTTACCTTTCATTTGTTGTCAAAACAATTTCATTCATTGTTTTGTTTTCATATGTTAATTACCTTGTTTCATTGCTACAGTTGCTTTCTCTTAATCATGTAATAATGATACATCGCTACCTTTTAAATTAAATTTCCTTAAGTTAAATTAAAACCAAATTTAAGACCAAAATGGTGTGGCTTGCTCTAAAACAACAGGCTTCTGGGTATCATCTCAGAGCACTCCCTCAGAGAGTTCCCATCTAGTGGTGTCAGACGAGCCTTAGCCTGTCGCCTGCTGCCCTCGTGGCCACCTGGCTGTGCTCTCTGTATTTCTGCCTCGCCCGGTCATGCCCCTCTGGCTCCGCACATCTCCCCCTCTGCCAACCCCACAGTGTCCCGTGTGCCAGCATACGTCTCCACTACTACATGCAGCACCCTGAATACCAGGATATGTCATTTCTCTGAGTCTCCAGTGCCATGCCCACATCTCGGGCACAGAGACGGAGCCCAACAGATGTCTGCCTCAGGACTAGAACTGATTCCATTTACAACCATTAAAAAGAAACAGAAAGCATGTTTAATATCGATAATGTACATCAGTGCTTTATACAGCATCTCAGTTAACCCAGCCTTCAGTCTTCCGAGGCGTTTGTCATCATCCCTGGGCTATGCTCAGATGCCCAGTCATGTCCTACTCTTTGCAGCCCCATGGGCCGTGTAGTCCGCCAGGCTCCTCCTCCACGGGATTCTACAGGCAAGAATACCGGAGCGGGGAGAGGAAACAGGTGGGAAGAGGCTAAGTTCCTGTCTGTTCTCAAACCCTTAGAAGGTGGTGGATTCAGGATGAAAACTCCCACTTCACGTGAAACTGACTTTTCTCTGCTACCCAGATCCACTTTCACAGGTTCACCTGTATAGCAGACATGCAAAATCACGATCAACAATTTCTCCCACAACTCCCTATAAGTAACTCAACAACTGTACCACCTTCCCTCAAAAACCAAATAAACAGGAAAGAAAGATCGTCGGCAGTTTGGTTCAGCTGTGATATCAGCATCTTAATCAGTCGATGTTCTAAAGAATATTTATGCACTTTTTTATTTCTTGAAAACACATGAGTGTAAAATCCCACAATAAACTCTGCTTTAAAAAAGGAGTAATTTATGCTAGGAAGCATTCTGTCTGATTGCTCCTCAGTTCTTGGGATCAACCCTGCCCACTCCTGATGGCAAAAAGGTAAAAGCTTCCGAACTGAAAGATGCAGATTCACAGACCACAGGTATTCTGACAGTTTCCTTGTTTTTCACCAGTGTTGGGAGTAATCGGATTGAAGGAAAAATTTTACATTCAAGCCAAGACGGTCAGAATGATGAGAATTATGTGAATTAGGCATATTTACTTTTTTTTGCTCTTCTATATTTTTCGCAAGGCTTAAAAGTGAACAAAAGTACTACTTTTTATAATTAGGGTGGAAAATGTTATAATTTTCAAAAAGAACTAAAGATTTCTTCTTGCCAATTACCTATGGCACATATTAACTTAAACCAAATTTGAGCATAAGCTAAGTGTTACATTACCTACAATTTACCTTTAAATACTACAGCAGAGCAATATGAAACGTATGTGTGTGTTAACCAATCTCCCATCCTAATTGGAACTGTACACTCTTACGGCAGGCAGCTGACACTGACTCAAAAGAAGCACTCTACCTTCCTCTCCAACCAAAACCAGTGATTGTGATCGTAGGCCTTTAGATGCTAGAGACAAGATGCCACTGTCAGATCAGTGGTGCTGAAGATGAGCTCAAAAATGTAACGATTAAGTGCAGTGTGGTATTCTGAATTGGATTCTAGAACTAGAACAGGATGTCAGTGGGAAAAAGTCTGGAGTTTAGTCAACATTGATATGCCAGTGTTCATACTCAATCCCTGATAGCTCAGCTGGTAAAGAATCCACGTGCAATGCAGGAGACCGCAGTTCGATTCCTGGGTTGGGAAGGTCCACTGGAGAAGGGATAGGCACCCACTCCAGTAATCTTGGGCTTCCCTGGTGGCTCAGCTGGTAAAGAATCCACCTGCAATGCAGGAGACCTGGGTTTGATCCTGGGTTGGGAAGATCCCCTGGAGAAGGGAAAGGCTACCTACTCCAGTATTCTGGCCTAGAGAATTCCATGGACTGGACTGTATAGTCCGTGGGGTTGCAGAGAGTTGGACACAACTAAGCAACTTTCACTTTACTTTACTTCTTTAACAACTAGGTCATGGTGATGTGGAAGGTTAACAAAAGGAGAAATCAGATAAGGGGAATATGAAAACTCTGTATTATCTCTGCAATTTTCCTGTAAATGTCAAATTATTAACATTACCAAAAATAAAAACCTACGAGCTTATAGACCAAGACATTAAGACTAGCACCTTAGGCTTGATTCTTCAAGGCCCTATAGATAGCCTCTGTTCCACCAGATTCCTGTCCACACCCAACAGTAGGCAGCTAGCTAACAAAGTATTCTTGCTAGAATACTGTTGCAATAGACCCCAGGAAAACCTATCATGCAAAGTACAACTAAAAATCACCAAAAAATGAGAGACTGCTGGGAATTCACAGAACTTACAGAACAGGCTGTACAGTTCTTTTGTACATTCTTGCTAACAAACATCTTTACGTGCAATGGAATGAAGTCTGAAACTTGCTTTCATTATTACCCAGTAAGAAAGCTACCCCTAAGTATTGGAGGTTAGGGATGTTTTACAAATAAGTCTAATAGTTGTACATAACCAGAATGGCTTAGACTGTTTTGTAATACAATACTCAAAACAGTTTTTTCAAAGGTAGCTTTTAATGGTGGATGTGCATAAGAAAGCAGAACAGAGACAAGGAAACAAAGCAGGTGTGAGGAAATTCAATCAGGTCTCACAGGAGGAAATACCTGAGTAAGAATTCACCAGAGATAAGAAGAAATTATATGGTCAGAAAAACACGCTGAGGGCAGCACAAAACTAGCTAAAACATAGAACAGTGTGGTTTTAGGATCTACAGAGTATATATATATAGAGAGAGAGTGTATACAATTAAAGCAAGTTTCTGAACCATTCCTTAATGCTGCTCATACTCCTGCCAAAATCCAGTGAACGTGGGGCATATGAACACAACACACGAATAAGGGCAAGAAGAAAAGCCTGATTTCATCTTCCCAACAATCTAATGCAGTAGCTTAAATGTTACCATTCCATTTTACATGTGGAGAATTGACATTCTCTTGTACGTAAAATTTTAACTGGCCAAAGCTCACAAAGCTAGAGAGCAGAATGAAATCCAAGCCTGTCCCTTCAAAGCACTTTCTCCAATCCTGCACCGCCTCCCTTCTAACTGACCACTGCTGTGAAAAGTGAGCACCAGAAAGAAAAACCCATGATGAGCTGCCAACTCACAACTGATTTTACGCAGAAAACATCTAACAGAGATAATTATAAAATATCCTCTTCACAATGTTTCAGAAACGTATATATGAATATTAGTGAATTATTTCAGCCCTTTCGTTTTTAACCCAGTCATTGTCCACAATGTGAAGTTTTCTTACCAAACTTGGAAGCTCACCTAGAAGATTTGAGGCAATGCTAAGAGCACTGTGAATGCCAGGAAAACTTTCTCAGAATGTCTAAGTTTACCTGAAGTGAAGTAATGTAAGTATTTCTATGTTAAAAATAAGAAGTATCTGTAAACTAAAAAGCTACATCAGCATGAATATTGGAAGCAATGCTTTTCAGAGAAACTTCACACTTTCAACACACTGAACTGTACTTCAAGCTTCTGGGAGTTTACAATTCTCATAGAAGTATTTCAGTGGAAATTTTTAAGAAACACCAACTGATTTTTATGTCCAGGTGAAAATTTCACATGCAGTCCTCTAATTTAATGCTTAAAGAAAGTTCAAGGACATGATGACTCTCAGGCTTCCACTTTTTGGTATTTCAACATTTTTTTTTAAATATTGATAAAAATTCCTTCATTTTTTGTTTAACAGAGACCATAAAAGGTTGAGTGAATTACCTTCCTCTCAAAGTTTCATTTTCCTCTTCTAAAAAATGAGTCCCACAGCAAGGGCTCAATAGATGTTGATGATGAAACTGATAGTATCTTTGGTTAATGTTCACCTACATCTTAAGGAGATGTATATGTCAAATCTTCCCTAATAAAAATGACATAAGACTTTTAAATAAATCATTTTAAATGATCCAATGTATTACCAAGCAATTTATTAAATATTAAGGTAATATTGGTGCCTACATGATTGGAAATTGACTAATTAGTGGAAAACAAAGTTAAGCATATTACTTTTTAATTACATAAAAGCAACATTACCACCATCTTGTCCTCTCTATGGGAGGCAGAACACACCCAGCCTCCCCCATTTAAAAACAACTTGTTGCCTGAGGCAACCAAAAGCTAGTAGATTTCCAAAGTCAGTGTGGAGAGTCAGTGGCAAAAACACCAGGACTAGAACCCTGGTATTCTAGCATTATAATCCTAGGCTCCACTGACCAGAACATGATGCTCCTTCAAAAAGCAAAACAAAACAAAACAAAAAAGAAGGCTTTTCTATTGTGCACATCCAAGGTATTGTCAACACATCACTGCTTCATTGTTCTGCCCACTCCATCAGAGCAGTCACAATCCTGCGGTCATGCCTGGTTCTTTTCCTAATTCTAATAAGTCAGAAAAGAGAGGAGGCCGTATTCCTACAACTTTCCATTCTTCTCTGGAACTCCAAATTCACCATTTAAATGTTTCATTCAATGACTTGAGTAAAAACGAAAGAGGATAGTCAAGTATCTAGAAACTCTGTTGCTTCTCTGATCTGTATTAGTTAAATGCCCCCAAAACTGTAGGATGAGATATTACTTATCTGTGCAGGCAGTTGTGGTTACCCAGAACTAGAAGACTGATTTGACTAATGAGAACAATTCTAGCCAAGACACTCTCTAAGAGTTTTCTCAGAAATAAATATTGAACGAGGTTGAGGGTTATAACCACATGCAGAAATCACACAAGGAATCAATGTTCCTGTACATAATTAAACTAACATTTAAGACAAAAGAATTTTCTGGTACTGCCAAAGCAAAACCATCCTTCTAAGCACTCAACTGGCTGTTGGCTTTTGTAGATTCCCCTCATCTGATGCCAGGAGTGATTAAGAATGGTAATTTGGAAACGGAATATAATAACACATCCAGGAAGAAAATGATGTATTTTTGCCATTTCTCATCACACTTTGACAAATGACTAAATTTTATTTGGTAATAGGAACTCAAACAAGTTGAGTTTTATTTTAAATATTTATTATAAATACATCTAAATTTATTATTATTAAAAACTCAGCCAAGATCTATTCTAGTCCTGCCACTAATTCTCTTTATGATCTTGGGCAAGTCACAACCTATTTGAACCTCATTTCTATATCTGTCAAATAAAAATAATAACCCATATGCTAGGTTCAAAAGTTTAAAAGGATTAAAAAATTACTAGGGAAGTATGCTAGAAAATATATATATAAATTCTAAGAGGTGTTAAGAACATATAGCCAGATTTAAGACAATGGGCATGCCTCATTCATGCTCTCTTTCTCTCTTTATGAGGACTGGAATCCAGGCATGACGACCCAATTTTAACCACGCAGACGAACAACAATACACTTGGGGATGGCGGAACAATGATGTGGGAAGAACCTAAATGATCACGAAGAGCAATGACGTCCAGCCACCTGTCCAAACAAACTGACTGTCAAATGAGAAACAAGCATCTCTGTTCTTTTGGCCACTATTTTATTGGATTTCTTGATACAGCAGCCTACCCTACACTAATTAATATAGTTTTTAAGACCTAAGCACAAAAACGAATCAGTACAAACCAAATCCTGTTTACAGATATTTTCTGCTTGGTCCTTACGATCTTAGTCTGCACAGTACTTTGCTTGTATGTTTGTTTAATTTTTACTTAGATGTCACCATTTAAAAAACAGACAACTTCGCATAACGATCCAAGAGTCTTTAGAAAAAAGGAAAAAAAATTAGAAGATCAGGCAACAATGACAAATGGCAACACTTGGAACTGGACATGTCCCCTTCAGAGAGGACATGTGCTATCCCCATAACCTCCAACCTTTATAACAGGCCTCTTTTATTCATTTCGTTTTCCTATTCTCAAGCCCTAGTAAATATTGGACTTTGCAACTTCTAATTAAATAAAATTATGAACATTTAAACTTTGGGTGATTTATATAATGCTATGAATTTCAGGCCTGGATAGCAATAGATTAAAATAGTTAATTTCTGCTAAACTCTCCTCCATGATATCCTGCCTGTTAACTACATTATGTCTAATAGATATCCATCCCTACAGAGTCCATATCACCACATCCTTTCTCACTTGAATTACTGTAATAGCCTACCAGACTCCCAGCCTTCCACCTTGCCCACATATTCATTCAGAGCACTAAAACCAGAGCCACCTTTTCAAATTACAAACTTAATTCCCTTCTTTCCATGGGTTTCACAATTACCTTTGGATAAATCCTGAATTCCTTATCATTGTGAAGCTGTCCTGTAATTTACTTTAAAATTACTTTAAAATATAGTGAGATGATGAGATACATAGTTAATAGTCCAAGTTCCTGAAATCAAGAACTCACTCCGCTTAGCATTACTAAGACCCTATTCAGGTATCACCCTCCTCTAGAAGCTACTGTACCGAATCCTGACCGTTCTATGGGAGGTATATAAACTTCAACCTTGCTTGAGTTATTATAATCTGTGGCCTCTCTGTTGTAAACGCCTGAAATTATTTGCTAACTAACTATAGCCAGTGTTTTTCAATTCCTTAAATACACCATATTCCCTCTTACCATGAGTTCTGTGCATATGTTCTTCCCTCTGCCTGGAACTTTTCCAACTTCTAACCTTCATCTGGCCAACTTTTATTTCCGTTCTCACTTCCTTTGAGAGATTATCCCTGGATCTTAAGACCAGCTTCCATCCCCCTTGACATGTATTCCAATAGCAGACTTCTTCCTAACTCTGAGAAACTCTGTACACAGTGGTTCACTAAATAGAAGGGACACCAAAAATAGTTTTTCATTGGTGAGGTGACTGATCAAGGAAAAAAAAAAACAACCTGAGTTCCAGAATGACCTTCAGAGCAGAGCTTCTCTGAGCTACCGTAATATGGGCCGACTCTGTTATAGCAGCTTAGCTTCTACCTTAGAAATGCCTTATTGTGTTTAATGTTTTTTGAGTCTATGAAGAAAACACATTCTCTCTCAATTCTGAGTCTTTACACATGCCAATCCTTGTACCTGGAATACTCGACAACTTCCTAACATTAACCTAGCTAACTATTAGTCTCCAGATAGCAGCTTAAGGATCATCTTTTTGGAAAAATCCTCCCTTTGTGTCCATCAGATCCAAAAGAAGACCCTACAGCCCTCTCATCGTTGCATCACATTTACTGACCTTTGCTTTGTAATAGTCTCTTTGCTTAGGTACATTATAAGCTCCCTGTGGAGGGGCCGCTTCTGACGTGTTTATCACTACGTTGGCAACAGCTAGTCTGTGTCAGGCACCTATCATTATGACCCAGGTCACATCCCTCCATCTTGGCCACAATGCCATTATCTTGCTATAATCTACATATACCTCCACACTCTATTTTACTTACGGCAACACTAATAAAGAACAGCAAAGATAGGAGGACAAACAGGAGGAAAGTGAGAGAGAGAGCAAGGAGAGATGAGTTTGGTAGATTCGGCACAGCTTAGTGAACCCTCCTGTCTAGGCTATTCCCCAAAACATCTTGTTTAAAAAAAAAAAAATACATTAAAAATATGTAGAGGTTGAAAAAAGCTAGATAACACATGTTTTCTTTAGCTATAATTTTTCCAGGCCCATAGCATATCTTGGTGTGGAGACAAACCCAACTGGATGCCTTCTTACTATTTTTTTTTATCTTGGATAGACCTTCAACTGCATCTTAACCATGTTAGTCTGGAAACTAAGGTATGATGCTTCACTAGTATGTTTTAATTCTTCCTGGAAACCAGAAACTTGGAGGCTGGTCAATCTTTGGGTAAACAAGTAAATTGTAATGTTGTGAAAATGTCCAAACTGATGCTACCTACCCCTCCCTAGAGAAACTGTGAGCAAGCTCCCTACACTGGTTGGGAATTACCAATCAATGGCCTCTATTTGCCTCCAAAACTATGTTTCTAGCACATAGTTAACCGGGATGGACAGGGCACTTTTTCTTCTTTTCTGGCTTCAAATCGTTTTAGGGGAAAACCATCTTGCTACAAGCCCAAGATACCAAAATCAAATTCTATTGCAACTGCCACAAAGCTCCTCACAACTAAATGGGGGAATTTTTAAAATGGTATCTATCATTGACATGGCCCTGCCATAATACGAAGCAGGCTCAACCACCGGAAGTAAAAACTGCTTTTTAAATCATTTTGCGTCACAGCACCCGAGAGACAATCCGTCTCTGCTGCTTCTCACCTTGTATCCCATTTCCCTTCCCAGCTTTAACGTGCCGGTTATGAGACAGAAAGGCTCCCATTCCTTAATTTCAGCAAGATCGTATGTGTCCTAGTCCTGGCACCAGAGAAGGAATACATAGATGTAATTTCCTTCTTGATTTTCCATTAGTAATGTGTTTAATTGGGCAAATTAGTCTGATCGGTTTTTCAGTTGTTACGTTGTATCTGACTCTCTTGTGACCCCATGTACTATAGCCCACCAGGCTCCCCTTGGAGGAAAACATATGTTATATAACTTTTTTCAACCACCACATATTTTGAGAAAAGTTAAATTGCCAAGTCCAAGGGATTTCCCAGGCAAGAATACTGGAGTGGGTTGCCATTGCCTTCTCCAGATCTTCCCAACAACCCAGGGATCAAACCCACATCTCCTGCTCTGGCAGGCGAATTCTTTACTACTGAGCCACCAGGGAAGCCCAAGCAGTCGGTTACTGTCACCTTAAATTAGGCTGCCTTGTTTCCATCAAACAGTATAATGTCAATAGTAGATTCCAGAATTCAATGAAATGCCTCAGATGAAACCTTTACAGTCTCTTCCATTTTTACTTCGCATGAAGATCAAGAAACTGAATTTTGCTTGAGGCTGAAATATAATACTAGCCTCGTGTAAAATGATTATTGTACATAATTTATATCCTTATTCCCATGAACTGTCTAACCCAGTGCATCTGCTATCTTGATACTGTTCATGAGTTATCAGCTGGGCAGGGGTTTTGTTTATTTCTTTATTCTTGCTCCTTGATTTACTATCACACACTATTCCCAGAATTCTGCTTTCATTTGCTTTCACTGATAATATGAATCTGCTAACAAGACCCCTCTGTGTCCTAGACTAAACAAGATCAGACAATGGGAAAGTAGTACGTACAAATGTTAATATCCAGCTATTTATTCTTCTACTTCCCAGGTGTATTTCCTGACCACAGGAAAGGTTCAGTCTGGCTATGAATGAGTCTTCAATATGTGTCAGAGCCTCCTGTCCTTGTGCCATAAAAAATCTTTACTCTGCTTTGTTCTTAAATTATTCAGCTCTTCCCTACCGCACACACTAACCACTCGTATGTCAGTATTAATAAACAGGAATAAATTATTAGTGGCATCATATTCTGAGATCTCAGCCCAGGGAGTGTGAAACATCATGGGAGCATCTGTTACTTTTCTCTTCTTTAAATAATACACTCAAAGACCACAGAAGAATCTTTGCAGCCTTAGAAATAGAATGGGGGTTAAAATGATGGCTAAATCCTCTCCTATTCTCCTATGCCTCACTCCACCTCCCATAAATATCAGAAGAGAGGCTGCACATTCTGGGGAATGTAGGCCAGCTGCTGTGACGTAGGAGGGAGATTTGGGGCTCGGAGATATAAATTTTTCAAAGAGCTAAAAGTAGCTCCTAAGAGCCTACTAACACAAGCCCCTGCCTCAGCTTCAGACAGCATTTCCATCGCCAACCCCCACTCTGAAATAAGATGGTGCTCACTTTGCCTCCTCTGGTGGCTCCACCCAGCTGGGCAGGGTTAACCGGGATGGACAGGGCACTTTTTCTGCTTTTCTGGCTTCAAATCGTTTTAGGGGAAAACCATCTTGCTACAAGCCCAAGATACCAAAATCAAATTCTATTGCAACTGCCACAAAGCTCCTCACAACTAAATGGGGGAATTTTTAAAATGGCAAAGGCTAACTTAACAAAGCCACTAACTCCCAAGTAACGTAGTCGCCTTCAGTCTATGCAGGTTTGTACAACAAGACGACTAAAAAGAAAACAAACTGTCAATATAACTAAAAACACGCTTCTTCAGCTGCTAAACAAACTAGCTTCTAAAAAGCCATATTTAAGGCTTAATTTTTCACAGTACTCCCAGAACAGGAAAAATAGATATTCCAGTCTGTAAAAATCAGGGCTGCTTTCAGAACATGGGTAATGACTCCAACAGAAGAAACACAAAATCAGGATCAGTACTAAAATAAATATGGGTTGGTTCTTGCCACCACTGAGAAACAGACTGCTTACCATGCTGGTTTTGTTATTATCTTAAGTACTGCTTCCAACAGTACTTTGGAACAGTACTTCCAACAGTACTTTCCTATGCATAGGAAGGACAAGATTTCAAATATATCAGTGTTTAGAAATTTTATACTGTCTGACATCAAATTTACCTGTCACAGGCAGAGGTTGGTTGAGTTTGGTGTGATGCCTTGTGTGATACACTGAAAGATAAAAGAGACTGGCTAAAGGCAAATTATAGGGCAATTTAATTAAAGTCTCAAGCACACTTCACTGAGAGCCTACACGTGAGAACACTGTGCACCCCCTTACCATAAACCTCTGTAGGTCCAATTCCTGTGGCAAAACCACCCCTAATTGTGGCTATTCTTCCCCTCCCCAACCTCACCTATTCCTAATCAGTAGTCACTTTGGAAATGCAGAGATGACATAAGTTTGAAAGAGCAGAAGAAAAGTGCGAGAAGCAGAAACAGCTTGGAAAATTAGACTTTAAAGACGAACAGTCATAAACTATGTTGTCACTCTGCTTTTGTCCAGAATGTCTGAAATTGGTCATTTAATTATGATTCATGTCATCAATTAGAGATTTGAGTTAACAAGCACTGTTTGTTAAAAGAAAGATCCAACTGCCTCCAGGGGAATCACTAGACTATGAAAAATTTAATCCGATTTCTTTCTACTCTAACACCTATCGGAGAATAGTTTCAGAAGGGAAAAAATGGATGATTGTGAATTCATAATTTAGGAGCACTTTAGAACAATCTGGAAAGGTAAAGTAAACCCTTAGGAACTGTATGACATTCTAAAAGGTCAAGCTGTATTTTTCTAAGTGGCCAGGGTTGGATACAGAGGACGCATTGAATAAGTCAGTGATTAACAGATCTCATGGAAGAGTAACTTGATATTGTTACCAAAACACAGGTTTCTGTGCCCAACGCGCAGTGAGGCCAAACAATATCAAAACGATGATGTTTGGAACAGAGAAAGGTTTACTGCAGGGCCATGAAAGGAAACAGGTGACACGTGCCTTAAAAACCCCAAACTCCCCCAAAATCTTTCAGCAAAGCCCTTTTACAGAAAAGGTGAAGGAGGGGTGTGGTTAAGTTAGTTATTGCAAACTTCTTGGTGTCAGAGCCTTTGTTCTGTGGTCAGGTCACGGTCAGGTAATGATGTTCCTGTAAATCTCCACCAAATGAATGTTATTCTCTGTTCTGACATGAAAGGGCAAGTCCCAAGGCTCAACTTTCACCCTCCAAGGTCCAGGTCCTGGCTAAGAGCAGGCAGATCTCAGCTGGCGGTTCCTTCAGGCCCAGGTCCCCAGGCCCTGGCCAGCTGTCATCACGGAGGGAGCCAGGTGCTCAGGACCCAAGCAGGACCCGAACCCGGAGGAGGTCCTGCAGACCATGTCCTACGCAGACCGCTGCCATTGGGTGGCAGAGACAGGGATGGGGGAGAGCTTCGCCACTGCCTCAAGGCCTGGGCCCAGCCCGTGGGTGGCCTTGGGGACAGAGCCCTGAGCCTGTTCCCTGGGCCTCTCAGTTCACTCGCTGGCCCAAGACGGGGTAAGCTGGAAGGGGAGAAGGCTGGGGTCCGCCTCTTACCTCACTCTCCTCCTGATGACCACCACTCCACCGACAATGATTGAATACACTCGCTGACGGCTGGCAGCTTGTGGGCAGGACCCACCGCAGCAGCGACCAATGGCTGGGCAAGACCACGCATGGTCCTGCAGCAGGTAACCTTCGCCTGGGAACAGGTTACGGGTGCGGGACAGCACACGGCAAGCAGAGTGCTAAGTGGGCTGCACGCAGCTGCTCTATCACAACACGACACCACCTCGCTGCTCCTGTAAAATGCATGCAAAGCCTCTGGCTTGGTCCAGCGCTGAGCCCATTAGTCTTCCTGGTCCACCTGGCTGCGTGGTTTGCCAGTCTGAACCGTGACACCTGTGGCAACACTGCGGAAGGGACGGCTGCTGGGGGTCCCAGGACTATAAGAGAGAGCCAGACTAGAAAGATCAGAAATGTCACCAGGCACTCGCTTTCCGGAGAATGTGTCTAAACTCATCAATTTTAAAAGCTGGCATGCTCAGCCTCACAAAACTCCTACTGTCTATGCACCTATGTCTGCATCAATTTCCAGAATTCTTCTATAGATAAGCAAAAAGAGGAACAATGATAAAAAATAACTTCTTGATATCCACTAGAGTTTGCCATTTGGTGCCTACACCCCCCACCCAGGACTCACGTTCATCTGAAGAGGGAAAAGTAGTTACGCGGCAAATGATCTTCAAGAGGCACAAAACCCTATCTTCTGGATAGGAACTGAGAGCTACAAGTCAGTTACCTCCAGGATTAGTCTGCCAAGTGGCTATCATGCTACATGAATAAACGGAGCATTGATCCAACCAAGACAGAAGCTTCTGAAACTCACTGGGTCTTTGATGGCCTATAATTGAACAGGCCCAGAGCTCGCCACAAATCACCAATCTCATGTGTGGGACACACAACACCCATCTCATAGCTAGACCATCTAACTCCAAACACAGAAGCCAAGAAAATGGAACTAGTGAAAAGGAAGGAGAGGACAAAAATCAATTCCTATTTAATTCTGCCTAAAGTCACTCCTATCTAAGAAGAAGGAAGAAAACTATTCTGCTTTCTCTCTATATATCACAGGTCTCCTGCTCCTAGCAAAAAACTGAGTTACCACACACCATGAATCAGCTTCAGTGGAAGAACCTGAACACCTTAACACCATTATAGAGTTTCCAGGAAACTGTACTCCTAGACATAAACAAAAACAAGGAAAGATACTGGGAAAATCTGCTGGGGATGTAGAATGTGCTATGTATTCATGCGGACAGGGCTGGAGGTGGGACGACTGAAAGGCTGTGGGTGGAAGGCAATAGATCCCAGGGGAATTCAAACACCCAACCTAAAGACAGCTAGCTCAATCCAAAGTGAAAAACTGACCAAATCTCAGATCAGGACGTGGCAGTTCTTGGCCTACCAAGCAGACAAGCAGGACACAGATGACTGCAATTATGAAAAGACTTCTCATAAAACCAGGGACAGCGTGAACCAGGGTGGAGAACAGCCCAGCTGGGGTGTGGCTGCATGGCACTCAGTAGAAAGACTGGGGAGTCCGACAGACATCGAGAGCTTCAGCTGCTTCTTCTCTACCACATAGAGGTCCCTCCCCGGCGTCCTCCACATCACTTCCGCAGAGTGACCTGTCTGAGTGTCTCTCATCTGCCCGTGATAATGACTAACAAGGGAGACGAGGAAGGAGCAAGCGGTTGTCAAATTTTAAAATATCTATGAGTACTTGAGGAGCTTTTTAAAAATTAAGAATCCCCGGCCCCACCCCAAGAGAATCAGTCAATAAAAAAGTCAATAAAAAAGCCAGCACAGCAGCCTCAGATTCATTCTGGCAAAGAAAAAGCTACCCACACACTCCATAATCTTCTGGGAAGTTACTGCAAAGAAGGGCTACAGAATCACCCATGTTACCTTTAGGGGAAAGCTGTGGCTCCAACTTGGATCACATTCTATTAGGCAATCACCTCAGAGCTCAGTTAATCCGAGCTAGTCAGTGCCCCTCCACCCTCAACCTTGAGCATTAAAAAAGAAAAAAAGACTTTTGTCTTGTTGAAAACTCTGAGTTTGTAAAACTACACAAAGGAATCATGAGCAAACATGTTCTGACACTTTTCTTTTTGCTTGTGTAAGTTTTACTCTCAGATCCCTTTGCTTTTATATGAAGAAAAGCCTGGTAATATGAGAGAGAACAGAGACCAGCTTGCCAGCCTCTCGTCAAAGATTACCAGAAAGAAAAGCTGAGGAACCTGCCTGGGTACCGGCTGTTGCTCTGTACCAAATCAGCCCGCTGCCACGACAGTGTCCTTGGAGCCAAAGTGTTCTTTGAAAGTGGAAAACATATCTCTGAACAAAGAAACCAAGTCCTTCCAACAATAAGAAGCAGTAGTCTGAAAAGGAAGAGCCTATTCAGTTTGTTGTTTTTTTTTTTTTTGTCCTAAAAGCAAGGAACTATTGCCCAATTGGCATGAATATCAGCAGAAGTCTAGAAGTACCCTAGAGTCTCAAACTTGGGCTAAATGGATTGTTACAGAAACTCTGAACACTCCTAAGCTCTTGTCTGATGAGCTCAACCACTGTAGGACCTTAAGTGAATCACTTAACCTCTGAGGATCATTCTACAAACATGCAAAGTGGGGATAACATCCCCTGCCATCCCTCCTCATAGGAAGTGGTACGCCTCAAATGGCAGAAAACATGCGAGAACTCTGTGTAAAATGTTAGTCAACAAATATTTTAACATATTTTTATCACCATAATTGCTATGCCTTTAAGACTTTAAAAAATTGAAAAGGCAGCTATTCGCTCTATCCATTAATGACTTGGGGCTTCCCTGGTGACTCAGATGGTAAAGAATCTGCCTGCAAAGCAAAAGACCAGAGTTCTATCCCTGGGTCAGGAAGATGCCCTGGAGAAGGGAATGGCAACCCACTCCAGTTTTCTTGCCTGGAGAATCCCACAGACAGGGGTGCCTGGTGGGCTACATACAGTCCATGGGGTCTCAGGGTCAGACATGACTGAGCGACTTTCACGGGAACAACATTAATGACCTACTCATTAATCTTTAAGTTATGATGCTACTCTGTAACCACGAATGAGATTGTTCAGAAATAGTAATAATCAAGCATAGGAGAGAAGGAATATATTTGTGCCTAAGGAACTTCTGGGTTCAATCCCTGGGTGGGGAAGATCTTCTAGAGTAGGAAATGGCAACCCACTCCAGTATTCTTGCCTGAAAATTCTATGGACAGAGGAGCCTGGCAGACTACAGTCCACGGGGTCACAAAGAGTAGGATGCATTCTACTCTTGAAGAGATTAGCGAGCTTCCCTGGTGGTTCAGGGGTAAAGAACCCACCTGCCGAAGTAGGAGAGGCAGCTTCAGTCCTTAGAGGCCGATAGAGGACCGCATCAAACTAAAAGTTTTCTGTGCAGCAAAGGAAACAACAGAGAGAAGAGACAACCTACAGAAGGGGAGAAAATATTTCCAAATAATACACCTGATAAGGAGGTAATATCTAAAATATACATTCATAAGGTACTCAACTTGATAGAAAGAAACCTGGTTTGAAATTTGACAAAGGATCTGAAGAGACATTTCTCAGATGACACACAAATGGTCAATAGGTGTATGAAAAGAGGCTCAACATCACGAATCATCAGCAAAACGTAAGTCATAACCACAGTGAGATACCTCACACCTGAGTGAACAGCTATTATCAAAGAGATGAAAGATAAGCATTGGTGAGGATGTTGAGAAAAGGGAACCCTCACACGTCGTTGGTGGGAAGGTAAATTGCTACAGCCATCATAGGAAACAGTAAAAACAGTGTATGTATAACGGAATATTACAACAGCACTTAAAAAGAAGGAAACCCTGTCGTTTCTGATATGGGTGAAACTGGAGGACATTATGCTGAACGAAATAAGGCCGGCGCAGAAAGACAAATACTCCGCGATCTTACTTATATGGAATGTAGAACAAATTCGTAGAAGCAGAGTATAGAACTGTGGTTACCAGGGGTTGGGGTCGTGGGGATGAAGAGGAGAGGAGGAGATGTTAGTCAAAGGGTATAAAGCTCCAGTTGTGTAGGATGAATTAATCTAGAGATCTAACGTAGAGCATGATGACTATAGTCGTTAACACTGTACTGAATATTGGAAATGTGCTAAGAGAGTACTTCAGGTGCTCTCATCACAAAAAAAGCTATGTGAGGAGGTGCTCTATTAACTAGCTTGACTGTAGTAATCAATTCACTAGGTATATGTATATTAAATTATCGTATTTTATAATTTTTAAATATATACAATTTTTAAGTGGCTTGTACAGATTAGTAAGCTTCCCTGGTGGCTCAGTGGTAAAGAACCCACCTGCCAAAGTAGGAGAGGCAGCTTCAGTCCTTGGGTTGGGAAGATCCCCTGGAGAAGGAAATGGCAACCCACTCCAGTATTCTTGCCTGAGAAATCCCATGGACAGAAGAGCCTGGCAGGCTACAGTCTCTGGGGTTGCAAGAGTCAGACATGACAGTAACCAAACAAGAACAACAAGGTAACTAAATCTCAAATATCATCTTCTTTTATCATACATATTCTTGAAACCAAAGACAGAAACAACTACGAGAAAGTACAATATTTTTAACCATTACACTTTGTCCATGGAACGATCGCACAAAGAAACGACTGGTCACCCTAATTACATACCAGGAACTAGAAAGGAGAAAAAACAAACAAACAAACAAACAAGAAACTACACAGAACTACCCTCAGCTCATCCGTGTTCTTCCATCCATCTGTATCTTTTCATTAAAATCTCTCTTCCCACCTCCACTAACCCAGGCTTCACTTAACCAATCATCTCACATAGCCAACGCTCTTCATTTCCTCCGTAAAACATGCTAATGCCCTTGGACCTCCTAGGGGGCTGCCCTCCAGGCTTCCTCTGTGCCTCTGTTTTGACCAGTTAACCTGTGTGCCCCTAAAAGCCAACTGTGTTTGCTCCTGACCTGCTTACACCAGTTCTACTTGTCATTATAATTATATAATTTAATATTACGTAAACCATAGAAATTCAAGACTAAAAGAAAGACTTGGTTGTATCCATGGAAACCAAGTTAAATGCTTTAAAAAATTTGGTAAAGGCAAGCAACTAAAAATATTTCTGTCAAATTAAGAATGAGCAAGGTGTTCTCCAGGCAAGAATACGGGAGCATATTGACCAATACCGGTTGCCATACCCTTCTGGAGCACTATATCTCCTGCTGCCCTAGTCACCAAGTCCCCTGAATACCTGGTGCTGCCAGAACCCCTGCGACCCAAGCAGCTGCACCACCTCCTCACCTGGCCCTCGCAGGGGCAAAGCCAAGTCCTCCAGGGCAGCCTCAGGAGCAAACCCCAGTGCATGACCCACATGCAGAGGTGGAAATAAAACCACAATTGAAACCCAGGGGCAGTGTGGCCAAGGAAGAAGACCCAAAACCTTCCCACCAGCTCTACAAGCTGCAGATTAAATCCACAGGATCAACTAGGCAGACTCTGTGTCTATGGAATCTATAAAAGGCCACTGAGAGCTCCCACAAGAGAAAACGCACTAGTTCTGACAGCTATGGACATCGGAGGCAATAATGCACAGGGGGAGGACCAGATTAGACTCTGAGCTGCCCCCACAGCAGGTCCAGAGACCAGCACCGTGTTGGAGGGCATCCTGGGGAGGTGAGGTGGACAATGACTCCCAGCGAGGGAAAGGACTCTGAGAGCAGTGACTCAAGAACAACATTTATTATTCTGATGTTTTGATTGTTTTGCTGATTCTTTGGGCTTCCCTGGTGGCTCAGCTGGTATATTCTTTTGGATTATTTTTCTTTTTTTCTCCTTTTCCCCCCTCTATTGTAGTTGTCAAGTTTATTGGCACTATGAAATCTAATTAAGCTTTTGAGCTTTTTTCTTTTCCTTTTTTTCCTCAGTCACATTTTTTATTGTTGTTATAAACCTCTGCCTCCACATTGGGCTTTTGCAGTTCTGGGGAGTTTTCCTTTTTTTTTTCTTTTCTCTTTTTTTAATTTTAATTCTTAATTTTTTAAGCCTATTTTTTTTCTATATTTATTACTTTGCTTGCTTTTCCTACTGTTCTTTTCCCCTTGCAGTTAATCTTTAGTGCATATAAATTTTCTTTAACTATCTGTATTAGTTTTGTTTTCCAGTTTGTGCTTTAGATAGTGTCATTCTGATAGACGTAATTTTTGGTTCCCTTTGTTCACTGAGTCAATCTATTGTACTTTATTGATGTTGGACTGTTTTGATTTTGCTTATGGGTGTATATGTATATCTGTATATTAAGTCACACTTTTTATTGTTGTTATAAACCTCTGCATCTACATTGGGCTTTTGCAGTTCTGTGGCGTTTTCCTTTTTATTCCTTTTTTCTTTCTTCCCTCTTCCATTTTTTTTCTTTTCTCTTTTTTATAATTTTAACCTTTAATGTTTTGGAATCTACTACATTTTTTCTACATTTATTCCTTTGCTTGCCTTTCCTACTGTTCTTTTCCCCTTACAGTTAATCCTTGATGTATATAACTCCTCTTCATCTACCTTTTTTTAACTTTGCATAACTATTCTTTCTTTCCTTTCCTCTCAACATATTTGTTAGTTTGGTTTTCATTGCTTTATTCCCTACTTGGCACCTTGCTTTAGTTTTGTTTACCACTTTGTGCTTTAGGTAGTTTTGTTCTTAACAGGTAAACATAATTTTTTATTTCCTTTGTTCGCCAGGTCAATCTATTGTACTTTATTTTTGTTGGACTGTTTTGACTTTGCTATGTATTTGAATATATATATATTTAATATATATTGCATTATCTTAATTATTATTCGCCTGATTTTGTAACTGCCATTTGTCTGGGGTTCATCTTTGGTTTCTCGTTTTTGGATATTTGTTTTAATCTCACTTAATACCATAACAAACCATTTGTGGAATCTTCCTTCCTGACCAGAGATCAAGTCCTGAGCCTTCAGAGTGCGAACACTAACTCCAACACCCTAGACTACCAGAGAACTAACCCAGTTCAGTTCAGTCGCTCAGTCGTGTCCCACTCTTTGCGACCCCATGAATCGCAGCACGCCAGGCCTCCCTGTCCATCACCAACTCCCGGAGTTTACTCAAACTCATGTCCAATGAGTCGGTGGTACCATCCAGCCATCTCATCCTCTGTCGTCCCCTTCTCCTCCTGCCCCCAATCCCTCCCAGCATCAGGGTCTTTTCAAATGAGTCAGCTCTTCGCATCAGGTGGCCAAAGTATTGGAGTTTCAGCTTCAACATCAGTCCTTCCAGTGAACACCCAGGACTGATCTCCTTTAGGATGGACTGGTTGGATCCCCTTGCAGTCCAAGGACTCTCAAAAGTCTTCTCCAACACCACAGTTCAAAAGCATCAATTTTTTGGCACTCAGCTTTCTTTATAGTCCAACTCTCACATTCATACATGACCACTGGAAAAACCAGAGCCTTGACCAGACGGACCTTTGTTGGCAAAGTAACGTCTTTGCTTTTTAATATGCTCTCTAGGTTGGTCATAACTTTCCTTCCAATGAGTAAGCGTCTTTTAATTTCATGGCTGCAGTCACCATCTGCAGTGATTTTGGAGCCCAAAAAAAGAAAGTCTGCCACTATTTCCACTGTTTCCCCATCTATTTCCCATGAAGTGACAGGACCAGATGCCATGATGTTTTAGCTTTCCGAATGTTGAGTTTTAAGCCAACTTTTTCACTCTCCTCTTTCACTTTCATCAAGAGGCTCTTTAGTTCCTCTTCACTTTCTGCCATAAGGGTGGTGTTATCTGCATATCTGAGGTTATTGATACTTTTCCCAGCAATCTTGATTCCAGCTTGTGCTTCTTCCAGCCCAGTGTTTCTCATGATGTACTCTGCATACAAGTTAAATAAGTGGGTGACAATATACAGCCTTGACGTACTCCTTTTCCTATTTGGAACCAGTCTGTTGTTCCATGTCCAGTTCTAACTGTTGCTTTCTGACCTGCATATAGGTTTCTCAAGATGTGGGTCAGGTGGTCTGGGATTCCCATCTCTTTCAGAATTTTCCACAGTTTATTGTGATCCACACAGTCAAAGCCTTTGGCATAGTCATTAAAGCAGAGATAGATGTTTTTCTGGGACTCTCTTGCTTTTTCGATGATCCAGTGGATGTTGGCAATTTGACCTCTGGTTCCTCGGCCTTTTCTAAAACCAGCTTGGACATCTGGAAGTTCACGGTTCATGTGTTGCTGAAGCCTGGCTTGGAGAATTTTGAGCATTACTTTGCTAGCGTGTGAGATGAGGGCAATTGTGCAGTAGTTTGAGCATTCTTTGGCATTGCCTTTATTTGGGACTGGAATGAAAACTGACCTTTTCCAGTCCTGTGGCCACTGCTGAGTTTTCCAAATTTGCTGGTATATTGAGTGCAGCACTTTCACAGCATCATCTTTTAGGATTTAAAATAGCTCAACTCGACTCACACAAAGGAAACCACCTGAATACAAGACCTGGCATCACCCAACCACCAGTAACACCCTGTGCAGGATGCCTCATCTAAACAACAAACAAAGCAAAAATACAAACCCAATCATCAGCAGACAGGATTACCACCTCACTCAGCCTTGCCCATCAGAGGAAAAACAAGCAAACAAAACTCAGCACAAATCTCACCCTACAGGAAGTTTACACAAACCACTGGACCAACCTTAGGAGGGCAGAAAGCAAAAAGAATAAAGAATTCAACCTTGAAGACTGGGAAAAGGAGACTTCAAACAAAATTTTAAAATAATAATAATAATAATAATAATGAAACGGCAGAGAAATACTACACAAATGAAGTAACAAACTAGAAACACAGAAGTCCAAATAAATGAAGAGGAAACAGGCAGACTACCTGAAGAAGAATTCAGAATAATGATAGTAAAGATGACCAAAAACCTGAAAACAAAACGGAGAAAATCAAGAATCAATTAACAAAGACCTAGAAGAATTAGAGAATAAACATGCAGAGACAAACAATACAACTACAGAAATTAAAAATACTCTAGAAGGAATCAATAGCAGGATATCTGAAGCAGAAGAACGAATCAGTGAGCTGGAAGATAAAATGGTGGAAATAACTTCTGAAGAACAGAATAAAGTAAAAAGAATGAAAAGACCTGAGGACAGTCTCAGAAATCTCTGGGAAAATATCAAAAGCACCAATATTCGAATTATAGAGGTCCCAGAAGAAGAAGAGAAAAAGAAAGAGTATGAGAAAAATTTTGAGGAGATTATAGTTGAAAATTTCCTCAACATGGAGAAAGAAAAGTAGTCAATCAAGTTCAAGAAGCACAGAGTCCCACACAGGATAAACCCAAGGAGAAACACACCAAGACACATACTAATCAAACTAACAAAGATTAACACAAAGAAAGAATATTAAAAGCAGCAAGGAAGAAGCAACAAGTAACATACAAGGGAGACCCCATATGCTTAACAGCTAAAGTTTCAGCAGAAACTCTGAAGGCCAGAAGGGAATGGCAGGACATATTTAAAGTTCTGAAAGGGAAAAACCTACACCCAAGATTACTGTACCCAGTAAGGATCTCATTCAAAATTGATAGAGAAATAAAAAGCTTTTCAGACAAGCAAAAGTTAAGGGAATTCAGTACCACCAAACCAGTTTTACAACAAATGTTAAAGGGAGTTATATAGTCAAGAAATACAAGAGAAGAAAAAAGATCTACAAAATCAACCCCAAACAATTAAGAAAATGGCAATAGGAACATAAATATCAATAATTACTTTAAATGTAAATGGATTAAATGCTCCAGCCAAAAGACACAGAGTGGCTGAATGGATACAAACACAAGACCCATATATATGCTCTCTACCAGAAACCCACTTCAGACCTAAAGACACATATAGACTGAAAGTGAGAAGATGGAAAAATATACTCCATGCAAATGGAAAGCAAAAGAAAGCTGGAGTAGCAATCCTCATGTCAGACAAAATAGACCTTAAAATAAAGAAGATTACAAGAGATAAGGAAAGACACTACATAATGATCAAGGGATCAATCCAAGAGGAAGACATAACAATTGTAAAGATCTATGCACCCAACATAGGAGCACCTCAATTCATAAGACAAACACTAACAGACATAAAAGGAGAAATTGACAGTAACACAATAATATTAGGAGACTTTAACACCCCACTCACACCAATAGACAGATGATCAAAACAGAAAATTAATAAGGAAACACAAGTCTTAATTAAATGATGCATTAGATGAGATGGAGTTCACTGATATCTTCAGAACATTCTATCCAAATGCAGAAGAATACATCTTCTCAAGTGCACATGGAACATTCTCCAGGATAGACCACATCTTGGGTCACAAATCAAACCTCAGTAAATTTAAGAAAACTGAAATCATATCAAGCATCTTCTCTGATGACAATGCTATGAGACTAGACATCAATTACAAGAAAAAAACTGTATGAAACACAAACACATGGAGATTAAACAACACGTTTCTAAATAACCAACATTTTACTGAAGAAATCAAAAGGGAAATCAAAAAATTTCTAGAAACAAATGACAATGAAAATACTATAACTCAAAACCTATGGGATGCAGCAAAAGCAGTTCTAAGAGGGAAGTTTATAGCACTACAATCCTACCTCAAGAAATACGAAAAACATAAATTAGACAACCTAAATTTACACCTAAAACAGCTGGAAAAAGAATAACAAAAAACTGCCCAAATTAGCAGAAGGAAATAAATCATAAAGATCCAAGCAGAAATAAATGAAAAAGAACTGAAAGAAACAATAGTAAAGCTTAATAAAACTAAATGCTGGTTCCTTGAGAAGATAAACAAAATTGACAATCTTTTGTCAAAATTGACAAAATTGATGAGTCTTTAGCCAGACTCATCAAGAAAAAAAAGAGAGAAGAATCAAATCAACAAAATTAGAAATGAAAAAGGAGAGGTTACAATAGACAATGCAGAAACACAAAGGATTATAAGAGACTGTTATGAACAACTACATGGCAATAAAACGGATAACCTGGAAGACATGGACAGATTCTTAGAAAAATTCAATCTTCCAAGACTGAACCAGGAAGAAACAGAAATTATGAACAACCCAATTAACAAGCACTGAAATTGAAACTGTGATAAAAAAATCTCCCGAAAAACAAAAGCCCAGGACCAGGTGGCTTCACAGGAGAATTCTTGGAAACATTTAGAGAAGAGCTAATGCCCATCCTTCTAAAATTCTTTCAAAAAATTGCAGAGGAAGGAACACTTCCAAACTCATTCTGAGGCCACCATCACCCTGATACCAAAAACCAGACAAAGTCAACACAAAAAAGGAAAACTACAGGCCAACAGCACTGATAAACATAGATAGAAAAATCCTCAACAAAATTTTAGCAAACAGAATTCAGCAACACAGCAAAAAGCTCATACACCATGATCAAGTTGGGTTTATTCCAAGAATGCAAGGATTCTTCAATATACACAAATCAGTCAATGTGATACACCATATTAACAAATTGAAGGATAAAAATCACATGATAATCTCAATAGATGCAGAAAAATCCGTTGACAAAATTCAACACTCATTTATGATTAGAACTCTTCAAAAATATAGACACAGAAGGAACCTACCTCAACATAGTAAAGACCATGTATGATAAGCCTACAGCAAACATTATTCTCAATGGTGAAAAACTGAAAGCATTCCCCCTAAGATCAGGAACAAGACAAGGGTGCTCACTTTCACCACTATTATTCAACATAGTTCTGGAAATCCTAGCTACAGCAATCAGAGGAGAAAAAGAAATAAAAGGAATCCAGATTGGAAAAGAAGAAGTAAGCTCTCATTGTTTGCAGATGACATGACACTGTAACCAGAAAACCCTAAAGATAGTATCAGAAAATTACTAGAGCTAATCAGTGAATTTAGCAAAGTTGCAGGATACAAAATCAATACACAGAAATCACTCGCATTTCTATATACTGACAATGAAAAATCAGAGAAATGAAGGAATCAATCCCATTCACCACTGAAACAAAAAGAATTAAATATCTAGGATACACTTACCTAAGGAGGCAAAAGAACTGTACACAGAAAATTATAAGACACTGATGAAAGAAATCAAAGACAACATAAACAGATGGAGAGATATTCCATGTCCTGGGTAGGAAGAATCAATATTGTGAAAATGACTATACTACCAGAAGCAATCTACAGATTCAATGCAGTCCCTATCAAACTACCAATGGCATTTTTCACAGAACTAGAAAAAAAAATTAACAATTTATATTGAAACACAAAAGACCCTGAACAGCCAAAGCAGTCTTGAGAAAGAAGAATGGAGCTGGAGGAACCAACGTTCCTGACTTCAGATTATGTTACAAAGCTACAGTCATCAAGACAGTATGGTGCTGGCACAGAAACAGAAATACAGACCAATGGAACAAGATAGACAGCCCAGAAATAAACCTATGTGCCTATGGGTACCTTATTTTTGGCAAAGGAGGCAAGAATATACAATAGGGCAAAGACAGCCTCTTCAATAAATGCTGCTGGGAAAACTGGACAGCTACATGTAAAACAATGAAATTAGAACACTTCCTAACACCATACAGAAAGATAAACTCAAAATGGATTAAAGACCTAAATGTAAGACCAGAAACTATAAAACTCTTAGGGGAAAACACAGGCAGAACACTTGATGACATAAATCAAAGCAAGATCCTCTATGACTCACCTCCTAGAGTAAATGGAAACAAACACAAAAGTAAACAAGTGGGACCTGATTAAACTTAAAAGCTTTTGCACAGCAAAGGAAACTATAAGTGAGCTGAAAAGAGAGCCCTCAGAATAGAAGAAAATAAAAGCAAATCAAACAACAGACAAAGGATTAATTCCCAAAATATACAAGCAGCTCATACAACTCAATGCCAGAAAAACAAACAACCCAATCAAAATGTGGGGAAAAGATCTAAACAGACATTTCTCCAAAGAAGACATACAGATGGCTAACAAACACATGAAAAGATGCTCAACATCGTTCATTATTAGAGAAACGCGAATCAAAACTACAACGAGTTATCACCTCACAGTGGTCAGAATGGCCATCATCAAAAAGTTCTACAAACAATAAATGCTGGAGAGGGTGTGGAGAAAAGGGAATGCTCTTGCACTGTTGGTGGGAATGTAAATTGATACAGCCACTATGGAAGATGGTGTGGAGATTCCTTAAAAAACTAGGAATAAAACCACCATATGACCCAGCAATCCCACTCCTAGGCATGTACCCTGAGGAAACCAAAACTGAAGAAGACAGAGGTATCCCATTGTTCATTGCAGCACTATTTACAATAGCTAGAACATGGAAGCAACCTAGATCTCCATCGACAGATGAATGGATAAAGAAGCTGTGGTACATATACACAATGGAATATTACTGAGCCATAAAAAGGAACGCATTTGAGTCAGTTCTGATGAGGTGGATGAACCCAGAACCTATTATACAGAGTGAAGTGCATCAGAAAGAGAAATAAATATCATATTCTAATGCACATATACAGAATCTAGAAAAATGGTACTGAAGAATTTATTTACAGGGCAGCAGTGGAGAAACAGACATAGAGAACAGACTTATGGACATGGGGAGAGGGGAGGAGAGGGTGAGATGTATGGAAAGAGTAACATGGACATTTATATTACCATATGTAAAATAGATAGCCAACGGGAATTTGCTGTGTGGCTCAGGAAACTCAAACAGGGGCTCTGTGTCAACCTAGAGGGGTGGGATGGGAGGGAGTTGGAGGGAGGGTCAAAGGGGAGGGGATGTATGTATACCTATGGCTGATTCATGTTAAGGTTTGATAGAAAACAACAAAATTCTGTAAAGCAATTATCCTTCAATAAAAAAAGAAAAAAAAATGAGCAAAGGATTAGGGGAAATATTAAAATTCTAGAATTTGTCAGTTGGACTGCCTCACAAGAGTCTTTAAGTACTTTCTCCAGTGAAGAAACTGGAATTGGAAAGCATGGAGGACTCACTGTAGGCACAGCTTAAGCAAGAAAGCCTATGAGGAACTGAATATACTGGAAGGTGGTGTTTCAGAGAGTTTTACTTTTATTTTTGCATCATTCCATGTTTTCCAAATTCTGGTAATCAAATATTGCTAGAGTCAGAAACTATTTCAGACATTAAGAATTAAATACAAATTTATAAGTGAAGAGTGTTACAAAATAAGATGCACATGAAACTGTGAAAATGTTAGTTGTGTCCCACTCTTTGTGACCCCATGGACTCTGGCCCAGCAGGCTCCTCTGTCCATGGGATTTTCCAGGCAAGAATACTGGAGTGGGTTTCCATGCCCTCCTCCAGGGGATCTTTCCGACCCAGGGATCGAACCCAAGTCTCAAAAGAAATTATTTCCTACATAAAACACTCAAGATGCATTTTAATGATCAGCCCCAAAAGATCAATCTAGAAATGTTATAATACATTTTCATGTAAAATGTGCATAAAAAGGAATGACTTACCCAACATAAAATGTTCGACACATAGGTAAACTATTAACATTACTACTGATAGCACACATGATGACAGAAATTTAGCTTTCATGTTGCTCTCCTCAGTATTTAATTTGACCTTGGTGTGCCACTCTTCATATTCTAAGATGCTGTAGGTGATGTTTCTTCAGAAAGCCAGGTAAATTGATAATAAAATATCTGGAAAGCCTCAGGCAGACCTTATCATAGTGTTCCTGTCATCTGTTACCCCAGCAGCTCCATGCCCCCAGACTTCAGGATGCTGCTAGGCAGAAGGGAGACAGATATGAAGGGGGCAAAGCAACTACCTCAAAGAGGATTCAGAGCAGGCACAAGACACGGAAGCCAGCCTGAAGGGAAAGACACTGGCTTCCCTCAGAAGGCCCAGCTCCCCCGAGCATGGGCAGAAGCACAACTCTGCCCCTCACCCAGGCCCTGACACAGGGCAAGCCTCCACGCGGCCCCCACAAGGACGAACCACCCAGGGCTGGCCTCCATCCTGAGCCTCGCGGGACCCTGAAAGACCAGATGAAAATGTTTACCATCTGGGGCAGGCGAGAGTGGTTAGTGAAGTCCCGTCTGTCCTTGAGCTGAGAAACAGGAGCTCCCCACCGTCAGGGGACAGGAAGGGGAGAAACAGGGGGATGCGAGGGCTGCGCTGCCACCACCTTCTCTCCCAGCTGCACACCAACTCCCCCTCGGGCTCACCCCCACTCTCCCCTCGGACACCTCCGGCTAACACCCAGGAAGTCTCAGCCCACTGTTGCAAAATTACCTCCTGATTCCACAGGTACCATTTCTGGAAGTGATTTCCATCCAGAGTCACATTTGCACAGCATGAAGTAGAAAGAGGCAAATAATAGTACTACTTCTCAAAGAGCAAGTCACATCAGAGGTCTCTAGAGAATATTTACATTAAATACAAAGCTGGCTGCACAACAGGTCTGATCTGTTGTGGCAATTCCCATCTTCCCGTTGCCATGCCCTTAAAAACCGGCATACCATACATGCAAAGTGTAAATGCTGTGGGAATTCAAAAGGAAAAAGCAAGGGAAAACAGCAAGGGAAAGGAGACCGCCACAGGGTCTCAGACCTCAGACTTCCTTTGTCCAGGACCAGACTTAGTATTTCAGTCTGGAAAATTCTGGAGTCTGATTACCTGGTTGCCACAATCAGAGTAGACCCTTCCCTCAGGGGTAAATTCACCTTACTGTAATTCGTAAGATCCCTATGTGTTGTGTGTGTGGCGGAGGGGGTGCATGTGCGTAAACACATACACACACAAAAAATGTCACTGTATTAATTTACAGGGAAAACTGTCAACAATTAACACAGAGGCAAATGCATCTCTTTCTACAGGCACATCACATGGAAATAAAATAATAGGGCAACAGTGGAAAACTGCCATCTCTGCCTATCCAAATGTATTCCTCTTTACTCTTGATTACTTCTGGGAACAACACATTCCTATTAAGAGAATATATGGGTTAGATGGCTGGGTGGGCACACGTCTCAGGTCTGGCCAGTCATGGGCCTCACACTGCCCCAGTAACTGGTGAGACTGTGAGCTGGGAGACACAGAGAGCCGCCTGAAGGACAGAGCATCAACTGAAGAGGAAACCAAACGCATGAGCAGAACCAAGAGACGGAGAGACACTGTCTGACAACATCATTAACCATGAGACTCAGCCAGGAGCCTCCTTGACCTTTCCATTTCGGGGAGACAGTGAATTCCCTCCTTTCCTTGAGCCACTTTGAGGTGGATTTCTATCTCTTACAAACAAAAGAATGTCCTGATTAACACATAGGAGTTTTGACAAAGAAAATGGAGTTGGACTAAGAAGAATTTATGACTTGGATGTTTAATCAACATTCATTTAAAGCAGCTTAATGCATCTGTGTCTACGCCAGGGCAGCTCATCCTTGGTCATCCCTCTGTTGTTTGACACCTGCCCTGCCCTGACACATCCTTTTAAACCAGGCTGGTACAGCCAATCCACCTGGCAGGCCGGCAGTCATTCTGTCTCTGCTCCATTTAACTCCAGAGGGCAATCATATATCCCTTGTTCCCAAGTCCTTAACTGGATGCATCACTGGATCCCAAGAATTGAGAGTAATCAAAAACCACTTAATAAATTGTTAATTCTACGGCACCCAAGAGAGCTACTAAATCCTCCGAGTTAAATGCTACAGATTCCTCCCAGTGAATTCTAGCATCGAAAAATCATTTACTGAAGCAAAACTACACAGACAAGAGTTTCCAATTATTAGGATATATCAATGATATTTTCAACTAACGTAAACACATTGTTCTTATACTCTGATTAAGGTGGGCTCTTTAAATCCACATTATCTTGATTACAAAGAGTTATTCATGTGTAATTCTGTAAGAAGTTCAAGAACAAGACAAAATGGTGTATCTTTGTAAGTTTAACTCCTATTATAGTTATTTTTCATGCAAATAAAGGCTGCAGAACTCTACTTCCTCAACTCAGGCACAAATTCTGTCTGAAGTGCCAGTTGCCAGCTCCTGGTCCTCATTAACCAATGCCTTGCAGAGACGCAAACAGCTGTTTTCTCATCAAGCTGTTGTCATCATTTGTTTGTACATCTCCCCCACTAAATTCAGCTCTTTAGAAGACTTCATGACTAGTCTAGCAGATGCTCTATAAACATTAGTTGAGTGGATTTAATTAACTACATTTGTCAGGCTTTTACCAGAATATCTGGTTTACAACCTTTATGTCAGTGTTCTGTTTCAGGCATCAAGGAAAGACTGGACAAGAGTCATAGAAGCTTGGTGTCTGCTCTCCCTTCAAGGACAGGGTAGAGATAGGGCTTCTTCCACGCAAGCTTTCAACCTTTGTAAAATGTATGCTGCAAGCTGCCTAAAACTATCTGGACCAGGGTTTGGGGCCTGACCTAAAGGTGTCAGCTCCAGACTGGACATAAGAAAGGCCACTGACCTTCAAGGTAGCTTGCTATGAAAGTTCAACCTGAGGAGGGATAAAAATGTACTGAACAGTGATTAAGCACCTAAATAAAATGCTTTCTCAGGGTGTTTGAATGCATCCTATACAGAAAAAGTTGTCATATAGTAGAAAGGCATACACACACACAAAAAAAAAAAAATCAAGAAAAAATAAAAACAAACTCTAAAACGAGAAGCCAAGAAAAATCAAAATCTATGAGGATTCCAGGGAGAAGAAAATATCTATGATTTCAGAGAAAGAGCAGGAGAAAACACAGCAAGAAGCTAAGTATCAGGAAAGTACTATAGCTACCGTTATGTGGTCTGAAATTTCCTTTAGAATATAATATGAGGAGCCAATTTATCAAAGGGCCTCACTAAAATACAGTAAGTTTTCCAATCATCTTTACCTCTACTCACGAGCTGAGGTTGTCTGCTATCAAAGTGGACATAAGACATCAGTTTTTATTCTTGAAATTTGAGATGTTCAAGACTTGTGAATTGTCTATAAATATTTCCAGGGTACCCCACAATTCCATGGAGGAGTATAACCTAGCACATTCACAAAGCTGGACTCAGAAGCCCAGCCTCAGGCTGGATTCTGCACTCCACGACAGTTTACTGGGAGATTTTGGTTGCCCAATGCTAACTCTCAGGTTAACTGAATTCTGCCTCTACCATATTATCATGTTTTCCTCAAGGGAACGTCTTAGGCAAAGGGAGAAACACCTGAAAAGGCGGAGACATAGACTTTATTGAACTTACAAAATAGGTGCTAGGTGTATTGTTATGCCCCCTTACAAATTAACGTCTGTCTCCACATCTGGGAGTGGGGGCACCAGTGAAAGGCCTAGCCCTCACCTGCCTCCATCTACTGGAGGGTATTCCTTAGGGATACAGAGTCAGGCACTATTACACAGAAACTGAACAGGAAACTGGCTCAAGTAAGAGCCAAAGCTGTGGCTTAACATTTCACAGTCCAGAGGTAACCAGGCAGGAAGAGCTTCTGCTTCCAACTCCAAATGGTGAATTTCGAGTCTCAGCACATCCCAGCCAGCAAGGAGGAGAAAAAGAAACGGACAGTACACCCCTTCCCCATTGGCCAGATTTTGTCACATGATCATGCCTAGCTCCAAGGGCCGCGAGACATATAAACTAATGTCTATACCAGCAACTGAAGGCCACCTGAGCGGAATTATACTGCGGCACAGGGCGACCCAGGTGGCTCAGGCGTAAAGAATCTGCTTGCCAACACAGGAGAAGCAGGAGACGCGGGTTCAATCCCTGGGTCGGGACGACCCCCTGGAGGAGGAAATGGCAACCCACTCCAGAATTCTTGCCTGGAGAATCCCCATGGACATAGGAGGCTGGTGGGCTACAGTTCATGGGGTCGCAAAGAGTGAGATACAAGTCAGCAACTAACCGCACACACACACACTTAGAAGTCTCCTTCCCTGTGCAGCTCCCATAACCTAAGGGAACCTGCGTGAGATCTGTCCTTCATGGCAAAGATTATATAGGAATGCAACTCACTGCTTAAATAACACCAATAATAAATCCACTATGAAGTCATTACAGAAAGCAGACAGATGTTTACGCACCAAGAAAAGGCAAAAAAAATAGTCAATGCCCTGACAGAGAATTAGGTAACTATTATATTAAACAAGAGCTAGATGACCTGAGACTAAAACATAACTCTGTTCCCAGCGTTCTTCAATTAATTAGAGATTCTTGACTCACATGGGAAAAGGAGCCGTCCCTGCTCTACTTTGAAAGGCCCCCAAACATCACTGGGTTAAGTAAAGCCACCAGTTAAAAGATAAAGTCTTTGTTAGTCTTCCAAACTGTATTTGTATTTGTTAAAGCTGCTGTAATAAAGACCACAAACTGGGTGTCTTAAACCATAGAAATGTAATGTCTCACGGTGCTGGAGGCCAAAAGTCCCCAGTCAAGGAAAGGGGCTGGCAGAGTGGGCTCCTTCTGAGGGCCAATCTGTCCCTGGCCTCGCTCCTGGACTTGTGGTTGACCATTCTCTCTGTCTCTTCACAACACTTTCCCTCCAAGTGTGTCTCTGTGTTGAAATTTCCTCTTATAAGGACATCATCCAAACTAGAATAATATGCACCTTAATCACCTCATTTTAACTTGATTACGTTTGTGAAGACCCTATTTGCAAATAAGGTTACATTCCCAGGTACTGGGATTAAGAATCCACCTACAATGCAGACCTGGGTTTGATCCCTGGGTTGGGAAGATTGCCTGGAGGAGGGCATGACAACCCACTCCAGTGTTCTTGCCTGGAGAATCCCATGGACAGAGGTGCCTACAGCCTACAGTCCACGGGGCTGCAAAGAGTCGGACACGACTGAGTGACTAAGGACAGCAAAACTGGGGTGAGGACTTCAATATACGCACTTAAGGGTGGGGACATGATTGATTCAACCCACAACACAAACATAAAAGCCCTTTAAACCTGAGATCATACTTACTACAGGAGTCATTACATGCTTTTTAAAGTCTTTCTATTGGAAAATATAACAGATACAGAAAATGCATAAGACATAAATGTGCAGCATAGCAAATAATTATAAAACAAGCACCTGTATAATTGCCATTTGAGTCAAAAACAGCAATGTCAGTGGCCAGGAACCTCTTACTGATCACAAATCTTTCCTTCTTCCAAGTGTCATTAGCATTACTTTGAGGAAAAAGGTGTCTTTTTTTTCTTTATTGTTTTTATACTTCTGAATACATCCCCAAACAACATAGTTCGGTTTTACCTGTTTTTGAAGCGCATGTAACAGTAATTCCAGCTGAGCTATTTAAAATCTAAAAGATGATGCTGTTAAAATGCAACATTCCACATGTCAGCAAATTTGGAAAACTCAGCAGTGGCCACAGGACTGGAAAAGGTCAGTTTTCATTCCAGTCCCAGAGAGGGGCAAGGCCAACAAATGTTCAAAGTACCCATACAATTTGTACCATTTCACACGCTAATAAGGTCATGTTCAAAATCCTTAAGCTAAGTAAGCTTCAGCAGTACATGAACCAAGAATTTCCGGATGTGCAATCTGGGTCTAGAAAAAGCACAGGTACTAGAGATCAAATTGCTCACATTAACTGGATTATAGAGAAAGCAAGAGAATTCCAGAAAAACATCTACTTCTGCTTCATGGCATCTGGTCCCATCACTTCATGGCAAATAGATGGGGAAACAGTGGAAACAGTGGTTGACTTTATTTTTCTGGGCTCCAAAATCACTGCAGATGGTGACTACAGCCATGAAACTAAAAGACACTTACTCCTTGGAAGGAAAGTTATGACCAAACTAGATAGCATATTAAAAAGCAGAGACATTACTTTGTCAACAAAGGTCCATTTAGTCAAGGCTATGGTTCTTCCAGTGGTCATGTATGGATGTGAGAGTTGGATTATAAAGAAAGCTGAGAGCTGAAGAATTGATGCTTTTGAACTGTAGTTTTGGAGAAGACTCTTGAGAGTCCCTTGGACTGCAAGAAGATCCAACCAATCCATCCTAAAGGAGATCAGTCCTGGGTGTTCATTGGAAGGACTGATGTTGAAGCTGAAACTCCAATACTTTGGCCACCTGATGCGAAGAGCTGACTCATTTGAGCTGATGCTGGGAAAGATTGAGGGCAGAAAGAGAACGGGACAACAGAGGATGAGATGGTTGGATGGCATCACTGACTCAATGGACATGGGTTTGGGTGGACTCGGGGAGTTTGTGATGGACAGGGAGACCTGGCGTGCTGTGGTTCACGGGGTCGCAAAGAGTCGGACACGACTGAGCAACTGAACTAAACTGAACTGCTTCCTTGACTACACTAAAGCTTTTGACTGTGTGAATCACAACAAACTGTGGGAAAATTCTTAGAGACAGGCATACCAGACCATCTGACCTGTCTCCTGAGAAACCTGTCTCCTGAGAAAACTGTCTGTGGGTCAAGAAACAACAGTTAGAACAGGACGTGGAACAATTCACTGGTTCAAAATTGGGAAAGCAGTATGACAAGGCTGTATATTGTCATCCTGTTGATCTAACTTCTATAAGTTAAGTACAGAGTACATTTCTCAGAGTACATCACGCAAAATGCCGGGCTGGATGAAGCACAAGCTGCAATCAAGATTGCTGGGACCTCAGGTATGCAGATGATACCACTCTAATGGCAGAAAGTGAACAAGAATTAAAGAGCCTCTTGATGAGGGTGAAAGAAGAGAGTAAAAAAGCTGGCTTAAAATTCCACATTCAAAAAAAGAAGATCAAGGCATCTGGTTCCATCACTTCAGGGCAAATATAAGGGGAAAAATGAAAGCAGGGACAGCTTTTATTTTCTTGGGCTCCAAAATCACTGTGGCCCTGAAATTAAAAGATGCTTGTCCTTGGAAGGAAAGCAATGCCAAACCTAGTTGTTGCTGTTGTTTAGCTGCCCACTCGTATCTGACTATTTGTGACCCCATGGACTACAGCACAACAAACCTAGACAGGATATTAAAAACAAACCAGAGACATCACTTTGCAAACAAAGGTGCATAAAGTCAAAGCTATGATTTTTCCAGTAGTCATGTACAGATGTGAGAACTGCATCATGAAGAAGGCTGAGTGCCGAAGAACTGATGCTTTTGAACTGTGATGCTGGGGAAGACTCTTGAGAGTCCTTTAGATTTCAAGGAGATCAAACCAATCAATCCTAAAGGAAATCATTCCTGAATATTCATTGAAAGGACTGATGCTGAAGCTGAAGCTCCAATACTTTGGCCACCTGATGCAAAGAGTCGACTCATTGGAAAAGATCCTGATAGTGGGAAAGACTGAGGGCAGAAGAAGAAGGGGGTTGCAGAGGGTGAGATGGCTGGATAGCATCACTGACTCAATAGACATGAATTTGAGCAAACGCCAGGAGATAGTGAAGGACAGGGAAGCCTGGCATCCATGACATCACAGACTCAGACTCAACTTAGAGACTGAACATAAACAATATTATTTCTTCTATCCCTTAACATATTTGTAATATTTATCCTCATAGTGTACATTTTAATGGTTTCAGAGAATACTTCATTAACCTAAACTCAATTTTGCACATTAAAACTCTATTTTCTGATTTTTACCATTTTCTCACATTTTTAACATCTCCACACCTTCCAATGTCTACATCAAAGTCATACCTGTAGATAGAAACTACTCTGACTAAAACTTACTTTTATAGTTTTTTCCTTACAAAATAAAATAAAAAACCACTGGTTAAAGGTTCTATCTATGCAAGCAGATTATAACACAAGCAATTTTTAAGTGTTGCTTCTACAGATACTTTCCCAGTAAGACTGAATAAGAAATGATAAGCAAAACATATTTATCAAAAGACCTGCTTTGTTTCAGGCAATATTATAGTACTGTAGTTTGAACCAGCCCATGGGCTATTTCTCACAAGGTACATTAGCTGCCAAGGAAAGGCAACAGAAGGCATGATTCAGCAGTTTGAAGGGACAGTCATTTGTCAGGGTCTAGTTGACAGGCTTCCCTAGTGAGCGAAAAACCTTAAAGGAATAATGACAATGTAACCTGCTGGGCTACACTGACCTCTGAGGCTCACCCAATGCTTGAGTTTTCAATAGTGAAAGATCTGTTTGTCAGTTCTGTTTGAGATGTGCAGTACTCTGGCCTTGCCTCCCTGCTCACCTATCTGAACTGTATCTCTGTAATCTCCAGCTGGACTCTGACTCTAGCCTGATTTCCTCACCTCCGGGTTAGCACCTGGCCATGCAGAGTAGACAGACTGCTAAGATCCAAACTCTTGCTTAGCAGGCTCCATCCAGACTTCACTTCCTGGTCCTGATCATCAGTTTTATCGTGCGATCCCAACTTAAATTCCAGTTCTAACAGTGATGTAACTCCTCTCCAAACTGAATCACAGTTGGGAAGCTGTTTTCTGTCACTCTACATGTATCTCTATGAAGTAGAAATGAGCTAAATAAAAAAGGAAATTAAGAATACTGCAGTCATGAAGTTTTCACGTTTAAGTTCTTTAAATAATAAAGTAGCTTTTCCTTTCAAATGTGTTACTAATTTTTAGTCTCTATAAATGTTATTAGCTGGCAAGCCACCCTTATTTCTAGCAATCAGAGATAATCACTATTGTTCTGGAATATCCTTCCAGACTATTCTTTTCTATTCATAAATACACAGGTAAATAGGCATAAAAATGAGATCATGATATAATTTATACTACTATTTTGTTACTTTCTTGCTTTAAAAATCTATTTTTAGATTTTTTAGATATTTTAGATCACAGAATGGTAGAGGCGATTCTGTGACAGTAAGTTTTTCTTCACAGCGTGACTTTTAACAGCAAAATAGAATTCCGTTGTAAGAATGTACCATAATTTATTAGCCATCTAATATTTAAACAATCTTTTTCATGAAGGTGTATGCTGGATCAAGAATACCCAGTTCTTACCTTCTGCCTTGGTAATCTGTTACACTTTAAGACCAAATACAGTCAATTATAACAAGATGCTAAAGGAACTTTATTTACAACCAAGAAAATTAATGACTAAAAAGAATTTGTAGTAAAATCAATAAAGATTTTAAATCTGTCATGCCTTATTGCTTGAACATAAGCAAGACAGTGCTAAAAATCAAAATTTCCAATTAGGATAAAATCTAAGTATTTGGCTTTCTGCCCAGTGAAAAGTCCATTGTCTGCAAGGGCAACTAGGAAATCCAATAAAATCCAAATGTTCTCATCTCCATCATAGTAGACCAGCTCTATCTTCTAGGTAAGTTAAGATAAACAGTTAACTTACTCTATCCGCTGAGTAAGTTAAGCAAGAGTCAAAGAAATGCAATACCACAGAGACCAAAAAAATGAGTCTCACAATGAAAACAACCAAGAGACACACCCACTTCATTTTATTAGGAAAAAACAATAACTCGTATAGCCAAGGACAGGGGCAGGAAGTTAGATGCTTTTTGTTTTTGTTTTCTCTTTTTACAATTTTTACAATTAGATGCTATTTTTTACAAACATTTATATAAGATCTCAAAAGATCAAAAATGTTCAAGCTATTGTTAAAAAGTGACAGACTATACAATGGAAAAAAGACAACCTCTTTAACAAGTGGTGCTGGGAAAACTGGTCAACCACTTGTAAAAGAATGAAACTAGAACACTTTCTAACACCATACACAAGAATAAACTCAAAATGGATTAAAGATCTAAATGTAAGACCAGAAACTATAAAACTCCTAGAGGAGAACATAGGCAAAACAATCTCCGACATAAATCACAGCAGGATCCTCTCTGACCCACCTCCCAGAATATTGGAAATAAAAGCACAAACAAACAAATGGGACCTAATGAAACTTAAAAGCTTTTGCACAACAAAGGAAACTATAAACAAGGTGAAAAGACAGCCCTCAGATTGGGAGAAAATAATAGCGAACGAAGCAACAGACAGAGGATTAATCTCAAAAATATACAAGCAACTCCTGAAGCTCAATTCCAGAAAAACAAATGACCCAATCAAAAAATGGGCCAAAGAACTAAACAGACATTCCTACAAAGAAGACATACAGATAACTAACAAACACATGAAAAGATGCTCAACATCACTCATCATCAGAGAAATGCAAATCAAAACCACAATGAGGTACCATTACACACCAGTCAGGATGGCTGCTATCCAAAAGTCTACAAGCAATAAATGCTGCAGAGGGTGTGGAGAAAAGGGAACCCTCTTACACTGTTGGTGGGAATGCAAACTAGTACAGCCGCTATGGAGAACAGTGTGGAGATTTCTTAAAAAACTGGAAATAGAACTGCCATATGACTCAGCAATCCCACTCCTGGGCATACACACCGAGGAAACCAGATCTGAAAGAGACACATGCACCCCAATGTTCATCACAGCACTATTTATAATTGCCAGGACATGGAAGCAACCTAGATGCCCATCAGCAGACAAATGGATAAGGAAGCTGTGGTACATATACACAATGGAATATTACTTAGCCATTAAAAAGAATTCATTTGAATCAGTTCTAATGAGATGGATGAAACTGGAGCCCATTATACAGAGTGAAGTAAGCCAGAAAGATAAAGACCAATACAGTATACTAACACATATATATGGAATTTAGAAAGATGGTAACGATAACCCTATATGCAAAACAGAAAAAGAGACACAGATGTACAGAACAGAATTTTGGACTCTGTGGGAGAAGGTGAGGGTGGGATGTTTAGAGAGAACAGCATCGAAACATGTATATTATCTAGGGTGAAACAGATCACCAGCCCAGGTTGGATGCATGAGACAAGTGCTCGGGGCTGGTGCACTGGGAAGACCCAGAGGGATCGGGTGGAGAGGGAGGTGGGAGGGGGGATCGGGATGGGGAATACATGTAAATCCATGGCTGATTCATGTCAATGTATGACAAAAACCACTACAATATTGTAAAGTAATTAGCCTCCAACTAATAAAAATAAATTTTTTTTAAAAAGTGATAGACTATAGAAAAGACAACTATTTTGAATCATTTCACGCTAGGAAGTAAAAAGACTAATATTTGTGGACTCCACCTAACAAAAGTTGGCTTCTGTTTATTGCTAAAACTATTTCGGATGATGAATCAGAATACACAAATGCTTGAATTCAATATGCTTTTTTATATGTGTGTAAATTTTCCCCACATTATATAAAGATTTACATTTCTGCAGTACTATACTAAACAGAGTGTCCAGTAATTTTGTTTAAACGGTAAACATGATTATAAATTTCTCTTAAACATATAATAATTATTTCCTGCTTTGGAAGAGAATCAATATGAATTGAAAATTATACTAAATTCTGAGGAAACATTCCTTGGGCTTCCCAGATGGTGCTAGTGGTAAAGAACCTGCCTGACAATGCAGGAGACAGAAGCAGGTTTGATTCCTGGGTTGGGAAGATCCCCTGGAGGAGGGCATGGCAACCCACTCCAGTATTCTCGCCTGGAGAATCCTATGGACAGAGGAGCCTGGCGGGCTACAGTTCAAAGGGTCAGAGATGACTGAAACGACTTAGCACACATTCATGTATTACTTTCACAAACTTCTGCAGTCTGACTTCAGGATTCAAATCTTGCCTGAAACTGTCCTCTCCATGGTCATTGGTAACCTCCCTCAATGTATAAGCAATAATTCTCATTCTTGAATTTCTTTTTCATAGAATATTTTACTGTTGACTATCACTTTTTCTTGTTCTTCACTGTAAAGTTAATTCATATATTGGGACCCACAAAATGGAGATCAACTCAGTGGTCCCACCCATATCACAAATCTAAACCTAAGTCAGCCTGCACTTACAGGAAACATCTGCCAAGAAACCCTGCTAAGTCGCTTCAGTTGTGTCCGACTCTGTGCGACCCCATAGATGGCAGCCCACCAGGCTCCCCCGTCCCTGGGATTCTCCAGGCAAGAACACTGGAGTGGGTTGCCGTTTCCTTCTCCAATGCGTGAAAGTGAAGTTCGCTCAGTCGTGTCTGACTCTTAGCGACCCCATGGACTGCAGCCTACCAGGCCCCTCCGTCCATGGGATTTTTCCAGGCAACAGTACTGGAGTGGGGTGCCATTAACATACATCAATCACAATTCTCCAACTTAGCTTTACCTAGCTTCCCTTACCTTAGAAAATTGAAACTGCCAGCCTTATAAGAAAACACTCAACCCTCCAGCCAATCATTCCTTGCTTCCCTGTTGCCCCCTCTAACTCTCTATAAAACTACCTCCTGCCCCAAATCCCTCAGGAACAATGCTCAAAGCTTGTGGGAAATTCCCACCATCCATGAGTTATTTCCCTTGACCAATGGACATCAAACTCATTACTAAAGTGTATTATTTTTTCCATTTGACATTACTCTCCAGCTTTCATAACCATACACCATTCTGAACCACTTCTTACCCTTCTCTTACTTCTCTGAGATAATTCAAATATTACCCAGAGCCTCATGAGATGGGCATAGATAAAAGTCCTATAGGTGGGCTTCCATGGTGGTCCAGTGGTTAAGAATCTGTCTTGCAACGCAGGGGACAGCGGTTAGGTCCCTGGTTCAGGAAGATCCCATAAGCAGGGTGGCAACTAAGCCCACACACCACAACCACTGAAGCCCACGCGCTGCAACTACTGAAGCCCGTGTACCTAAGGAAAGCCACCACAATGAGAACCCGGGTATCACAATGAGGAGCAGCCCCCACTTGCCACAACTAGGGAAAGCTCATGCACAGCAGCAAAGACCCAGCATAGCCAAAAACAAATATTAAAAAATAATGAGTGGTTGTTACCAAAAAAAAAAAGTCCTATAGGCAAAGACAGAACAAGGCATGACCTACCCTTAAGGAGAGAGATGCAAGAAACTAATGCTTCAGCCAAAAATGATAAGAATTATAAAATATGGCCAGATGGGTGGAAGAGTACCAGGAAGAAATATTTAAGCCATAAATCAGACTTGAGGATTTATGGTCAAAGAAGGCATCTTGGAGAATGTGATGCTGACCAATCGTGTTTGTGCCAGACACATTTGTATTCCCCAAAGTAGCCATCAGGCCCTCAGCTGCCTGGAAATCCTCCTAAGTGCTCCCTAGGCAGCTCTCTGGTCTACTTCCATGATAGCTATTTCTTGCTTATTTTCTTCACTCTCCTCAAAATTTCCAGATATCCTCTATTGTCTCATTCAGACAGAGAAACGTCAGAGCAAACCCGCAGCTTCAGAGAAAACAGAAATACAGCCTATTAGCAGAGAATTCTTATTACTAAAAAATGAAGCACAGAGTTCAAAGGATGGTACAAAGAGTTATTTTACTATTCCCTACATCACCATTTCCAGACATGACCACTTTGAGAGGCACAAGGAAGTCCTTCCTCTATTTGGCTTCCCTGAGGTTTCTGAAGTGTCTTCACTCCTCAGTCAGAGCCCCAGACTCCCTCTCACCCTCTGCTGCCGGCCCAGGGTCTCCACCATTCCATTCCATTCCATTTTCCTTCAGGAGGAGCAGAGTGGAGGCCAGAATGATAGTGAAGGGGATGATCCTTCCATTTCAGAGAATCGAGGGAAAGGAATTTCCAGATCCAGCTAAGGCTAGAGTGTCTAGGACCCTCTCAACATAATGCCAGACTTAAAACTCCTCCAAATCTCCACCCCACCTTACCAAAATATCCTGTTAACCTAGCTTGGTCAAGGTCCCAGACAGGAGATGGTTATGCTCCAAGTCCCAGGAAGGTTAAGTGTGGTAGGGCCAAAGGGATGAAAATCCCATTCCTTCTCATGGGCTTTTATGTTTTCTATGAAGAAAAGTCTCTCAGTTGTGTCCAATTCTTTGCAACCCCATGGACTATAGCCCACCAGGCTACTTGGTACCAGAGTTCTCCAGGCAAGAATACCGGACTGGGTGGCCATGCTCTTCTCCAGAGGATCTTCCTGATCCAGGAATTGAACCTGGGTCTCCCTCATTGCAGGCAGTTTCTTTACCGTCTGAGTCAATAGCTTCTTTAAATCAATGCTTTTGAACACTGGTGCTAGAGAAGACTCTTGAGAGTCCCTTGGACTGCAAAGAGATCAAACCAGTCAATCCTAAAGGAAATCAGTCCTGAATATTCATTGGAAGGACTGATGCTGAAGCTGAAGTTCCAATTATATGACCACCCAATGTGAAGAGTTGACTCACTGGAAAAGACCCTGATGCTGCAAGAGAGAGGGCAGGAAGAGAAGGGGGTGACAGAGGATGTGATGATTGGATGGCATCACCGACTCAAGGGTCATGAGTTTGAGCAAACTCTAGGAGATAGTGAAGGACAGGGAAGCCTGGTGTGCTGCAGTCCATGGGGTCACAAAAAGTCAGACAAGACTTAGCAACTGAATGACAAGAACATAGCTGCTTTCTAGGAATCAAATTTAAGTAAGCTAGAAACTACCAATTGTTTATGTAAGTCGTTAGAAAATGCATCTCACACACAAATAATGGTTCTTCTTCAGAAACACCATTTTGTTCAAATTCTGCTCAACAGTATGGACTACATATGGTAATTCTACTATACCTAAAAGAGTTTTGAGATCCAGTTAATTGAAGTTGTGTGTTAGCCAACGAAAGTCAAAAACAAGTTTATAACTCCCACATAACTGAAGGTAGTGAAACTCATTCAAGTTCTTCATTCATTCAGCAAATATGAATGAAGCGTCGGCCTCATGTCTGATACTACACTAGGCTCTGGGCACACAGTGGAGAACAAACAGACATGTCCACTGCTTAAAGACAAAGGAGGAGCTAGATAAAAAACAAGTAAATAGAGCATCACAAATGGTAATAAATGTTTGCGTTACACCCGGCAACAATATTATACTCCAAGGCACAACACAACTGCCATCAGGCTCCTCAGCAGGGTAAAACAGTGACCAAGAAAAAGTGGCAGAAAATTGTTTCAAATTGTTGGTCTAGAAGACATCTGCATTTAACTCTGATTTGCAAAACAACAGTCTGGAGAAGTCTACAGGCTGATGACTCACTGGACCAAAGAGAACCAAATTGATGCCCTATATACACATGAGTTTTTAAACAAAGGTACCCTTCATGTGGAAGGCTTCCTATGTGGCACAGTGGTAAAGAATCCACCTATCAATGCAGCGTGTGCAAGAGATGTGAGTTCAATCCCTGGGTCGGGAAGATGCCCTGGAGTAGGAAATGGCAACCCACTCCAGTATTCTTGCCTGGAAAATTCCACGGACAGAGGAACTTGGCGGGCTACAGTCCACGGGGTCACAAAGAGTCGGACACGACTGAGCACACAGGCATGCACCTTTAACTTGAGCCATGAACAATATCCAAGCCACACAAGTTTCAGAGCACATTTACATGACACTTGTAATTTCCACAAACCCAATAACATCTCTTCAGTAGTAACCGCAACATCTCACTGAAATGACCCAGCCCCATGGACAGAAGCCATGGAGCAGTTCACCAGGACGGGAACCTCAGAGACATCTCAGGGGAGGTGGGAGGGTTTTTTAAAAAGACTTCTGAATTACCATGGCAGAAATTAAGCAACTCTTGATCTACACTCCTTGGCTCACTGTCTTCTCAATGACATTTTTATGGTCCTGGAAGCTCCACAAATGTCTCAGTGGCTTATCAAAACAATTGCAGAGGACTTACCTGGTGGGACAGTGGATAAGAATCTGCCCGCCAATGCAGGGGACATGGGTTGACCTTCCTGGTCCAGGAAGATTCCACATGCCTCGGGATAGCTCAGCCTGTGCACCACAACTATTGAGCCTGAGCTCTTGAACCCGGGAGCCACAACTACTGAGCATATATGCCACAACAACTGAAGTCCCCACACCCCAGAGCCCATGCTCTACAATAAGAGAAGCCACTTCAGTAAGAAGCCTGCACACCGCAGCTAGAGAGTAGTCCCCACTTGCCCCAACTAGACAACTAGAGAAAGCCTGAGTGCAGCAATGAAGACCTAGCTTGGTCAAAAGTTAATTAATCAATTTTTTTAAAGCTGGAGAAACATCTCCTAACTAACCCCCATTTGATTTGAAATCTAAACTGAAGAAGGAAGGAATAATCAGAATTTCATCTCCAAATATATGTGCCCCCTGCAACTCCAGTCTGGGCTTTGTACATGAAGGGAACAAACTTCTCCCTCAAACTGCTTTCTAAGGAGCTGGAAGCTACACTCTTACACCAACACTTCTTTTTTTACACCAATTCCACTTTAATGCTCACAAACTACACTTCCCAGAATGCAGTGAGGTTGAGAGGAACTTTGATCCATAAAAATGAAGTCAATCATTGTAGAAGTTCAGTAGAACAATAAGCAAGTAGTCTCTGTGGTGTACAAACCTTCTGGCTTGGAAATTACGTGCAATGTTTTCAGATCATCCAAGAATAAATTCTCACCCATATAAAAAGATAACAAGGACAATGAATCAGAAAATTCCTGTTTTGGACCACAGATCCACAAATAATAGAGACCATGGTAACATAGCACATAGCATTCAGCCCTCTAGCTTAAAGCCCAGAAGGAGATTATAAAACCTAAAAGGTAAACCCAGAATAAGGATACCAAGAATAAAGATAAGTATGGCTTACATCAAGAATGAACTGACTTCCCCTCATATAAGACTAAATAAGGGAGAAAAATCAATACGGTTCTATCAAAACATCTCACAGCATAAAAGGCACAAGTTATATGTAAAATTTTATTAGAGGATAGAGTATACTTCAGATCAATGGGAAAAGGAAGAACAGGATAATAAAATAATAGCAATAACAATAATAAGTTTTCCGTTATTACTGTATTTGTTGTGGTGATCTGTGATCAGTGATATTTGATGCTACTATTCTAATTGTTTTGGGGAACCATGAACTATGCCCATAAAAGACATGGTGAACTTAACTGATAAATATGTGTGTGTTCTGACTGCTCCACTGCCGGGCCATTCCTCTGTCTCACTCCCTCTCCCTGGGCAACCCTCTTTTCTGAGACACAACAGTATGAAATTAGACCAATTAACAACGTTTCAGTGGTCCCTAAGTGTTCAGGTGAAAGGAAGAGCCACATGTCTTATTTTAAACCAGAAACTAGTAATGATAAAACTTAGTGAGGAAGATGTGTCAAAAGCCGAGATAGGCCAAAAGCTAGGCCTCTTGTGCCAAACAGCTAGGCAGGTTGTGAATGCAAAGGCAAAGTTCTTGAAGGAGATTACAAGTGCTACTCCACTGAACACAGAAATGATAAAAAAGCAAAGCAGTCTTATTGCTGATATAAAGTTTTAGTGGTCTGGACAGAAGACCAAACCAGCCACAACACTCCCTTAATCCAAAGCCTAATTCAGAACAAAGCCCTAACTCTCTTCAATTCTATGAAGAATGAGACAGGTAAGGAAGCCGCAGAAAAAGAGTTGAAGTTAGCAGAGGTTGGTTCATGAAATTGAAGGGAAAAGCCATGTCTATAATATAAAAGTGCAGGGTAGAGCAGCAAGTGATGATGTAGAATCTGTAGCAAGTTATCCAGAACATCTAGTTTAGATAACGAACGAAAGTGGCTACAATATGCAACAGATTTTCAGTGTAGACAAAACAGCCTTACATTGGAAGAAGATACCGTCTAGAATATTCATAGCTAAAGAGAAGAAGTCAATTTCTGGCTTCAAAGCTTCAATAAACAGGCTGGCTCTCCTATTAAGGGCTAATGCAGCTGGTGACTTTAAGTTGAAGCTAATGCTTATTTACCATTCTGAAAATCCTAGGGCCCTTATGAGTTAGGCTAAGACTACCCTGCCAATGCTCTACAAATGAAACAAGAAAGTCTAGATGACAGCACATCTGTTCACAACATAGTTTACTGAATATTTTAAGACTACTGTTAAGACTTACTACTGAAAAAAAAAAAAGAAAGAAAGATTCTTTCCAAAATATTATTGTTTATTAACAATGAACCCGGTCACCCAAGAGCTCTGATGGAGATGTACAGTGAAATTAAATGTTTTCATGCCTGCTAATGCAACATTCCAGGGCTTCCCAGGTGGCTTTGTGGTAAAGAAACCACCTGCCAATGCAGGAGACATGGGAGATTTGGGTTCGATACCTGGGTCAGGGAGATCCCCTAGAGAAGGAAATGGCAGCCCATCCCAGTATTCTTCTCTGGGAAATCCCATAGACGGAGAGGCCTGTCAGGCTACAGTCCACGGGGTCACAAAAGAGTTGGACATGACTTAGTGATTAAACAAATGCAACATCCATTCTACAGCCAATGGACAAGGAGTAATTCTGACTTTCAAGTCTTATTACTTAAGAAATACATTTCAAAAGGCTGTAGCTGCCACAGGTAGTGCTCTTCCTCTGGCAGATCAAGGCAAAGTAAATTAAAAACCCGTGGAATGGATGTCCCATTCCAGGTGCCATTAAGTACATTTGTGAGTCATGGGAAAAGGACAAAATATCAACATTAACAGGAGTTTGGAAAAAGCTGACTCCAATTGTTATGGATGACTTTGAAGAGTTCAAGACTCAGGGGAGGAAGTAACTGCAGATACAGTGGAAACAAGAGGACTAGAATTAGTAGTGGAGCTTGACGATGCAACAGAACTGCTACAATCTCATGAAAAAATGTGAATGAATAAAGAGTTGCTTCTTAGGGATGAGCAAAGAGAGTAGTTTATTAAGATGGAATCCACTCATCATGAAGATGCTATGAAGACTGACGAAATGACAACAAAAGATTCAGACTATTATAAAAACTTAGTTGATAAAGCAGTAGCAGGGTTTGAGAGGATTAACTCCAATTTTAAAAGAAGTTCTGGTGTGGGTAAAATGCTATCAAGCAGCAGTGCCTGCTACAGAGAAACTGTGAAAGGAAGAGGCAGTCCATGTGGCAGAGTTCACGGTTGCCTTAATTCAAGAAATTGGGCTTCCCGGTGGTCCAGTACTCTTGCCTGGAAAATCCCAAGGACAGAGGAGCCTGGCATTTATAGTCTGTGGGGCCGCAAGGTCATACATGGCTGAATGGCTGAGCACGTGGTAACCAGAAGTTGAGACTCTGCCTTGCAGTGTAGGGGACAACGGTTCAATCCGTGGTTCGGGAAGACCCCGCAGACGGCAGGGCAGCTAAGCTTGGGCACCACCACTGCAGGGCCTGTGCCCGGAGCCCTCGGGCCGCCGCTGCTGCGCTCTGGTGCTCCAACTACTGAGCCCACCAGTCTCACGGCCCGTGCTTCACAAGCGAGGCCGCCACAACGAAAAGCCCACGACCACAACTAGAGCGGCTCCTGCTCTCTGCAACTAGAGAAAGCCCATGAGCAACAACAAAGTCTCGGTGCAACCAAAAATTGAGAGGGGAAAAAAAACAGAAATTGCCACAGACACTCCAGCCTTCAGCAACCACCACCCTGATCAGTCAGCAGCCATCAACATCAAGGTAAGACCCTCCAACAAAAAGATTGCAGTTTGCTGAAGGCTCAGATTATGGTTAGCATTTTTAGCAATCAAGTATTTTTAATTAAGGTATGCACATTATTATTTTAGACATAATACTACTACACACTTAATAGACTACGCTATAGTGTAAATGTTACTTTTATATGCACTGAGAAATTTTAAAAATTCATGTGACTTGTTTTATAGCAGGATTTGATTTACTCTGGTGTTCTGGAAGCTAACAGGCAGTATCTCTAAGGTATGCCTATAAACTCCAAAAGGAATCAAGAGTTAATTTAAAAAAAAAAAAAGAAATCACCATGTCATTTACTTTAAACATTCTGTTTAAATTGCATTAGTAGCTTTCCACTGTTCTTCCAATGAAAGACCCAAATCCACAGAAGGACTTAGAAGTCTATACAGGGTCTGGCTTCAAAATTCCTCTCCAACCATAAACTTGACACAATCACACTTCCTCTTGACCTCTGTGCTTCAGCAACAATGGCTTCAGCCAGGGCCCAAAATACCCTCCTCCATCACCCTCTTATTGTGATTTAACTCTAATCTTACTTCAGAGTTTAGTTCGAGGTCACTTCCTGAGAAAAGCCATCCTGGACCTTCCCAAGCAGGTCAGTTATCTTCACCAGACATTTCTATATTACCACTTACCTCTCCTTCATAAATTAAGGTCTATTATCTACTAGACTGAAACTCCACAAGGGTAAGGATTTTTTTCACACAACTGACTTATAACCACCATGTAAGACACTCAGTAAAGTTCTGTGGAGCTAATGTGAATAAAGAACTGAACTAAAACATTGATGATCATATAAATAATCTTGGCATGGAAGCAGACATCCTGAGCATAACTCAGAGGCAGAAACCATGAAGGAAAAAAATTATCAATTCGACTAACAAAAAAAATGAAAATCTCTATCAAAAACATTTTGAACAAACTTAAAAGTCAAATTAAAAACTGGAGGAAATATTGGCAATATCACTGACTAGAAGTTGATAGCCTTAAAAAACAAAAAGCTATTTACAAATCAATAACCCACCCCCAAAAAAATGTGCAAAAGACACAGACAAGCAGTCTCAGAATAATAGTTTCTAAACACAAAAAAGTTTAGTATCAATAGAAAATTCTTTAGAATTTTATACAAAAATGATTTTTATCTACCAAATTGACAATTTTTTTAATTCAACTTTCATTGTTAGAAGAAATGAAAACCAGGTTTCATATATTCTAAGTGGGAATATAAGTTTGTGGAACTTCCCTGGAGGTCAGTTTTGCAATAAATACAAAAATGAATATAGCCTTTGATGCAGCAATTCCTCTTTCAAGGACTTAGTTCAAGGAAAAAAATTCAGTAGAGAATTATTTATAAATAATGAAAGACTACAATAATGAGATGCCACTACACATCTATTAAAATGGCCAAAATCCAGAACACTGACAATACTGAATGCTTTGAGGATGTGGGGCAACAAAAACTCTCATTCACTGCTGGCTGAAATGTACAATGGTACAGCCACTTTAGAAACAGTTTGGTGGTTTCTTTTTTCCTCCAAACTTTAAACTTTTTACTTTGTATTGGGGTAGAGCCAACTAACAATGTAGTGGCAGCTTCTGGTGAACAAGGAAGGGACTCAGCCACACATACTCATGCGCCCACTCTCCCCCAAACACCCCTCCCATCCACAGTGGCACATAACGTTGAGTAGGGTTCCATGTGCTATACAAAAGTTTGGTGGTTTCTTATAAAATTAAACAGCTCTTTATATATGACTGAGCAATTATGCTCCTTGGTATTTATCCAAAGGAGTTGAGAACTGATATCTACATAAAAACCTGGACAAGGATCTTTATAGCTGTTTTATTCATGATTGCCCAAATGTGGAAGCAACCAAGTTGTCCTTTAGCAGGTGAATGGATAAACTGTGGTACATCCAGACAACAGAATATGATTTTGTGCTAAAAAGAAATGAGCTCATAAGCCATGAAAAGTCATGGAGGGGGACTTCCTTGGTGGTCCAGTGGCTAAGACTCCGTGGTCTCAATGCAGGGGGCCTGGGTTCAAAGCGCCAATCAGGAAACGAGATCCCACATACCACAACCAAGAGTTTGCAGGCCACAACTAAGACCCAGTGCAACTATATAAATATATATATAAGTCTATGTGACATTCTTGAAAGACACAATTACGGAGACAAAGAGATCAATGGCTGTGGGAGGGGGGGCAGATGAACAAGAGGAGCACAGAGGATTTTTAGGGCGGGGATATTATAATGACAGATACACGTCATTATACAGTTGCCCAAGCACACTGAATATACAACACCAACAGTGATGCTGATAATGGACAAGGCTGAGCACATATGAGGGCAGGGGCTATAAGAGGAACCTCTGCGCTTGCCTCTCAATTTTACTGCAGCTAAAAAATGCACTAAAATATTTGTCTTAATAAAAGAAAACCTGAAAACAGTAGAAGAAACAAATTTTAGGACAAAAAATGCCAATAAAATCATGTAATAAAAGAATATTCTATGACATGAGAAAATATTAATAATATAATAAGAAAAAAGGTGGGTTTCAAACAAGATCCTGGATTTATATTCAGTATCTTTTGACAAACCATAATGGAAAAGAATACAAAAAAGAATGCGTGTATATATATATGTACATATGTATGCATGCTATGTCGCTTCAGTAATGTCCAACTCCTTGCAATCCTATGGACTGCAGCCCACCAGGCCCCTCTGTCCATGGGACTCTCCAGGCAAGAATACTGGAGTGGGATGCCATACCCTCCTTCAGGGGATCTTCCCGACCCAGGGATTGAACCCATGTCTCTGACATCTCCTGCACTGGCAGGTGGGTTCTTTGCCACTAGCACCAGCTGGGAAGCCATATATACATATATGTAAATAGGTATAACTGAATCACTCTGTTATGCAGTAAAAATTAACACAACATTATAAATCAACTATACTTCAATAAAATAATTTTTAAAAAAGACGGGTTTCAAGCCAATGTAATTTTGGTTTCCCATGTAAAACATGTATATAGGGAAAAGTTAAGACTGGGAAGATATATTAAAATGTCAACATCAGTTTTCATTAGTTGGAGAATTTATGGTGACTTTTATTGTTTTATTTTACATTTTCCACAATAAACATCTCCATTCTGTAATCACAGAGAAACTAATAACAAAAATCAATAATAACTAACATTATTATAAAATTACTTACTGTGTGCCAAGTACTATTCTAGGCACTTTATATATTACTTCATTTATCCTATGAGGAGGGCTTCCCAGGGTGGCTCAAATGGTAAGGAATCTGCCTGCAGCACGGGAGATCTGGGTTCAATCCCTGGGTCAGGAAGATCCCCTGGAGAAGGAAATGGCAACCCACTCCAATATTCTTGCCTGGACAATCCTGTGGACAAAGGATCCTGAGGGGCTACAGTCCATGGGGTCACAAAGACTCACACAAGTTCATGAGGGTCACAAAGAGTACTGAGCGACCAACACTTATCCTATAAGGAAGATAGTAAAGGTGTGAAAACAGCTACTATTCTTATCCCCATTTTACAGAAAAATAAAAGTAATTTAAATGAAACAAGAGCTATTTGTTTGCTAATTTTCTTAAATCTGATAAAGAAAAGTAACATTTTCCAAACAGCAACCACTCAAAAACAATCAAGGCTCCACATCAACATTAAAATCATCAAACTTGGGCCGTGGGCTCAGATTCAGGGAGAGAGAGAAAGGAGAGAAGGAAGAGGCTATACAGTCAGTCACAGTGCGAACACAGAAGAATGAGGAATCTGTGCCGCTGTTTCTAGCTTCCTAATGGAAGCAGAGTTCTGAATTCAGTTACAGAGCTTTATACTGAACCTTATATCCTTTCCAAACTGTACAGAAATCTTTCCTTTCCCGGGGTCACATGAGCACACTTTCTGCAATCAAGGGTCACATTTCACAGTCTTCCTCGTGAAAAAGAACTCCACATACTCCAGCCATTCAAACACGGCTAATTCACCAAAGCTCCTTTCATCCCAAGTCAATGAAATCGCTTAATACACATCCTCTTTTCTTCCTGACTCTGACTGCATGCTGGCGTATCCTGCATGTAAAATGGAAGACTCTCCGCTCTCTGGACATGTAATCCCTGCTAGCTATGATCCAGCTAATGAACCTGCCAGGCTGAAAACACTGTGCCTCTGAAAGCCAACATCTGCAATGGTGGTAATAACAAAAGATGACGAACGCTCAAATATATTTCCAGAATCACTTGGAAATATATTTGATGGACAAAATTACCATAAGCTATACAGTTCAGCTGAGACTGGCATGAAAAAAACTGAAACATCTATTTGCTATACCAAATGTATACTGTAATGCATAATTACCATTCAATGGGCTCCGGACATGGTATTAGGCTCATAATGTATTTATATCATAAGGGCCTCACAACCACCTTGGGGGGTATGAGTCAACACTACTTTTATAATTATGGAGCCCAAAAATCAGAGATTAAATAACTGGTTCTAGTTCATAAAACTAATAAACGGAGATTCAAGCCTACACCCACCTAATCCCAAATCCAATGCCCTTTTCACTGCATCATGCTGCCGCCCTCCCTCCAGCAGTTCCCAGTGGGCTGCCCACCTGAGGGGCCAGGAAGATGTACCTGCAGTCTGCCACTGGCTTAAGGTATTCATTTCGACAGCACACTTATTACCTTATCAGAGTCACATCTGACTCATCCATCCCTCAGAAACATCTGGCATGTGAGGGAGTCTCGTACGAGCAGAAAAGGGTCAACTCCTTCACCGTCACCCCAGATACAGTGAAAGATCTGGACGTATAAGAAAATTATATAAAAATACTTACATCAAGTTGTCATCAACATTACTAAAGCTAATGCTGGTCTATGGAGAGTTATCCACATCTAGTATTCAGCTGATTACTTCCCATGGGGATATGCAGTAAGTGGGCCCCTCGGCCCCAACCCTCCAGTGTCATGGAACCAACAGGCCATCCCACTCTGCTTAGAGAGCCTGGCAAAGTTAGGATGCATACAACCAAGGCACCCTAAAGCCTTTCTTCATGGAGCTTTCCCTGCACTTTGAAGCATGACTTCAAAAACATAAGCACCTAGTAATACAGTACAAAAAATATATATATAAAGCAGAAAAAGGGAGGGAAGTATTTGAGCATCCTAGCCCATGACTAAGAAAATCACCTTTTAAAAAAATCACTTTTTAAAAATAATTTTCTTGGTCTTTGGGAAACATCTCTTTCAGTCTTCCCAGAAAGAACAGTGTGGAAAGGTTACTATCTAACAACTGTACTGATGCAAGAGTTTACAATAAATATCCAAAATGCTTTCACTCTAAGATAACTTTCCTAAATATGCTATCCAGTATCTGCAGGCATACTTCACAATGAGTCTTGATCACTCAACCAGTTAAGGTGCAGAGGAAAGTTTCACCAAAATGATTCCCAGTGCTTCTCAAACCTAATTTATATATGAACCACTTGAGACAGTGTCAGAATGCAGATCCTGAGTAAACAAGACCATAACAAAATCTAAGGGTCTGCAGTTCTACCAAGCACCCAGATGGTGCTGAGGCGTAGGGCCCACTCTGTTGGAGCAGAAGTCTCAGCGACTGTTTCTTCAGTGAGATCCCATACGCCTCTGCCCCCCAACCCCGCCCTGGAGAACTGAGCTTTACAGAAAGTAAAGCTTTTTGTTGTTGTTTAGTCACTAAATTGTGTCTGACTCTGAGACCCCATGGACTGCAGTACACCAGGCTCCTCTGTTCTCCACTATCTGCTGGAGTTTGCTCAAATTCATGCTCATTGAGTTGGTGATGCTATCTAAACATCTCATCCTTTGCCACCTCCTTCTTTTTTGCTTTCAATTTTTCCCAGCATCAGGGACTTTTCCAATAAGTCAGCTCTTCAATCAGGTGGCCAAAGTACTGGAGCTTCAGCTACACCAACAGTCCTTCTAAGGACTATTCAGGGTTTATTTCCTTTAGGATTGACTGGTTTGATCTCCTTGCAGTCCAAAGCACTCTCAAGAGTCTTCTCCAACAAGTACTTTAAAGTCTACATACTTTAAAAGTATATAGAAGTAAAGTCACTTATATCAGAACTTTACATAAGGATTCAATTTCACTATACTTTGAAGCAACCACCATTGATAAAGTTCTAGTACTTAAAATTTAATGACATTTTCTCTGTATGAGTTAATTATTTATTTAAACTGTTTTCAATGGCAAATTCAGTGGTCATGCATAAAGAGAGGTTGGAAATAGAAAAAGGAGGTAAAGTGGATGGCACAGAAGCAGTAGAGGTTTTTCCGATTAAAATTTGGGTAAGATAATGGATGCATTATCAGGTCAAGAAGCAGTTAGAACTGGACATGGAACAACAGACTGATTCCAAATTGGGAAAGGAGTATGTCAAGGCTGTATATTGTCACCCTGCTTATTTAACTTATATGCAGAGTACATCATGCGAAATGCTGGACTGGATGAAGTGCAAGCTGGAATCAAGATTGCCGGGAGAAATATCAATAACCTCAGATATGCAGATGATGCCACCCTAAAGGCAGAAATCAAAGAGGAACTGAAGAGCTTCTTGATGAGGGTGAAAGAGGAGAGTCAAAAAGCTGGCTTAAACTCAACATTCAAAAAACAAATATCATGCTATCTGGTCCCATCACTTCACAGCAAATAGATGGGGAAACAATGGAAACAGTGACAGACTTTATTTTCTTGGGCTCCAAAATCACTGCAGAAGGTGGCTGCAGCCATGAAATTAAAAGACACTTGCTCCTTGGAAGAAAAGCTATGACCAACCTAGACAGCAATATTAAAAAGCAGAGACATTACTTTGCCACCAAAGTCTGTCTAGTCAAAGCTATGGTTTTTCCAGTAGTCATGTATGATGTAAGAGTTGGACTATAAAGAAAGCTGAGCCCTGAAGAATTGATGCTTTTTAACTGTGGTGTTGGAGAAGACCCTTGAGAGTCCCTTGGACTGCAAGTAGATCAAACCAGTCAATCCTAAAGGAAATCCATCCTGAACATTTATTGGAAGGACTGATGCTGAAGCTGAAACTCCAATACTTTGGCCACCTGATGTAAAGAACTGACTCATTGGAAAAGACCCTGATGCTAGGAAAGATTGAAGGTGGGAGGAGAAGAGGACGACAGAGGAGAAGATGGTTGGATGGCATCACCAACTCAATGGATATGAGTTTTAGCAAGCTCTGGGAGTTGGTGATGGACAGGGAAGCCTGGCATGCTACAGCTCACAGGGTCACAAAGAGCCAGACATGACTGAACTGAACTGAACTGAAGATAATGGAAAATGGGCAACAGTATATTTCCAAAGTGTACGGGGGTGGGGGGTGAAAGAGCAGATATACATATGAGGAGGGCTGTACCCTTTAAGTATCCACACTATTTTGCATCTATGGGACCAGAGAGGGTCCCAGGAGGTAGCACTCAGGAGTTTTCATTCCGAATCATAAATCAGAAAGGGACCAGCTTTGCCAAATACACCCAAAACTTGTTTCTTGATATGCTTTACAGTCTTCAGTAAATTAAAGTTATGCACACATCACTAAACTACAGGGAAGCAGAACCTTCCATTGGAGAACTTAACAATACAGGAAATTAATTTATTTTAAATGTCTAGGATATTTTTATCTACTTTATTATAAAATAAACAGTATTAACTTTATTTTACTCACTTAAAATGTTTATTCCCCAAAGCAGAGAAGTGCTTAAATAGTACAGGAGTCATGTGTAAAGAACATAGAAGCCAGTTTGAAGGGGGACCAGATTTAGGACAACTGGTACATCTAAAAGTATAATCAATCATAACACATTTACTTCTAAAAATCCATAAATATATATAAATGGGGGGAGGGTTGTGAGAGAAGTCCTTCTTGAAGAATGTCAGCTACTAGATGAATAAGAACAACAGAATAAGAAAATAATCCCTTTGCACTCCCCAGTATAATTGATTCAGGCAAGAATGACCTATGAATGTTACTAGCAGTTGGGAGAAAATTTTTAGAAATAGGATATTTGCACAACATTGTTAATCATCTATACTCTAACATAAAATAAAAGGTTAAGAAAAAGAAATAGGACATTCACATGATTTCAAGAATGATCTCACAAATTGCATTCTAATCATAAATGTACTGTATATAAAATATGTGCTTAGCCGCTCAGTTATGTTCGATCTTCTCGAGCCCATGGACTGTAGCCCGCCAGGCTCCTCTATCCATGGGGATTCTCCAGGCAAGAATACTTGCGTGGATTGCCACGCCCTCCTCCAGGGAATCTTCCCAACCCAGGAATCAAACCCAGGTCTCTCGCATTGCTGGCAGATTCTCTATCATCTGAGCCACCAGGGAAGCCCTGATTTCCTTCTAGTTCTTATTTGAAAAGCAAACAAACCCCTAGCATGAAAGGCCTTCACATTTTGACAGCAGCAGCTCCGCACACAGTAAGAGGCTAGGCAGGCTGTTTTGGAATCACCATCAGTCCTGCATCCTGCCCCACTCCACTTGGGCCCTGCTCTGGCCTCTGGGAAGACTGGCACCCACTGCCCAGCTCAGGCCTCTCTGGCTCCACAGCCTGGGCCTGCTGCTGGGAGAGGAGAAAGGGAGAAAAGCAAGCCCATATAACCAACCATAAATGCACTTACGTATGAACAGCTAAGGTGGACACCACTTAACCAAGTGACTCCATTCCACAATAACCAGGAGGAGAATGATCAGACCTCATGTGCCTCCTGGCAAGATGCAGTAAATGGCATCACCTCAGCTGTCTTCTGGTCAAAAATGCTTAACCTGAATCTAAAAACTGGGAAGCAAGCAGACAGATCCAGAATGTGGAATATTCTACAAGCTGGTCTAAACTCTTCAAAACAATCAAATCATAAAAGAAAACAAAAGGAAGGGACGCAACAATCAAATGTAATACATGAAACTTTACTGCATCCTGAATATTTTAAAAGTTGTGGATAATTTCAACATAAAATATATGTAAGATAATATTATTGGTTTATGGTTAATTCTCTTAGGTAAAACAATGATGATAATATTACAGGTGGTAAGAGAATATCTTTATTCTTAGGAAACAAGGAAGTATTTAGAGTGATGTGTCATGGTATCTACAGCTTATCTTTGAAAAGTTCAGAAAAATATATACAAATGTAGAGAGAATGGGCTCCCCTGGGGGCTCAGATGCCTGCAATGCAGAAGACTGAGGTTTGATCCCTGGGTGGGGAAGATCTCCTGGAGAAGGGAATGGCAACCCACTCCAGTATTCTAGCCTGGAGAACTCCATGGACACAGGAGCCTCACGGGCTACAGTCCATGGACTCGCAAAGAATCAGACAAAACTGAGCAACTAACACGCATACACACACACAGATAACATAATGTGATGGGATGTTAACAACTGATGGTAAAGAGTATATGAGTGTCTTGCTTTCTATTTCAATATTTTATAGTTAGTAATTTTTGAAAAGTTAAAGGTTGAGGGGAAAAAGAAAAAAATTTTTAATTTAAACATTATTAATTTTTTTATTCCCTCTCAGTCTTATTTTCTCCATAAAAGCTTATGTTCCTCAACCTCTTCATGTCCCTTACTATAGAAATTTCCAGTATAAACTTCTCCTTGGAGGCTTGTAAAAATTACAGTTATCTCTGACCTATGTATTCAATATTCCAAATGTACATAGGTCATAATAAAAGGTATATTTAAAAATAAAATAAAGCATCAAAAGTTTAATGAACAGAGTCATCCAGTAGCGAATACATTAAGAGCTGTGTGCTAATTTCTGTGCTTTCAATTTTTTTCAAAGCAAGATTTCAACTGTTTCTTCAGAGAAAGTTAGAGAAATCCTGCAGTAAAATTCAAAGCTGCCTTTAGCGCAGTGCTTCCCACACAGTTAACAACAAAGTCCAACCTAAGTGTTTACAAGACGGATAGCTGCGTAACCTCATGCATCTTCCTGCATGTAAAGATCATCTTCAGCTCACCCACAAAATAAGCCAGTGAGTCCAAAGACCAAGAATAAAAAGCACCAAAAGCTTCCTGTTAAATCACTGGGAACACAACCTAAATTGGGGGAATTTAATCTACATTGATGATGACAAAGCAGATGGCATACATATTCTCCTTTGGCACTTGGCCCCAAGAAATAGCAAACCAAGCAAGAATTCTTGTGGAACAAATGAACGTGTTTTAGAGATGCTGAATCAAAAAAAAAAAAGTTCTTCACTTTTTTTATTTCTTATTCCTTATCATCAAAGAAAGTAGAGGATTAACGAGCAACGAGAACTAAAGGTCAGTTTTCTCAACTTTAAAACTCACTTCCAATGGAAACAGACGCTACTGTAACCAAATTAACCTTTGATTTCACAAAACTAAGGAAAATCCCTCAATAACTGACTCCTCACTTTTTAACCTTTATTTTCTGACCAAAAAGTGCTTTCTGCTAAGAACTGCTTCAAATATGTTAATGAATGATCTTCAACAACTGACAGGGTAAAATTAATAATAAGGAAACCAAAATTCAAAATAAAGTTAACTTTCTTTATTCAAAAAATAGTAACAACTGGCTATGAACAATTAAAGATAATCTGTTATAGATTTAAACATTTCTTTCAAGCTACCAAGGGCAAATGATACATAGTACATTCCAACAGGCACAATATTATATTATACTGTGATATGTTGAATTACATTCCCTACTTTCAAAATCAAGCTGTTTCAAAACTACTCTTATATATATTTCAAAATATCAAAAATAAATAAATTTTATTTTCTTTAAATAAAATTTAAGCAGTTTTATAGTTTATTTCCCCCAGCAAATATCAGGAAAACAAGTTTTAAAATTACAGAAGCATTTTAGAATTCTCACTTTTACAGTAAATCCATATGCTAAGAATATCCTGCCAAATAAATGAATTGCTTCTAGCGATGACCCATTTTAAAAGAAAAATCTAACTAAAATTTGTGCAAGTGAAATTAAGTGGACTCTAATGGACTACTTACCTCAAAACCTACTTATGTGTTATCTACATGAAAGCTATTCTAAGAAATAGCATGAAATACTGTTCCATAAATAATACTTTTTAGGGGACTTCCCTGGTGGTCTGGTGGTTAAAAATCTGCTTGCCAATGCAGGGGATGCAGGTTCGATCCCTGGTCAGGGAACTAAGGCCCCACATGCTGAGGGGCAACCAAGCCTAAATGCCGCAACTACAGAGAAGCCCGCGCCCAGGGACAAAAGATGCCTCACGCTACAGCAGAGATCCTGATGCAACCAAATACATAAATTTTAAAAAAAAGAATACTTTAAAAAATAAGCTAAAACAAAACTCTAGACATTATATTTCTGTAACACCTGTGGTCTTCATCTATTTAGCTAAGTATCTTTTATCGTTTCAGATAAAATAGTGTATTTTCCTGCAGTAAAATAATCATTGCTTAAGAGTTCTGGCTTCCCTCATAGGTCAGTAGGTAAATCATCTGCCTGCGATGCAGGAGACCCGGGTTCGATTCCTGGGTGGGGAAGATCCCCTGGAGAAGGAAATGGTAACCCACTCCAGTATTTTTGCCTGGAGAATCCCAAGGATAGAGGAGCCTGGCAGGCTATACAGTCCATGGGATCACAAGAGTCGGACACAACTCAGCGACTAAACCACCACCACCAAAAGGTCTGTAGGCATTAAAAAACAAGAAGGCAACACTTACTCTTATTTTAAAAATATCTTCATAATTAACGTTTACCGAGTATATTTTATGTACTAGAAACTGAGTAGATAATTTATATGTATTACACCTTGCCTAACCCTAAGACAACCCTCTGAAGTGAGACACGATTACTGTCGCCATTTCAGAGATGTGAAAACCAAGGCTCAGAGACGTTAAGTAACTGTGGCAGATTGCCAGGCACTGCCCAGAGCGCTGTAACGGAAGTGTAGCTGGGCGCAGGCGCAGAGCGCTCCAGCGCCCACTGGGTTTGGCGCAGTCAGGGACCGAGCTCTCCCCAGCGGTCCTCCCTGGTGAGGACTCACTGGTGAGCTAAGTTCCCTCACGAGCGGAGCTGATACGCGCACTTCCGTGGCATTTGCTTCTCCGCCTTCTCTCAGGCTGGGACACAAGTGTGGAGCTGAGGCAGCTTCAGCCGCGCAGATGATGTCAGCACCCTAAGGGGCGGCAGACTACCAAGATAAAAGAAGTGAGCAGTGTTCAAAGTGCCCAACGATCCTGGACCACGATCCACCTGTGAAACAATAGAAAGTACATATACAGTGGTCCCTGGCCCTGGTTCCTGACATAGGGCTCCTGAACCCTAATAATTTCCAGGTGATAGGAGCAGCTTTTGTTCTAATGAGGTGACTCTGGGTGAGCTCCAGGGTGAGGGCTGGTCGCCAGAAAGAACAGCCATGATTAGAAACTTGAAATTATCAGCTCCGCTTCCCATTCTCTTGAGAAGGCAGAATGGCGGAAAATGAAGTTAATGATCTATCACACCTACATGATAAAGCCTCCCTAAAAAAATCCCAATTACATGGGATTCTGAGAGCTTCCAGGTTGGGTGCACACATCCATGTACTAGCAGCATGAAGGTACCCCAACAGGGAAAGAAGCTCCTGCCCTCAGGACCCTCCTAGTCCTCACCCTTCATACCTCTTCACCTGAATGCTCACCTATGCTGCATGCGTGCATGCATGCTAAGTCGCTTCAGCCGTGTCTGATTCTGTGTGACCCCAAGGACTGTAGCCGACCAGGCTCTGCTGTCCATGGGATTCTCTAGGCAAGAATACTGAAGTAGATTGCCATTTCCTTCTCCAGGGGGTCTTCCCAACCCAGGGATCAAACCTGCACCTCTTATGTCTCCTGCATTGGCAGGTGGGTTCTTTACCGCTAGCGGCACCTGAGAAGCCCCTGTTAATCTGTATCTTTTTTCATGTCTTCTAATAAACTGGCAAACCAAAGCAACTGTTTCCCTGAGTTCTGTGACCTGGCCTAGCAAGTTAATCTAATCCAAGGTGGAAGGAGGTTATAGAAACCTCTGATTTGTAGCCAAGTTGAACAGAAGTTGTGAGTAACTTGGGGACCTACTTCTTGCCCTTGGAATGCAAATTGAGGAGCAGTCATGGGACTGAACCCTTAGCCTGTGGGATCTGAGGCTATATCCAGGCAGATAGTGTGAGAACTGACTTAAGCCATAAGACACCCCACTGGTGTCCCAGAGAGTTGCTTGTTGGGGGGAACCTCCAAATATTTGGTAACTAGAGGTGTCCAAAGTGTTCTGTGTGAAAGAAAAGGAGACACATGGAGGGAAAGGAATGAAGTTTTTCCAAAACACTACCTCAAGTCAAAATGAGAGAGAAATATTAAAGAAAATGTTACCAAGCAATGAGCTTCTAGCTTTAGAGCCTTTGTTTTGGGGAAGTGTCCTTTACAACAGCTTAGCTCATACTCTTATCTTAGAAACCGGTAACAGAAGTGAGATGCTGATATTATATAAAATATAAAAGATGAGGGGCTGGCTTAGCAATTGGCAGCTAGGCATTAAGAAAGAAGATACTGCTAACTCAAAAACATTGTAAACTAGTGATCCGTGTTGGTCACAGTAAAATAGCTGGCCTTCTGGCATCTGAGACAACCTGCAGGGCAGCTGAGCAACAAGGCTACAGAATCCACTTCTGTAAGGAAAGCAGATGGAACGTTCAGAAACAGGATATTTCTGTAATTTCCAGGTGTTCAACCAGAATTAATTCTCTAACTTTGATAGGGCTACTGTCACAAAGATCTCCTGAAACTAACTGCATACATTCTTTGGCAAAAAAGTGAAAGATTTTCTTACCTCATACAATAAAATTATCAGTGGTAAGATGCCTCAATAAGTCTATTTCTAAATTAGTTTCATCCCTCCTTCAATGAGAATTGAACAGAAAACACTAAATAAAAATCTTCTCACATTCTGAAAACTGAGAAATGGAATATTTCATTTCCTCCAAAATTTATTTGAGAAAAACAAATTTTTAATCTTATATACCACAGTCATCCAGTAAATCTCTCATTTCACTTTAATATTACACATATCTAAAAATAAAACAATTAGTAAGATGTATCATTTTAAAACACTTCCTTCAGAAATGTTTAATTATTTTAATTGGAGATTTTGATATTTTACTTCACTTGTTCTCTCTCTCTCTTATTATTTTTCATTTCGAAACTTACCTAAGGATTTGTCAGAATTTCATTCAAGGTCAAATCATGTGTTTCTTCAAAAACTGGGAATCCTTATATATGAAGAAGGAGAAGGAAATGGCAACTCACTTCAGTACTCTTGCCTGGGAAATCCCATGGACAGAGGAGCCTGGTGGGCTACAGTCCATGGGGTCACAAAGAGTCAGACATGACTGAGCAACTAAATCTCCCCTATATACAAGTATAAATGCAGCGTTACATTAGTTATTATGTGAAACACTGGTTCCTAGAAGTTTCAATTAGCCAATTTAAAGACTCACAGTGCTTAGTTTCATGCACTTCCACCTATAGAAAAATGGAGACTAGATCTATGAATAAAATTAACTGGAAGAAAACAAAGAGTCCAAAAAAAGCACTAGCCAAAAAACTAAGAAAAATTATAGAAATAAACTTTGTCTAAGAATCGTCTGATACTTTCTATCCCTAAACATATTTTTCCAAGAGCCTACTTATTTATCAGTGAAATTCAGACCACGATGCTGTGTCGTTTGCTTATTCAAAAGAAACTACAATGATTCTTAATCCCTACATCCTTCTTTCTTTAAACACATAATAAATTAAAAAACACAGAAATTCTAGATTTCAACTAGGAATTAGAAGTTGGATTCCATTTAAGTTTGCAATTTACATCCTAGCCCCTGACATGGCTTCAAGTCATTTAAAATTTTTTAAACTTAAGCAGCTTAAAAATGGGAGATAGTGATGTCTGAGTAGAATCAGAAAAGAATACTTAGAACTGTGCCTAATGAAACTGTATTATATAGCAAAATGTGAGACAGTCAGTAAAAAAAACTATTAATGTGGATATCTCTATAGATGCTTCCATTCACAAGGAAAAACAAACAATTACACACTTAAGAGAATTGAAGCCAGGGTCTCAAAGAGATGTCTGTACCTACATACGCAGCAGCTCTATTCATAACAGCAAAAAGGTGTAAGCAACTCACATGTTTACTGATGGATGAATGCACAAGCAAAATATGATATATCCACACAACAGAATATTATTCAACCTTAGAAAGTAAAGAAATTCTGACACCTGTACAATGTGGATGAACCTCGAAGACATTATGATAGATGAAATAAACCAGCCACAAAAAGATAAATACTATATAACTCCACTTACATGAGATACCTGGAATAGTCAAATTCATACAGACAGAAAATGGAATGGTGTTTTTCAGGAGCTGGGTGGAGAGGGAGAAATAGGGAGCTTTGTTTAATGGGTGTAGATTTTCAGCTTTTCAAAATGAAAAGTGTTCTGGAGATTGTTTGCATAACAATGTCAGTGTACTTAACATTACTGAGTTTGACATTTAAGAATGATTAGTTAAGATGGAAAATTGTTGTTATGTGTATTTAACCTCAAGTAATTTCTGAATGCTGGGAAAGATCGAAGGCAGGAGAAGGGGAGAGGATGAGATTTTTGGATGGCATCACTGACTCAATGCACACCAGTTTGAGTAAGCTTCAGGAGTCAGCAATGGACAGGGAGGCCTGGAATGCTGCAGTCCATGGGGTCGCAAAAAGTCGGACACGACTGAGTGACTGAACTTAACTGAATTCCTTTAATCTACACAAGGATTTTTTTTAAGTGTGTACCTAAGGGAGAAGTGAGCAAAACAAAGGTAACAAAGAAAAAAAAATTTTTAAATTAAGTTTGGCAATCTTGAAGGTAAGAAAGAAGCCAATCAAATAACATCAGAAGAGTAGCAGGCAGCTGTAAAATTCAGTAGAAGGAGGAAGCACTTCCAGAATGGCCAAGTAAGGACCTCCAAAAACCTAATCTTCCATAAAAACAATGAGAACATTGGCAAAAAAAAAAAAAATTGTAAAAATCCATTTTTTCACAGTTCTGAAAATCAACAACAGGATCACCACACTATGAGAATGATTAAGTCACAAAAAAATGGCGGTGTCACAGTGAAAACAGAGAACTTAGCGGCATTTTCACTTTCCCTATTTCCATCACTCTCTCCCCAGCATCACAATACACTTTATTTTTTTCACAATACACTTTAAAACCAGCATCCTTGCAGTCACAGTGACTGCAGAAAACAGTACTCTCGTAGGCAATGGGGAGGGCAAACTGTGTTTGGAGTTCCGTGAAATGGCTCTATGCCAGTAACCTGTCACTACTTGACCTGGAAGTTACATTGAAAAGCTATATTCCCAGGGCTTGTGTTTACTGGAGGTAACTCAGAGCCACTAAATGGAAAAAACTCTAGACCCACAGCATTTATGGAAAACAATAGCAGCAAATGTTTGATTATACAGATGTCTATGGCAGCAATACCAATTGGAGCAAAAAAGCAGCTGGCTTAAAAACGTAAAAGATTAATCCTTTGTCTGTTTCTTCATTTGCTATTATTTTCTCCCAATCTGAGGGCTGTCTTTTCACCTTACTTATAGTTTCCTTTGTTGTGCAAAAGCTTTTAAGTTTCATCAGGTCCCATTTGTTTAGTTTTGCTTTTATTTCCAATATTCTGGGAGGTGGGTCATAGAGGATCTTGCTGTGGTTTCTGTCAGAGAGTGTTTGGCCTATGTTCTCCTCTAGGAGTTTTATAGTTTCTGGTCTTACTTTTAGATCTTTAATCCATTTTGAGTTTATTTTTGTGTATGGTGTTAGAAAGTGTTCTAGTTTCATTCTTTTACAAGTGGTTGACCAGTTTTCCCAGCACCATTTGTTAAAGAGGTTGTCTTTTTTCCATTGTATATCCTTGCCTCCTTTGTCAAAGATAAGGTGTCCATAGGTTCGTGGATTTATCTCTGGGCTTTCTATTCTGTTCCATTGATCTATACTTCTGTCTTTGTGCCATTGATCTCAAAAATATACAAGCAACTCTTGAAGCTCAATTCCAGAAAAATAAATGACCCAATCAAAAAATGGGCCAAAGAACTAAACAGACATTCCTACAAAGAAGACATACAGATGGCTAACAAACACATGAAAAGATGCTCCACATCACTCATTATCAGAGAAATGCAAATCAAAACCACAATGAGGTACCATTACATGCCAGTCAGGGTGGCTGCTATCCAAAAATCTACAAGCAATAGATGCTGGAGAGGGTGTGGAGAAAAGGGAACCCTCTTACACTGTTGGTGGGAATGCAAACTAGTACAGCCACTATGGAAAACAGTGTGGAGATTTCTTAAAAAACTGGAAATAGAACTGCCATATGACCCAGCAATCCCACTTCTGGGCATACACACTGAGGAAACCAGATCTGAGAGAGACACGTGCACCCCAATGTTCATCGCAGCACTGTTTATAATAGCCAGGACATGGAAGCAACCTAGATGCCCATCAGCAGATGAATGGATAAGGAAGCTGTGGTACATATACACCATGGAATATTACTCAGCCGTTAAAAAGAATTCATTTGAACCAGTTCTAATGAGATGGATGAAACTGGAGCCCATTATACAGAGTGAAGTAAGCCAGAAAGATAAAGAACATTACAGCATACTAACACATATATATGGAATTTAGAAAGATGGTAACAACAACCCTATATGCAAAACAGAAAAAGAGACACAGAAATACAGAACAGACTTTTGAACTCTGTGGGAGAAGGTGAGGGTGGGATGTTCCAAAAGAACAGCATGTATATTATCTATGGTGAAACAGATCACCAGCTCAGGTGGGATGCATGAGACAAGTGCTCGGGAGAGGGAGGTGGGAGGGGGGATCGGGATGGGGAATACGTGTAAATCTATGGCTGATTCATATCAATGTGTGACAAAACCCACTGAAAAAAATAAATAAATAAATAAAGGAAAAGGAAAAAAAAAAAAAAAGAACGTAAAAGAGAGGGAGATTTGGAGAATGAAATGTCCACAGAAGAATCTGAAAGGCTCTGATATATTGTTTATGATTGAAAAGGCCACATTCATGTGTAGAAGTATACACGGAGCCAAGAAATACCCGAAAAGACCCCATTCTTTCTCCTCTGGCTGATCTTGAGACTCTGTGCATACAGGACATGAAGGCTAAGACAGAGTTGTCAACTGTTTGGCTGCTTATGCCCCAACATGCACAGAGAGCTCCTAGCAAATACAGAGATACTTACACGGGTCAGTTCAGTCACTCATCGCGTCCAACTCCGCGATGCCATGGGCTGCAGCACACCAGACCTCCCTGTCCATCACCGACTCCCAGAATTTACTCAAACTCAAGTGCATTGAGCCGGTGATGCCATTCAATCTCATCCTCTATTGTCCCCTTCTTCTCCTGCCTTCAATCTTTCCCAACATCAGGGTCTTTTCCAACGGGTCAGCTCTTCGCATCAGGCAGCCAAAGTATTGAAATTTCAGCTTCGGCTCAGTCCTTCCAATGAATATTCAGGATAAATTTCCTTTGGGATTGACTGGTTGGATCTCTGTGCAGTTCAAGGGACTCTCAAGAGTCTTCTCCAACACCACAGTTGAAAAGCATCAACTCTTTGGAGCTCAGCTTCCTTTATGGTCCAACACCCACATCCATACATGACTACTGGAAAAACCATAGCCTTGACTAGATGGACCTTTGTTGGTAAAGTAATGTCTCTTCTTTTTAATATGCTGCCTAGGTTTGTCATAGCTTTTCTCCCAAGGAGCAAGAATCTTTTAGCCTCATGGCTGCAGTCAGCATCTGCAGTGATTCTGGAGCCCAAAAAAAGAAAGTCTGCCACTATTTCCACTGTTTCCCCATCTATTTGCCATGAAATGATGGGGCTGGATGCCATGATCTTAGTTTTCTGAATGCTGAGTTTTAAGCCAGCTATTTCACTCTCCTCTTTCACTTTCATCAAGAGGTTCTTTAGTAGTTCTTCATTTTCTGCCATAAGGGTGGTGTCATCTGCATATCTGAGGTTATTGATATTTCTCGCAGCAATGCTGATTCCAGCTTGTGCTTCATCCAGCCCAGCATTTCACATGATATACACTGCATATAAGTTAAATAACCAGGGTGACAATATATAGCCTTGACGTACTCCTTTCCTGATGTGGAACCAGTCCACAGTTCCATGTCCAGTTCTAACTGTTGTTTCTTGACCTGCATAAAGATTTCTCAGGAGGCAGGTAAGGTGGTCTGGTATTACCATCTAATGAAGAATTTTCCACAGTTTATTGTGATCCACACAGTCAAAGGCTTTGGCATAGTCAATAAAAGAGAAGTAGATGTTTTTCTGAAACTCTCCTGCTTTTTCGATGATCCAATGGATGTTGGCAATCTGATCTCTGGTTCACCTGACTTTTCTAACTCCAGCTTGAACATCTGGAGGTTCACAGTTCACATGCTGTTGAAGCCTGGCTTGGAGAATTTTGAGCATTAATTTGCTAGCCTGTCAGATGAGTGCAATTGTGCAGTAGTTTGAGCATTCTTTGGCATTGCCCTTCTTTGGGACTGGAATGTAAACTGACCTTTTCCAGTCCTGTGGCCACTGCTGAGTTTTCCAAAGTTGCTGGCATATTGAGTGTAGCACTTTCAAAGCATCATCTTTTAGGATTTGAAATAGCTCAACTGGGACTTGCCTGGTGGTCCAGTGGTTAAGAATCTGCCCTCCAATGCAAGGGACACAGGTTCAATCCCTGGCTGGGGAACCAAGATCCCACATGCCTTGGAGCAACTAAGCCGGTGGTCTGCAACTAACAAGCCCAGGCTCTCCAGAGCCCATGTGCCACAATTAGAGAAGCCTGTGCACCGCAGTGAAAGGCCCCACACAACACAGCTAAGACCCAGGGCAGCCAAACAAGTAATCAACGCATAAGTATTTAAAAAAAAAAAGAAAAGAAAAAAATAGAAAAAAGAAAGAAAAAAAAAAAAGAAATAGCTCAACTGGAATTCCATCACCTCCACTAGCTTTCTTTGTAATGATGCTTCCTACGGCCCACTTGACTTCCCATTCCAGGATGTCTGGCTCTAGGTGAGTGATCACACCATTGTGGTTATCTGGGTCATGAAAATCTTTTTTGTACAGTTCTTCTGTGTATTCTTGCCACCTCTCTTCGTATCTTTTGCTTCTGTTAATTCCATACCATTCCTGTCCTTTATTGGGCCTATATTTGCATGAAATGTTCCCTTGGAATCTCTAATTTTCTTGAAGAGATCTCTAGTATTCCCATTCTATTGTTTTCCTCTATTTCTTTGCATTGATCACTGAGGAAGGCTTTCTTATCTCTCCTTGATATTCTTTGGAACTCTGCATTTAGATGCTTATATCTTTCCTTCTCTCCTTTGCCTTTCATTTCTCTTCTTTTCTCAGCTATTTGTAAGGCCTCCTCAGACAATCATTTTGCCTTTCTTTTTCTTGGGGATAGTCTTGATCAATGCCTCCTGTACAATGTCACTAACCTCCATCCATAGTTCTTCAGGCACTCTGTCTATCAGATCTAATCCCTTGAATCTTTTTGTCACTTCCACTGTATAATCATAAGGGATTTGATTTAAGTCATACCTGGATGGTCTAGTGGTTTTCCCTACTTTCTTCAATTTAAGTCTGAATTTTGCAATAAGGTGTTCATGATCTGAGCCAAGGTCAGCTCCTGGTCTTATTTATGCTGACTATATAGAGCTTCTCCACCTTTGGCTGCAAAGAAAATAATCAATTTGATTTCAGTATTGACCATCTGGTGATGTCCATGTGTAGAATCTTCTCTTGTGTTGTAGGAAAAGGGTGTTGCTATGATCAGTGCATTCTCTTGGAAAAATTCTGTTAGCCTTTTCCCTGCTTCATTTTGTACCCCAAGGCTAAATGTGCCTGTTACTCCAGGTATCTCTTGACTTCCCTACTTTTGCATTCCAGTCCCCTATGACGAAAAGGACATATTTTTGGGGTGTTAGTCCTAGAAGGTCATATAGGTCTTCTCAGAACTGCTCAACTTCAGCTTCTTCAGTATTACTGGTTGGGGCACAGACTTGGATTACCCTGATATTGAAAGGTTTGCTTTGGAAATGAACAGAGATCATTCTGTCATTTTTGAGACTGCATCCAATTGTATTTCTGACTCTTCTGTTGACTATGATGGCTACTCCATTTCTTCTAAGGGATTCTTGCCCACAGTAGTAGATATAATGGTCATCTGAGTTAAATTCGCCCATTCCAGTCCATTTTAGTTCATTGATTCCTAAACTGTCAATGCTCACTCTTGCCATCTCCTGTTTGACTACTTCCAATTTGCCTTGATTCATGAACCTAACATTCCATATTACTATGCCATACTGTTCTTTACCGCACTGGACTTTACTTCCATCACCAGTCACATCCACAACTGGATGTTGCTTTGGCTCCGTCTTGTCATTCTTCCTGGATATATTTCTCCACTCTTCTCCAGTAGCATATTGGGCACCTACTGACCTGGGGACTTCATCTTTCAGTGTCCTAACTTTTGCCTTTTCATACTGTTCATGGGGTTCTCAAGGCGAGAATACTGAAGTGGCTTGCCATTCCCTTCTACAGTAGACCACTTTTTGTCAGCACTCCCCACCATGACCCGTCCTTCTTGGGTGACCCCACACAGCATGGCTCATAGTTTCAGAGTTAGACAAGGCTGTGGTCCATGTGATCAGGTTGGACAGTTTTCTGTGACTGTGATTTTCATTCTGTCTGCCTTCTGAGGGATAAGGATAAGAGGCTTATGGAAGCTTCCTAATGGGAGAGACTGACTCTGGGGGAAACTGGGTCTTGTTCTAATGGGTGGGGCTATGCTCAGCAAATCTTTAACCCAATTTTCTGTTGATGGGCAGGGCTGTGTTCCCTCCCTGTTGTTGACCTGAGACCAAACTATGGTGGAGGTGATGGAGATAATGGCGGCCTCCTTCAAAACGTCCCATGCACACACTGCTACACTCAATGCCCCCAACCTGCAGCAGGCCACTGCTGACCCACACCTCCACCAGAGACTCCTGGACACTCACAGATACTTACTGGTTTCAGGTATTTGAGGAAAATCTTCCTAATCACTAATCAGCCACTAAGGGAATCAAACAAAAGTTTCAGTAGCCACACGTGAAAAAGAATGTATACTACAGAACTTATTCAGGAATGTCAGTAAGCAAACCAACAACAGCAACAAAGAGCAAAAACACCAAACCTTGGCAAGGGAGGAAAATTTGATTTTCAGTGTTATCATGTGATATTCTGTGAAATTCCCATTTTTCAACAAAAACCAAAAACATACACAAGTAAACAGAAAAGCATGGTCAATACACATGAAATAAAGCAGTTCAAAAAAAATATTTCCCTAAGAAGCCCAGATTTGGGACATCCTAGACAATGATTTTTAAGTTACTAAAACTATGTTCAAATAATTAAAGGAAACCATATTTAAAGAACTAAAGGATAATTTTAAAACAATGTTTCACCAAAGAATATCAATATAGAGATAAAAATTATTTTTAAAAAGAACTAAATTAAAATTCTGATGTTTAAAAGTACAATATTGGAAGTGGAAAATTCACTAGAGGAGTTCAACAGCAGATTTTAATAGGCAGAAGAATCAGCGACCTTCAAGATCTGTTTATTAAGATTATCCAGATTTAGGAACAGAAAAAGAGTGAAAAAAAAAAACTAACAGAGCTGCAGAGGCCTGTGAAACTTCAGATACTGTATCAATCCATGCATTCTGAATTCCAGAAGGAAAGGAAAGAAACAGAAAGAATATTTGAAGAAACAATGGCCAAAGACTTCCCAAATTTGATGAAAACATTAATCTATACATCCAAGAAGCTCAATAAACTCAAGTAGGATAACTAAAAAGAATCCACATCAAGGCACATTATAGTCAAAATGTCAAAAGACAGAGAAATCTGAGGACAGCCAGAAAAAAGGTCTCATCACAAGCAAAGAATTCTCAATAAGATTAACAGTTGACTTCTCATCAGACACTATGAAGGCCAGAGGGCATTAGAATAACATATTCAAAGCAGTGAATTGTTTTAAAGTTAACCAAGACTTCTATAGCCCACAAAATTATCCTTCAAAAATGAAGATAAAATTAAGACAAGCAAAACCAGAAAGAATCTGTCACTATTAAATCTGTCCTATAAGAAATACTAAAGGGAGCTCTTAGGCTGAAATGAAAAATCACTAAATATTAAATCAAATCCACCTGAAGACACAAAGAGACCTGATAAAGCTAACTACACAGTTAAATGCAAAATACAGAATGAATGTATTTTTTATAATCCTTTTCTATTTAAAAACACTGCATAAGACAATAACTATAAAAGTGGTAATGATGGGCTTACAACATATAAAGCAAGGATTTAACCCATACTGAAGTAAAGCTTTTGTATACTTTGGAAATTAAGTTGAAATTGATCAACTTGTTTTAAATTAATCAAATTGCTTAAGAATTTCACTGTAAACCCTAGGCAACAACTAAGAAAATAATTCAAAAATAATCATAACAATATCATCAGGAATGACAGAATAAAGGCCATGAAAATTATCTTCTCCAGAAAAGCAACAAGAAGAAAATTTAAATGGCACACTAGAAAACACACATATTTAATATAGACAAGTAACAGAGGAACTGAGGAACAAAAAAGATCTAAAACACAAAGAAAACCAATAGCAAACAAGGTAAACATATCCATCTGATAAACAGCAATTACATTAAATGTAAATAAACACTCAAGTCAAACATTCTAGTTAAACACTTACAAAAGCCAGAAATTAGCAGAAAAAAGTTTTAAATGATTCAACTATATGCTGTTTGAAAATTTAGATTCAAAGACACAAGTAGGTAAAAGTAAAAGGATGAAAAAAAGATATATCATGGAAACATAACTCAAAAAAGAATTACTGTGACAATGCTGATTACAGACAAAACAGACTTTAAGACAAAAATAGTAACCAGAGAGAAAGAATATTTTATAATGATAAGTAAGTCAATTCAAAAGGAAAACATAAAGAAAGATCATAAACATATATGTTATAAGGGGCTACAAAAAACATAGGCAGAAACTGATAGAGCTGAAGGGAGAAATAGACAATTTAACAACAATAGTTGAAAATGTCAATACTCCAGTTTCCATACTGGATAGAACAATTAGGAGATCAACAAGGATAGAAATGTACCAAAAGCACAAGAAAGAAAAAGAAAAGATAATTGAGTTTTATCAAAATTACTAAGTTTTGTGCTTCAAATGACACTATCAAAAGAGTGAAAAGGCAATATCCACAGAATAGAAATAATTTTTCAAGTCATACATCTCATTAGGCTCTAGAATCCAGAATGTCAAAAAAAAAATTGTACAACACAAAAATTTAAAAATAAGTAACCTTATTTTATTATAAAATTACAAAGGATTTGAATAGATCCTCCTCCAAGGAATATGCACAAATGGCCAAAAATCACACAAAAAGATGCTCAACATCATGAGGCATATAGAAAAGCAAATCAAAACCACAGTGAAATACCACTTCATACCCACCAGAGTGGCTAAATTAAAAAAGCAATTATAAGTGTTGGTGATGATATAGAGAAATTGGAACCCTCAGACATTGCTGCTTAAAATGTAAAATGGTACATTCATTTTGGAAAACTGTTTGGCAAATCTTAAAATGATAAACATACAGAGTTACAATATGACCCAGCAATTCCACTCCAAGGTGTATACTCAAGAGAATTGAAAACATATATCCACATAATATACATCAAGGCTATATATTGTCACTGTTCTTATTTAACTTATATGCAGAGTATGTCATGAGAAATGCTGGGCTGGATGAAGCACAAACTGGAATCAAGACTGCTGGGAGAAATATCAATAAGCTCAGATATGCAGATGACACCACCCTAAAGGCAGAAAGCGAAGAGGAACTAAAGAGCTTCTTGATGAGGGTGAAAGAGGAGAGTAAAAAAGCTGGCTTAACCAGAAAGATAAAGAATATTACAGCATACTAACACATATATGTGGAATTTAGAAAGATGGTAATGATAACCCTATACGCAAAACAGAAAAAGAGACACAGATGTCCAGAACAGACTTTTGGACTCTGTGGGAGAAGGTGACGGTGGGATGTTTCGAAAGAACAGCATGTATATTATCTATAGTGAAACAGATCACCAGCCCAGGTGGGATGCAGGAGACAAGTGCTCGGGGCTGGTGCACTGGGAAGACCCAGAGGGATCGGGTGGAGAGGGAGGTAGGAGGGGGGATGGGGATGGGGAATACATGTAAATCCATGGCTGATTCATGTCAATGTATGACAAAATCCACTACAATATGGTAAAGTAATTAGCCTCCAACTAATAAAAATAAATGAAAAAAAAATAGATACATTAATTAAAATAAATAAATAAATAAAAGTCAATTTAAAACTGAAAAAAAAAAAGCTGGCTTAAGATTCAACATTCAAAAAACAAAGATCATGGCATCCAGTCCCATCAATTCATGGCAAATAGATGCGGAAAATATGGAAACAGTGACTGACTTTATTTTTCTGGGCTCCAAAATCACTGCAGATGGTGATTGCAGCCATAAAATTATAAAAAACTTGCTCCTTAAAAGAAGAGCTATGACAAATCTAGAAAGCATATTAAAAAGCAGAGACATTACTTTGCCAATAAAGTCCGCCTAGTCAAAGCTGTGGTTTTTCCAGTAGTCGTGTATGGATGTGAGAGTTGGAAAAAAAAGAAAGCTGAGTGCCGAAGAATTGATGCTTTTGAACTGTGGTGTTGGAGAAGACTCTTGAGAGTCCCTTGGACTGCAAGCAGATCCAACCAGTCCATCCTAAAGGAGATCAATTCTGAGTAGTCATTGGAAGGACTGATGCTAAAACTGAAGCTCCAATGTTTTGGCCACCTGATGCAAAGAGCCAACTCACTGGAAAAGACACAGATGCTGGGAAAGACTGAAGGTAAGAGGAGAAGGGGATGGCAGAGGATGAGATGGTTGGATGGCACCACAGACTCAATGGGTATGAATCTGAGCAAACGCCAGGAAATGGAGAAGGACAGCAAAGCCTGGCATCCCGCGGTCCGTGGGGTCAGAGTCAGGCGTAACTGAGCGACTGAACAACCACCATCCAGACCACAGCTTTCACACAGACGTTCAGAGCAGAGTCATCCGTAAGAGCCAAAACTGAGGACAGCTCAAGTACCCACCAACCGACAAATGGATCAACAAAACGTGCTATATCCATTCGACATAATTTTGGCTATACATAAGAAAAGCATGCTAACACATGCTACAGTATGGATAAACTTTGAAAATATTATGCTATGTTAAAGATGCTAGTCTCAAAAGGCTACATATTATATAATCCCACTTTTATGAAATGTCTACAAGAGGCAAATCTAAACAGATGGAAACTGGAGAGACGGTTGCCAGGGGCTGGAGGCAGGTGAGATGAGGAGTGACTGCTAAGGATACCTGTCTTCTTCTGAGGGTAACAGGTTCTGCTATTAGAGGGTGGTGATGACTGAACAACTTTGTAAATATACTGAAACCCACTACACGGTATAATTTAAAATGACGGATTTCATGGTATGTGAATTGTATCTCAAACAAAGCCATTATTTTTTTTAAGTCAGTGAGGAAAATGAATACCTCCAGAATGACTCTCCAAGACAGAAAATAAACCATATTTTGTCTTATAATCATTACAGATCATTGACCCAGACTGTACTAAATGTAAGGATGATAATAATATAGGTAAATAATAAACAGTACTAATCCTTAAGAGATATAATTTTTAACAAGAAACATAATAAATCTTTGAAAGAATTTTAATTCTTATACCTATTTTTACTGTCAAAATATATAAAATGCTAACTTTAGCATGATGAACTTTATTTGAAAACTCAGTTCCAGCAAACTTTAGATATTAGCCACCACCCAAATTCAACAACCAAATGCTAAAGATAAATTAACTCTAATTCTATCTGCAGCCACACTTCTCTCCAGCACAATAAGTCCCAAGTTGTGGTCCAGTCTCCCAGCTCTGTTGCACTGTGTGATCCCAGGTTGGGGGTGCCAAGAAATTTCCATGACCTCATTTCTTCACCATTGTCCAAATCCCATGCTCACTTCTCCTTCAGATTTTTTTTTTTTTTTCATCTCTTATATGTAGAATTTATTTTTTTTTCCCAGTGGGTTTTGTCATACATTGATATGAATCAGCCATAGAGTTACACGTATTCCCCATCCCGATCCCCCCTCCCACCTCCCTCTCCACCCTCCTTCAGATTTTATAGAACCTAAGTTATATGCCTTTAGGCATCAGTTCAGTTCAGTTCAGTCGCTCACTTGCGTCCAACTCTTTGCAACCTCATGGGCTACAGCATGCCAGGCCTCCCTGTCCATCACCAACTCCCAGAGCTTGCTCAAACTCATGTCCATTGACTCAGTGATGCCATCCTAACTGTCTCATCCTCTGTCATCCCCTTCTCCTCCCGCCTTCAATCTTTCCCAGCATCAGGGTCTTTTCAAATGAGTCAGCTCTTCGCATCAGGTGGCCGAAGTATTGGAGTTTCAGCTTCAACATCAGTCCTTCCAATGAATATTCAGGACTGATTTCCTTTAGGATGGACTGGTTAGATCTCCTTGCAGTCCAGGGAACCCTCAAGAGCCTTCTCCAACACCACGGTTCAAAAGCATCAATTCTTCGGTGCTCAGCTTTCTTTATAGTCCAACTCTCACATCCACACATGACTACTAGAAAAATCACAGCCTTGACCTTTGTTAGCAAAGTAATCTCTCTGCTTTTTAGTATGCTGCGTAGGTTGGTCATAACTTGCATCACTTTCCTCCAAACACCATTAGTTACTGAGGTTCTTCAGACATGTATTTTATTGACAAACCAGGTTATCAAAGGAAGTACAACTCCCTTCTTTATGTCTTTTTATTTCTTTTACTTAGTAAAGATCCAAAGTGGTCCTACTAGAACCAAAATGCCTCTACCCATGTTTGGTGTCCTAAACTAAAAAGGTCAGATATTCACATCACCACATACATTTTGTTGCTCTAGAAGAGGGGTTACGAAACAGATGCAGGCAGCATATGAATTTTGTTTGGTCTGAGCCGTTCTAAAAACATTTCAATTACCAACATATTACACTCAAAGAGGTTTTGTATATACAAACTTAGATTTTTAGCTTTATTTGCTGAACACAAATTCCCATGTGGCAACAACTGGGTAAGCTGTGTGTGACACCTCCTTCTCCTCTGATGAAGAATGCCTCTCCATCCCACAAGGTTTCCATGCACAGCACTTTAAGCCGTTTCATTTGTGACCACCTGGCTCTGGAGGGGTGGCAGGGGGAGAACAGAACTGAAGTCCAGAGAGTTAGAAGTTGCCTCTAATCGTAAGGGGAAGACCTCTTCCCTTACCATTGGTTTCAGGTTTCATGGCCATGTTTCTCTACCTTTGCCAAGCTCTCCAAGTTTCTCACTCCAAAATGCTTTAATTCCTGTAATCACCATCACATCTAACATCTAAGAACCACTCTCATACTTAAATTACCCTGCGGCGTTCCTGCAGAGGCATTTTCTGGCCTGGCAAGAAGCAGTGTAATCCCAGGCCACACGACAAAAAACACTGAGGATCTCATGCACAGACCAATGAAATCGTCATTTCCAGACTCACTGCTCTTTGAAGATAAATGCTCCTCTTAAATTTCTGAACTTTGGGTTAAAAATAAAATGCTTCTGAAACTTTACTGTGTACAGAACATATCTGAAGATCTTGTTAAAATGCAGATTCTGACTCAGTAGGCCTGGCTTCCGGGTGATGCCGATGTCCCTGCACCAGTGCCGTCTGCAGACTATGCTCTGAAGAGCAATGAGTTAGAAGGCTCACAGAGGAAGAGGACTTTTCTGAGATGTGAGTTATCTCAATGAATTGGCCTCCAAGAACAGACTTTCTGCCATTTTAGAACTACAAACATGTTCATCTTTTAGTGTCTGCACCAACTTAATACCTGATTTATATAAATGACAGGTTTCCATAATGGTTCATGAAAAACAAAAAACATGGTCTCTTCAGCCATTAGCCATTGATTATTGTATATGTATTCATTTCATGATCAATACTGGGCACTATACAGAGGTATCAGCCAAGTTCGCATATCTTCAAAGTACTTAAATCTAGTTGGCAAAAACACTAATAGCAAACAAAATAAGTAGTGCATCACTTAAAACAGCAGATGATTAAGATCTTAATTGCTATAAGATAGCGATTCCCAAGAGTGGGGCATATCCATCCAGCGGGAAGATATAAACTAAACACGCTGTCCCCAACCCCCGCCCAGAGCAGGATACTCACTCTGCTCCCAGGCTTACTCCCAATCACAACAAAGGAAGCTACATCTACTTCTAGAAACGCCATATTCTTCATAAGGGTAAGACAGGGGGTGGGGAGGAAGAAATGACACAAACCAATTTTTAAATGACGCACAGAAAAGCAGGTAGAATTGGCAGGTGTTCCAGATGGGAAGTGCTTCCTGCGGTGAAAAGTACTGAGGTGGAGATGAGCTAGGGCATCTACTGAATGGAAAGAAGACCTGCCTAACTGAAGCAGACGTGAGTGCCCCACCCGCCGCCACCCCATCCTAGGTGGGGCAAGAATGAAAACGGTCTGTAGAACTTGATGACCACCTATTAACGACATTAAAGAGAGACCTCTTAGGAAGAAGGCTGAACTCATTTGCCTTTCGGGTCCTTTCCAATTTTTCCTCAACTAGAGAACAAAATTCCAGTTTTCCTCTGACACATTAATTCTAACCTGCATCATGGCCCTTGCCTGATGTTGAACAAGAGAAATGTGTGAAGAGAATGTGGATGTGTGAAACAGGATGGTGAAAGAGAAAGAGATCCTAAGTCATGGCATCGGGTTAAATTCCACAACTGTTCTACATCCCTGGTTCTTTGAGACGTCTCTCGTAGGTCTTATTTCCAACTCAGCCGTCAATCAGTCAATCATCTGTACAACTCTTCTCTGAGCCCTGTCCAAATTGTCCTCACCCCTCTCACACAGACAAGTGATGAATTACACTCCAGGTCTCGCCTGCCCACCCCGTGGAAAGGAAGTCTCAGTTACACTTCATTCTCTAGCCAGCTCCTCCTCTGCAAAGCACTTAAGACACTTCCAACTATGGTTTTGTTTTTCATTTTCTACTTATGAGATATTTCAAAAATACATTCAGAAGACTGTGAAGTTCAGAAGTTAACATAAAAGTAGCCCAAATACCACCACCGTAAGGTAAAAATGCTTACCTTTACAATTTCTGCCACATTTGCTTTGCAATTACATAGTCACTTGTTCATTCATCTCTCTGTTGCTGTTGCCTATTTCCTAACTTGATTCTCTGTCTTATCTGGTCAGGGCCATGTCTGAATATTGACCGCTTTTAACCTATCCCTCAGAAGACAGCCTGGTACATATAAGGCTCTCAATGTTTATTCAATGAATAATGCATGAATGACTTCTGTCCTGGAATGAAATAATGGCCATCACTATAGAAGAGTTATGAGACAAAAGACAATGACTCCATCTTTATTAAAATCCAAATAAATAAAGAAAAGAATCGTTTTTTTTTTTTTTTTTTTTTGGCCTTGCCACAAGGCTTGCAGGATCTCAGTTCCCCAACCAGGGACTGAACTCCAGCCAAGGCAGTGAAAGCCTGGAACCCTAACCACTAAGCCACCAGGGAACTCCCTGGGAAACAGATCTTTACTTAAGGAAGAGGGTTCAAATTTAAGTGTGTGCTATAACTGGATACTCCATATTAGAGTGGGTTAGCTGAATAAGGAATAGAACTGCCATAGAGCCCTGATCCCTCTTGCCCTGGACAGCACATATATCTGCCCAAAGACACAGAGAGAACATAAGCTCTCAAAGCATCTTCTAGTTTAAAGATGCCAACTCAATAGCTTAAAGAGGGAAAGAACAAAAGAAGAGACAGAGGTAGAGGAGAAGAGGGGAGATGACAGGAGGGTTGGGAAGAGGCAGGGAGGGAGGAGGGGAGGAATGAGCAGAGTCCTATGCAAAGAATCCTAGAACACTAGAGAACATTAAATTTTTTTCTAGGTTACATCAGGGGCAATACAAATCCTGTTCTAAAAACGAAGTCGAGTACCAAGTCCATCTGTGTGAAATGAAGCCAAGCCTAAGGCAAAAGTCTAAGAAAGGTCAAGTGCAATTGTCAGGCTTCTCCACCTCCTTTTACCCGCACTCCTGGCCGCCCAGCATCTTAACAAAATCCTTAAAGCCTGGGTTCCTCCCACTGTGGTTCTCTACATGCTCTCAAATGTTATATACATATACACTTGTATTCTCACCCCATCAACTTTATTGGATCTAAGTTCTCTTTCTTTGTGCTCTTATTCTTCCAATAGCTCACCGAGAGATAATATGCTTCTGATTTAAAGGACTGTCCATTACTGAAAATATTACTTCCTTAACTCTTTATAGCCAATATGGACCTCCAACTCTTTCTAATGAAAAAAATGTCTTAGTCCCTATGATTGTAGCAGATTGTTTTGTTAGCAATTCTCCCTTTCCTCCCTGTCCCTGACATGGTTCCATGTGGGCAACATATAGTACTGAGGCTTGACACTTGATATAAGAGAAATCATTTCTAATTGTGATGTCGTAAAGAAACATCTTTCTTGCTCTGCAGATATCTTATAGCATAGGTAAAATACCGTATGAGCACCTTTCCCCTAAACAGCCAGAGTACATTGGTGCAGAGAAGCAGCTTTATACTCCTTATCCATCACCTTGCACAGCATACACATGTACACATGGGCCATAATTTACCCAGTTTTCACTTTCTTTCAGTTCCTCAAGATCGGAAGGTGCTACATCTTTGCTGTGAATGGAAGACCATGTAGATGGGCTTCTAGGTACAACTTCTTTTCTTCATGAAGTCACCACCTTCTTATCTGTACATGAACCCAATGCTCTGTCAGTCCTGCTTGCTGAGGACTTTTCCTGTCTCATATATAATGGCTAGCCAAAAGGAAAATCTCTTCCTCTATAGCACAAGTTTCCAGTGATAAATGAACAAAGCATCACCAAGCACTCCTCCCTGAACAAATGCCAAAAGCTGACTCATTCTCTGCATGACATCGGTGGTTTCATCCAACCACAAAGTGAAATATCTGCCAGTGTGTTCTTGATAGCAATCACTCTTCCACACTCTACTCCACTGACAATATGCAACAGCCAACCGTGTCATTTGACAAAGGAATTCTGTCAATAACTTCTGGCTTCTCTCTGCTCTGTGCATAATGTTTGTCTTTAACTTTCCAGCTGATTTTCCAAGTGTCTCTTCAATAAAATGACTTACACTTACTTTTGTTACAAGAATCACTTAATGATGCTACTAAAGTTTTAATCTCTTTCCTACTGTTAGAAGTTTAACACATTAATTTTGTAATGGAAAATATCATTGGGTTCTTGTCCTGGGAAACTTGAATGGTATAACAGAGAAGCCACTGTGCTTTGTTTGAAAATGACACCAAAACATCCATGGCTTCACAGAAAAAGTTTCACAACAGGCGATGACGGAGGACTAGGAGCAAATGGATGGCAAACCCAATAAAAAGCAGTTTTGAAATAGTCATCATCTTATTTCCTTTTGCTTTTTTTATACTTTTCCATTTCAGCTACTGTTTTGAAATCATTACTCTCACAAACTCCCTTGTTTTTGCATGTACAGATTCACATTTTATATTTGGAATGGGATTTAGTTCTCTGTTTGTGACATTTTGAACTGTAGCATTTTCATTACTGTTTTCATCACTATTTTCACACTGCAATGAACCACTTTTGAGCCTCTGATCTACTTTTGTGCAATGAAGATACAACTTAAGACCAGCAACAATAAACTACACTATTTTAACAACAATGAGCAAATGACATGAAAAGTATATTAACTAAGATGAAGTCCACCACGTATGAAATGCAAATGATATTGACCAGAGCAGTCTTCATAGCACAAACACAATTAATACCAGAATACCTTTTAAGAACATAATGGGATTTCTGCTAAATTTATAATCTCTCACATCTCAAGATCCTACATGCTCTGCTACTCCTACATCATCTTTCTGATTCACATTCCCACGTCCCCCCATCACTCCACCCTCTTCTGTTGGTTCTCTCACTAATCTTTGAACACATCCAAACATATTCTCACCTTCACTCCTTCACACTGGCTGTTCTCTCTGCCTGGAACACTCCCCTCTGGTATCTGTATGAGCAACTTCTTTCACTTCCTTCAAGTCTTTGCTGAAGGTTTCTTCATGAAGGCTATTCAACTAATTTATCTATTCCACTTTCTTCCAAAGCATTACCTCCTTCTAGAATGCTATATAATTCACTTATTTATTTGGCTTATTGTGCATTCCCACTCCCACCTCTTCACTCTCAATAAAATGAAAACTTCATAAGGGCAGGGATCTTTGTTTTATTCATTCAGCATCTAGATTCATGGAAGGTGCTCAATAAATAGTACTAATAGTTGAATGAATAAATGAATGAGGGAGTAAGTAAAATTTTTTCATTGCTTTTCCTCTCTAACCACCAATCTGTCTGTGGATCTTACTTGAGAATTAAACAGAAAATGGAGAACCATCAAATGATTTAAGCAAGAGAACTACACAAGGTCAGAAGATTACTTAAAGTTTGGAGAGGCTGGACTTTTTTTTTTTTTTAGTTTAAAAGTCAATCTATGAAAGAAATGATCAAAGTCACAATTTTCCAAATGACTAAGTCTTCTTAAGCAGTTAATTTCAATCCCACAATACACATACCTACAGATAGATGATCAATGTCTGTGTATATACACATATACGTATATGCATGCAGAAGTTAAGGACATTCTTCTATCATATGGGTATTCGTCATAGAAAAGCTAATGACTTAGGTAATAGTTAAGACAACCATCCAACATAACTTTCCTGCTACAACAGTATAAACTCTTTGATATGGTGCCCCTTCCAGTTAGTACCTCTTTTTATTCTCAAGGGGCTTTCCTGGTGGCTCAGACAGTAAAGACTCTGCATGCAGTGCAGGAGACCCAAGTTCGATCCCTGGGTTGGGAAGATCCCCTGGAGAAAGAAATGGCAACCCACTCTAGTATTCTTGCCTGGAAAATCCCATGGATGGAGGAACCTGGCAGGCTATAGTCCATGGGGTCGCAAAGAGTCAGACACAACTGGGCAACTTCACTTTTCACTTTACTCTCAAGAGTGTCCTTGTCTGAACAAAAATAACTATACAGTCATCCTACTTATAAAGAAGATACATACATTTCTTCTTATTCAAGCGTGCTGACCAAGCTTTTGAGGATTTCAATGGAGTAGGTGTGGAAAAAGTGACAGCCATAATTATTTGTAACACCTACTGGCCAGCACTGCAAGCGAACTCTTTCAAACCGGCAATTCTTTAGCAAAGAAGCACAGCCATTGTTGTAAAAGTCCATGCCACAAGCTCCATGTATCTAGTGTTCGAACTCAAACCCCCGTCCGGTCACCTGCACAATCTCCAGTCCTGTGAGCATGCTCATGTGGTAAGCGGGCACACCACATTCTTCTCTGCAAGCTCTTTGTCTGAGAAGCTGAGACCCAAACCCAAGACTCTCGTCAGAAGAGAGGGCAGAAAACAAAGGCTCTTCTATTATCCTCATGGCCCAGAGGGCTTGGAAACTAGGAGAATGTGGAGTCAGGTCTTCACAACAACACATGTGTTTTGGTCTCTCAGTGAATTCCAAGAACTTGACCAAACACCAGATCTTGAAATTTGCATACGTGCTAAGTCGTTTCAGTCATGTCCAACTCTGTGATCCTACAGACTGTAGCCCACCAAGCGCCTCTATCCATGCGATTCTCCAGGCAAGAATAGTGGAGTAGGTTGCTATGCCCCCCTTCAGGGGATCTTCCCAACCGAGGGATAGAAGCCAAGTCTCTTAAGTCTGCTGCATTGGCAGGCGGGTTCTTTACCACTAAAGCCACCTGGGACGCCCTTGAAACTTACATTCCAATCTGCAAAAGCCATGTAGCCACTAGGTCTATAAACAGGTTTTGTTGAAGCTGCTGTCCCGAATCATAGGAGTTGTCCCAATTCGTGTCAGCCCTAGGCAAACAGGTATTAATTCTCATTGTGCTCGAAGACAATAATAACATGGGCTTAGAGGCAAAGTAGAGACTTAACACCTCAAGCATAAAACTTTTATTTCTTTTATGTGTCAATAGATGACAAGCTACCAAATACCTCATTCTTTCATCTTCTTTATTATTTTTTTCTTTAAGCATTTTTTAAGTTTTTTTTTTTTTTACCTTTTTTATCTTTGCATTTCACAAATTAAAGACTAAAATAAAGCCAGACTCAAAATCTGAAGTCAGAAGAGGGTGGTGAAGAAAATAGTGAAGATTCCCGAAAATCCAGGGTGACCATACAATTTATCATCCAAACCAGGCCACTTTTAAATGCGAAAGGGGATACATTTGGTGATTCAGACAGGGCAATAGGAATAAACCAACGAGAAGGTGTGGTCACACTTCTAATCTCTCATTCATTTCCCACACAAAAGCCATCCTGTGTGTAAGGAGGTAAATCTGCCTCTGCTATGTCAGCCACGTACACTTCAAATGCAGTCCTCTTTTTCAGGCCAGGCCTGCCTTTCCACAATGGAGCTGGAAGGGTTTTCACTCCACCCTGCATTCCCTATTTGTGTAAAACTAGTTCCATTTTTATTCAGGAAAGGAGGCAGTAACACACAAGAATGTGGATGCAGGCCAGGTGCCCGGCAAACCCCAGGCCTGGTGCCTTGGGTTTCTCATAAAGGAACACTTCACAAGAGAGGAAGCAACCTATTGAGAAGGTACACAGATACCAGCCGCACATTTAACAATCCGAACTTGAATGTTAGACCCTTTTGTTGATGCCAAGGCACATGCTGAAACTGGACAGAGCGCAAAAGCCACCTCTCCCACAACACAGATTCATCCAGAAGAAATAGCTAGGGTATCTGTCCTCAGCTGCAGGTAACAGCCTTAGTTTCTTTGCCTTTTGCTGAAATCAGTGGTGTAGAAGGATTTGGGAAAAAGTAAGGAAATATATTTTTTCCCCAAGATCACAGTTTCCATGCTAAGCAGAGCCAATGCTTACTTTTACCCCACACTTCCTGTTTCAAAGGGTCAAACATTACTCATGTTCTTCATAAAATTTAGTCCTGTGGCTAGTGACTATGAATTTATTGAATATTTTCCCTCACATGCATACAAAGGGCAGACCAATTTTGCAATCTAGCTGGAATCTACAGCCCGTAAAGAATCTATAATGGTGGTAGGAGCAGAGATGCTCCAGATGGCTTATCACAAATGTTCAGAATGACTTTAACTTCTTCACAGACTCCGCAGTCACTCAGAAAAATTCACTGCCCAAGGTTGCTCAATGCTGTGATAGAGCGCACTGCTAAAGCAAAAATCTTAGGCTTTTGCTAAGTGTAGGGGACTGAGCAAAAGACTGATGACCCAACAGTCTTAGGCTGTTAAGTCTTATACAAGTAGAGTACTACCCACAGCTGAGAGTCTGGGGACAAATGCTGGCCGTCATGAAACCACCTGTCATGGAGGCAGTAGAAGAAATTCCTTTTGAATTCATGCAGGTTGGACTAAAGTCCTTCCGGGAAAGGGAAACTGTAAGTGCAAGGGGCCATTTGTACTCAAGAACTACTGTTTTTCCCAGCAGTATGATAATCTTAAATTCAAAGACATTTTTGTTAATATAACTGTTTAAACTGCTTCACATAACAAAAACTGAGGCCAAAATGTGCCAAAGGAATAATCAAAACAAACAGCTCAAAAATGACTTTTTAAATGTTCAAAAAAAGAAGAAACTCACTAGTCAAGTTGCTGGATGACACGGTTATAATATCTTCTTTGGGAGATGAAAACTATGTCTTCCCCACTCTACCCCATCTCCCAACAGGGAAGTGGATAATTTTTGAAGAATACAATGACTCTTTATGCTGGGCTTCTCTTGTCTGCTGGGAATGCCATCTGTCTCCCACACTATATAAACAATCCCTGCAGGAATCTTCTGATGCCCAAACAGATTAGCAAACTCCAGATTTTCACACCATCAATAGCATCCCCATCCAGATTAGGGTTCTTGCTTTAATAACTCCAAGGATAAGCCTAACAACTGATCCTTCCTTGTTTATAGGTAATGTGAGTGTCATTTTAAAGATAACCTCTCAGAACATACAGCCATCTGTTGGGGGGGGGGGGGTGCGGTGGAGCTCTCTCTAGGCAACAGAAGAAATGAGCCCTTGAGGGGATAGGAGAAATAGTAAACTGAAAATCATCCTTATAAGACAATACGAAAACATGAAATTTCACCGGGTTCACTCTACTAATTACGTTTAAATCTTTTTCTTCCAAATTACAAACTATAGAAAACAATTTTTTAAAAAAACAGACAAGCTTCACACTTTGACAAAGGTATGCGTGCAATGAGAATTCAGTTTGCTTGACTCCAAGACAGGGAAAGCAGAAATCGTACTGGGAAGGCTAAAGGCCCCCGAGAAGTTTGCCTAAGGTCGACCTCTACCCTCTGCCCGCGACGCTTGCCGATGCCTGCCTTTTCCAAGTTCAACAGCGCTTGATCCCCTGTAACTGTGAGCTCTGTATTGTCTCCAAAGACTTCCAACTCTAAAGCAAACAAATGTGCCTGTAAAGATGTTCCTAAATTAATAATGATAATCAAGGGGGAAACACCTGAGCTCTGCTAATAGAGAAAAACACAAGGCAAGTAAGAGCCAGACCTCTGCAGTTGCACGTCCTCCAAAACGTCTACGTCTAAATCTGCAGCCCCAGTTTCCTCCAGGCCCCAAGCCGCGGCAGAGGATGTTCACAACACATCCCAAACCAAAAGGAAATGAAGCCTCTCCTCCCTCAAGAGATGCTCAGATGGACCCAAAAGTCTCAGCTCCCCGGAGAATCAAACCTTGAAACACGTCCCGGTGCCTCTCACCCACGTCTCGGGGCAGCGGAAGCCGAAATGTCAAATGAATGACCGCGCCGGGGCGCAAGGGAGGAAAACAAAGCCATCTCCCGTCGTCCAGCTTGCGGAGCAAGGGCCGGGCAAGGGCCGCGCACTCACCTGGAGTTCGGCGCCGCCCGCCGCCGGCTGCGGGTGGGGATGGGGCCGCCGGGCGGCTGGGCGCCCCGGCAGATGCCCGGACCCGCGGCCCCGGCGCCCTCCGGCCGGTCCGCGCGCGCCGCGGGGAAAGCAGGCGGCCGCGGGCGCCGCCGCGCGTCGCATGCAGCTCCCGGCTGCGGCGGCCGCTGCCACGGGACCTAGGGGCCCTGCGCGGCCGTCTCCGACCCGGCGACCCGCGGCAGCCACGAGAGACGCAGCGCGGAGCCGAGCGCGCCCGGCGCGCCCCTCAGCGGCTCTTCCCGCCGCCCTCCGCAGCGGGCTGGATCTCGGCTTGCCTTTGTGTTGGCATCCTCCTTCGCTCCCAACGACGCCCCGAGCTCCCCGGGCGGCTCCGCGCCACCGCCCACCCCCGGGTTACGCCGCGCCCCCCGCGCGGCCCGCCGATTCTGTCGAGTCAGCGGCGGCGGGGACGCGCGAAGCCATGTCTTCCGGCCGCGCTCGGGCGGGCACCCGGGGGTCCGGGCGTCCCGGGGCGGTTCTCCGCCGAGCTCCGCGGCCCGGGCGCGGCGCGTCCCCGAGCGGCCCGGCAGCGGCCGGCTCCCCGCCGCTTGCTCTCCAGGCGTCGCCCGCGAGCCGCGAGCCGCGCGCCGGCCCGCCCGCGTGGCCCCCTCTCGCCGTTCCCGGCGGGCTCGCCCAGCCTCCCTCCGCCGCCACCTTCCTCGGGCCCGGCGTGCCCCGTGCCCCTCCCTGCCCCGGCGCCGGGCCCTCCGGGGGGCGATGGGTGCGGGCCGCTCACCTCCGGCGGCGCCGGCGCCCCTCCCGCTGGACGCCTGGGCGACATGTGCCCGCATCTCCCTGCAGGGCGCTGGGCTGGGGGCTTCCTGCACGTCGTGGACCAGAGGGAGGGTAGCGGGAGGGGTGAGGGGAGAGGACGGGAGAGACTCCAGACCTTGTCCAGCTGGACGTTCCCGGGGAAGGTGCGGGAGAGCGGGGCGGGTGCAGCCGGGAGAAGGACGAATCCCGAGGCTGCGGCGGAGCCTGAGCTGCTCTCCTTCTGCGACGCCGAAGGACATGAGGGCTCCGAGAGGCGCCGCGGAGGAAGGAGGAGACCCTCTGATATCAGGCAGGCTGGACTCTTCCGAAATGCCCCCGGAAGGCTGAATGGAGGAGTGTCATGCCTCGATTTCCCCAACCGCAAGGGCAAGACGGTAATACTCATGTCACCTACACGGGGTGTGGTCACGATTAAAAATGGATTGATGAAAGCACTCCCAGCTACTTTGCCTAAAGAGGGCACTCAAATTTAAAATTACCGTATTAATACTTTAAGCTTTCTGTTTACTTTTTTTGCAGCGTCTTCATTGACTCAGTCCCACTTAGAGGAAAGAGTAAAAACGAGGAAATGTTAAGACTATTATCCCGCATGCATGATATCTATCCAGATAAGGGAAAGATTTGCACGATTTTACAGTTAAACTACAACCATGTGGAGGAAATCCCAAAACATTTTTTCCCCAAATAACTGATACCTTTACTGAGGGATTTTTGAGTGTGTACTTTCAGTATTATCCATTTCTTCCCCTTCTCTGATAACAGCTATTCATTTCCCTCCCCACCCCGCGGCCCCGGAGTCTTTGTGGTGGTTCCAGAATACTGACACCTCCCACCCTCACTCCCCAGAACTGGCCAGTCATCATATTCCAGACCACAGTGATTGGTTCTGCAATGGGCATATTGGTCCAGGAATTCAATCTGGAACTTTTGCTGAATCAGTTCAGAAAAAGAAGTCCTTCCAATTAGGATAACTAATTTAGAAGGATATAAGCCACCAAATGTAGATATAATTACCACCAGTGCACGTGGACGAAGTCACCTTTAAGGAAGGAAACCTGTGGGGGAGGGGATGCTATCTTTTGAGAGTTACGAGGCAAATACGTCTGAGTGAACTCTACCCCTGAAAGCAATTACCGCCCCCCGCCCATTTCCTCAAGGCAGTTTCAGTTGTGTTCTGTCAGGGGACACAAAAAGCCCTGACTCATTGTTCCTCTGGATCTACCCATCACACACATCGTTGCTGGGCTCCTCCAAAGAACTGACAACCCCACACATACACCACAAAAGAAAAAAGTTCCTATTCTTGTACCTACTGGAAGAATAGGAATCCCAAAGGATCCCACATGATGTTCTCTTTGTATAACTTGCTCTATACCCAGCCATCACATACCTGCAACCTTTAACCTCCTGTATTAATTAACCACCATCTTACAATCTAACTTTCAACAAAAAAGCATAAAAAGAGCTAAAATGGATCATTCTTGCTGCCCTTAGGTTAAAAAAAAAAAAGGCCAAAACGTTTTTCTCTGACCTTAAAAGCAGTCACATCTATCTTTAAAACTCTCTTATATATCAGGCATTAAACTTGAGGCTGAGGCTTCAAACAGAATTAATAGCAAAGTCATCCTAAAATCTCAGATTTGCAAAAGTGTGAAAAGATTAGCTTCTTTCATACTGCACTCCCTATCCTTGTCACCTGCCCCAAACTGGGGTCTCCCCTTCAGAGGATTTCTGACTGGTTCTCATTTAGCCTCTTCTTGAGCTCATTTTTTCACAGGTTGGTCAATTCTGTGTTGAAACTGGCCTAACATTAGGTAGTGATTCCTTATATTGAGTTGAAATACTTCTTTCACCTCAACAAAACTACAAGGACCAAAGACAGACTCAGAAACCACTTGAATTGTCTATTCCAAGATTTTTACGTGATCTCTAGCTGCCACAGCTGCTTATCATAAGGCGAGGTGTCCTGACTTCACCATCCTCCGTTACCTCCTTTCAATGAATTTACTCAGGTGAGCACTCCTCCTGAAGCATAACGTTCAAATCTAAACCTGAAGGCAGATCCCAGGAAACAAACTTAACTTCGAGCCTCTTCCAGCACAAGAGGGATCCTAGAAGTATGTTCCCTCGCTATTATGTTTCTGTCCATTTCAAATGTAAAGTATTTTTATCTCAAAAGATTGCTGTCTTTTTATTCTAACTTCCCTTCGGTCAAAATTTTCCTTGTGTCCCACAGCACTGAAGTGATTGCAAGCATTTTGGGGATCTGGCTAAGGGGAAAAGTGAAAGTCGTTCAGTTGTGTCCAACTCTTTGTGACCCCCATGGACTGGTTCATGGAATTCTCCAGGTCAGAATACTGCAGTGGGTAGCCTTTCCCTTCTCCAGGGGATCTTCCCAACCCAGGTCTCCCGCATTGCAGGCAGATTCTTTATCAGCTGAGCCACAGGGAAGTCCCAAGAATACTGGGATGGGTAGCCTATCCCTTCTCCACGGGATCTTGCCCACACAGGAGTCAAATCAGGGTCTCCTGCATTGCAGGCAGATTCTTTACCAACTGAGCTACCAGGGAAGCCCCCTGGCTAAGGGGAAGTTGAGTTAATTAACTGGAATAAGTTTATGAGGTTCATGGGCATTACAACCCATTGTAACAGTAGCATCTATTCTGTTCAAAGGCCTGCCGTCACCTGGCTTACTTGGTACTGTGACAGGAAGGTGGATGGCCAGAGACCAATCAGCAAATGGATGCTTTGGGGCCCAGCACAGAAGCATGCAGTTGATGGAGTAGATGATGTTTGAAATGTATGGATCCAGAACTAGAATTGGAAAATCTTCCCACATCTTATTCTGTATATGTTAAACAAATTTGATAGAGATTTTCCCAAATTTGTTCACTGTCTTCAAAATGAATGTGACTTTCCCAATAATGAGTTGTTGACTGGAGAGAAGCTCTTCTAAACTACCAATAATAAAAAATAAATTTCAAAAAAAAATAAATAAATAAATTTCAATCAACTCTGCTAGTGAAAAGACCGAACTATCTTTTAAGTCTATAGAACAAAATGTGACAAAATCATTTTCATATGAAGAAGAAAAAAGAGTATACAGTCAAGATATGTAGGATAAAGTATTGTAAAGGTATGCTAGGCAATTAATTTAAAACATCATGATATTTTTCTGAATTTGGTGATGTCTGTTGCTTGTAATTTTTTTTTTTTAATTTTTTTTTTTTTTTCCCAGTGGGTTTTGTCATACATTGATATGCATCAGCCATGGATTTACATGTATTCCCAATCCCGATCCCCCCTCCCACCTCCCTCTCCACCCGATTCCTCTGGGTCTTCCCAGTGCACCAGCCCTGAGCACTTGTCTCATGCATCCCACCTGGGCTGGTGATCTGTTTCACCATAGATAGTATACATGCTGTTCTTTTGAAACATCCCACCCTCACCTTCTCCCACAGAGTTCAAAAGTCTGTTCTGTATTTCTGTGTCTCTTTTCTGTTTTGCATATAGGGTTATCGTTATCACCTTTCTAAATTCCATATATATGTGTTAGTATGCTGTAATGTTCTTTATCTTTCTGGCTTACTTCACTCTGTATAATGGGCTCCAGCTTCATCCATCTCATTAGGACTGGTTCAAATGAATTCTTTTTAATGGCTGAGTAATATTCCATGGTGTATATGTACCACAGCTTCCTTATCCATTCATCTGCTGATGGGCATCTAGGTTGCTTCCATGTCCTGGCTATTATAAACAGTGCTGCGATGAACATTGGGGTGCACGTGTCTCTTTCAGATCTGGTTTCCTCAGTGTGTATGCCCAGAAGTGGGATTGCTGGGTCATATGGCAGTTCTATTTCCAGTTTTTTAAGAAATCTCCACACTGTTTTCCATAGCGGCTGTACTAGTTTGCATTCCCACCAACAGTGTAAGAGGGTTCCCTTTTCTCCACTGTAATTTTTTTTTTTTTTTAATTTGTAGTTTGTTGTGATTTTTATTCTGAATAAATATTTTTTGAACCTTCTTTCATACTGGTGAGTTTTGTTTTGTTTTGTTTTCTTAAAAAAGCCTTTGGAATGTGTAATCTTCAGACTTCACAAAATGTGGATCTATCCCCTAATGAACCTGTAACTCTGAGTGCAGTCTAATCAGTGTAGCATTCAGGGAGTGGGAGCTTCCAATAGAAGAAATAACAAATTAAGCACAAAAATAGTCGAGACAGCCATTACCGTCCTACTTCATCTATCAACCATTATAGAAGAATGAAAGACTAGTTACAGCTAGGGAATTTAGGGCATGACTGAAAAATGTCCATTTGAATGGGGAGAAAAAAAGCTTTCTCAAATGTATTATAATTTTTCTGTCTTTTTAAAAAACATTTTGTCTTTTTAAAGAATGTATTAATATACCAAACCAAACTGAGTCATCATAGTGGCTGTGATTTATTTACTTTGCTATGATTCAGTGATACCCTTGGGACCTGTGTAGGTATAGATGTTTTTGCCTCTGCACTGAAGAGCCTTAGGCTACTATAGTTTTTATTGTAGTTTAAAGGTAACTTTTTCCTTTGAACCCCATATTTTTTCCACTTACCACCTTTTCTTTTATTGATAATCTTTCTTATCTCATTTTAAGTTCCTGTTTATGGTCTGGTATGGAATTGATAGCTATATAAACATTCTTTTTTACTTTAAATGATTTACTTTTTTATTGAAGGATAATTGCTTCACAGAATTGTGTTGGTTTCTGCCATACATCAACATGAATCAGCCATAGGTTTACCCATGTCCCCTCACACTTGAACCTCCCTCCCACCTCCCTCCCCATCCCACCCCTCTAGGTTGTTACCAAGCCCCAGTTTGAGTTCCCTGAGTAATACAGCAAATTCCCATTGGCATCTATTTCACATGTGATAATGTAAGTTCCATGTCACTCTCTCTGCACATCCCACCCTCTCATTCCTCCCCGCTCACCACGTCCATAAGTCTGTTCTCTCTGTGTCTCTATTGCTGCCCTGCAAATAATTTCATCAGTAGCAACTTTCTAGATTCCATATATATGCATTAATATATGATATTTATTTTTCTCTTTCTGATTTACTTCCCTCTGTATAATAGGCTCTAGATTCATCCACCTCATTAGAACTGACTCAAATGTGTTCTTTTTTATGGCTGAGTAATAGAATTTTGTCTAAAATGGCTTGTGGGAGGGAACAGGTTCAGTGAATAATATAGTTGCGTACATTTCATTGTATGTATTTTGGTTGCTTGGAATCCTTTATTATTTTCTTCCAATTTCTCACTCACTAGTGATGGTAAGAAGCCCTGGATTCTCCTTTTCACGTATTTCTTAGTAAGTATTTAATAACCATTTATTATGAGCCGGGTATTCTTCTAAGTGTTAAGGATACAGAAGTGAAGGAAACAGACAAAATCCCTGCTCTTATGAAGCTCATATTATGGTCGAATAGGGAAGGAGAGGCCAAATAATAAGATGTGGCAGAAAGTGTTAGTGTTTGCAATATCCACATGTTTCTACACGTTTTCCAGTCTTCGCATTTAGGATAGCTATGTGACTACTTCTGGCAAATAGAAGTTAAACAGCAATACTGGGAATCACTTCTAACAATGGAGTTAAAAGTCCAATGTGACTTCTCTCCTCTTCACCTTCACTGGATGACACCACCTTCACTAGAGGCCATGTGTTGTATGGTGTCATCCCAAGACGGAAGAAGCCTGTATCCCCGAACCATCACCTGGAGGAAAGTTAATTAACTGATACAAGACTATGATGAGAGCAAGAAATATAGCATTAAGCTACTTATTTATTATAGTACCCAGTATTAATGATCCTGACTACAGTGGAAATTAATACCTTGAAATAGGGTATTACTATAATTAAAACCTAAAATATGTGGCATTTACTTCGGTGTTCAGTAGCAAATGCAGGAGACCTGGGTTTGATCCCTGATTTGGGAAGATCCCTAGAGAAGGAAATGGCTACACATTCCAGTATTCTTACCTGGAGAATTCCATGGACAGAGGAGCCTGGCAGGCTACAGTCCATGGAGAGGGGCGGGGGTCACAAAGAATCAGACATGACTGAGCGATTTTTAATTTCAATAGCAAGTAGCAAAGAACTAATATTGGAAACTAGAAAGATAGTGATGAAAGTATTCTGTGGCAAAACAATTAGTAAAATGTTATTCTTATCACATAACTTATCTTGTGCCATTAAGTCACAGCAGTAAGATTAGTGATTGGAAAGAACCAATTAGTAAGTGATAGAAACTACTGGTTGCATATGGCAAAGTATCACAAAAAAGATAGGAGTTCAGGAAAGAAGTCACCAGTTTTCAAAAACAAATGAGAAATTACAGAAAGCCTAGAAATTTCAGTCTTTGCAGAGGTGGAAAAGCTGACTGCTTTTACATTCCAAATAGTAAAGGGTAGAATTTTAAAAAGCTCTGATAGATGCCCCAGTAAAATTCAGCCAGAGAAAAGACAAAATTTGAAGGTGTGGTTTCAAATAGTGTCATGGTTTTCATTAAGTTGAAATAGGTTTAAATCTTATATTTAGAAAAACAATGGGTATAGATACTGGTGCACAGAAACAACTGGAAACATAAAAATCAGAAACCTATTTATTTTAGAAGAAATTATATTACCAGAGAAACTATCATGCCAGTGTGTGTGTGCTGTGCTAAATTACTTCAGTCATGTCAGACTCTTTTCGACCCTATGGACCATAGCCCACCTGGCTCTTCTGGCCATGGGATTCTCTAGGCAAGAATACTACAGTGGGTTTCCATGCCCTCCTCCAGGGGATCCTCCCAACCCAGGGGTCAAACCCACATGACTTACTTACGTTTTCTACATTGGTAGGTTGGCTTTTTACCACTATTGCCACCTGAGGAGCCCAGACTAAAAGGTTATCAGTTTAAGATTTAGAACAATTATCCATGTGAGAAAGCAGGTTTGGAATTCTCTACACCACCACCCCCCCACCATCAAGGAGATCCCTCATTTTATATAAGTCCAGGAAGAATTGATGCTTTTGAACTGTGGTGTTGGAGAAGACTCTTGAGAGTCCCTTGGACAGCAAGGAGATTCAACCAGTCCATCCTGAAGGAAATCAGTCCTGAATATTCACTGGAAGGACTGATGCTGAAGCTGAAACTCCAATACTTTGGCCACCTGATGCGAAGAACTGACTCATTTGAAAAGACCCTGACGCTGGGAATGATTGAAGGCAGGAGGAGAAGGGGATGACAGAGGATGAGATGGTTGGATGGCATCACTGACTCGATGGACATGAGTTTGAGCAAGCTCTGGGAGTTGGTGATGGACAGGGAAGCCTGGCATGCTGCAGTCCATGGGGTCGCAAAGAGTCGGACACGACTGAACTGAACTGAGGAAGAGTAATGGGAAAGAAAGAATCTCACAGAGGAGAAAAATGAATGGCTGGAGGTAGAGGAAACAATATACAATTGTTGTACATTGTACATGTTCAGAACCAGAATTTAATCATGAAACTTCCCAAACTGCTAGGGCAGGTGGGGATACAATGCAGTGCCTACCCATAGGATTTTTGGATTTACTCTGGAGACAGCTGTATGTCTTCCATTCTTTTCTTTTCCAAATGTATCTATTTTTGAGTGTTTTTTATATTTCAGGTTTCAGAGGAGGCAGATCTCTTGTCCTTTAGACCATGGGTTTCTAGCTACCCTAAGTTTCTAGACCATAAATGATCACATCTGAACCTGATAGAGAGAACCCACATCACCTAGAATTCTAGGGGAAAAATGACTATATTTTCTTAACTATTTAGAAAATGAATGTTTTTTAAAATACAAGAATGTATTAGTTTTTCTTTTTATTGTTGCATAACAAATTACCACAAATTTAGTGACTTAACACAGCATACATTTTTTTATTTCACAGTTTCTATGGGTTGAGAATCTGGACACAGCTTAGTAGGAATTTCTGCTCATGTCTCATGAGGTGCCTGCTGGGTTATATTCTCATCCGAAAGCTTGACTGCAGAAAAATCTACTTACTCAGTGTGTTATCAGAATTCATTTCCTTATGGCTCTAGAACTAATGGCATCTTGTTTCTTCAAAGCTAGCAGGAGAATCTGTCTTTCCAATCTTCTACCACAGTCTTATATAATAAACCTTAGTTGATGGAGTAACATTCTATCATTTTTGCCATATTCTGTTGGTTAAAAGCATGTCACAGATCTCACCCACATTAAAGGAAAGGTATTTTATAAGGAGACTTATCTCATTGTCTACCACAGGGAAAAGGGAAACAAATAGATATTTGGTGACAAGAAGGTAAATATATTGGTTTTTACCAATCACTATTTGTTCCTGTATTTTCCAGGCCATGTTATGATTAAGTGGAACATGTGACTAGTTCTATCCAATGAAACATGAGCAGAACTAATGGTGGTCATTTACAGACTGAGATGATTAATTGTACAATGTGCCTTTCCTTATCTCCTCTTCCCCTTTCTCTAGAGCATTAAGGCCACATGTTGAAAGATGACAGCATTACAACAAAGAAGAAGCCTGGCTCTCTGAGCAATGCTTGACGCAGCCACCCAGGAGAATAGCACTTACGCCCAGACCAGGACAGAGGTCAGAAATAAACACTTCTCGTGCTACAAACAACTCATTTGGGAGTTATTTGTACAGAAGGTTTGATGGCTGTGGAATATTATCTAGTGGAAGAAGATAACCTCCCTGAGAAAAGAATCAAATAAAGACCTGAAAGCAGTAAAAGGATAGTCACCCAATGTCTGTCTGGGGGACAGACATTCCAGGAAGAAGGAATAGTAAGTATAGTCATGCTGAGATGAGAAATGGATAAATAGTATCTTACTGTATCAGAGGTTAAGTCGATAATCACCTTGTTCTTAAGATATTTTGCAGTAGTGTTTCTCCATCACAAATTTATTTTAATATATTATTTTTATGAGCTTCATTCATTAATTCAAAGACAGTTAAGTGTTTTAGGGACTAATATAAAATATGAATGTAGAATGTGAGTAAATTTGTGATTTTATTGCAAAGATATTACTATCATTAATACTTCTATATTTCTTTATTTTGCCCTTGATTTCATCATTTCTGCCTGGTAACAGAAATATTGTATTGCATTTAAGAAAGAAAGCCTACCTGGTAAATTGGTTTCATAAATTTAAAGTCTCTTTAAACTTAGATTAATTCTGCCTTTTTAATTTAACAGGCTGTTTCCCACCCCCACCCTCAAGACAGTGCCGGGGAAGAGAGGTGGCAGTGTGGGATTGTGTGGTGATGTGACCGCAGCTGGAGAGCTGCATCCAGATGTCCACGTGGCTTCTTCTGGGTCTAGGATGGCCTCGCACAGGGAGTAACCAACCGGACTGCTTGCGCTGGGGAACGTCAGCCGGTCCCACCTCTGGGGATTGAGCTGGTGGAGCTGCCGAAGCCTGTGGCTACTGTGACTCACCGTCTGATCTCTCAGCTTCCTCCGGGCCCAGCATTGCTCTCTGGCTGACTGAGCCTCCTCCCAGCTGCTGCTGCTGTAGACACCTCTAAACGTCTGATACATGTGCTGCCTACTCCCCGGCCTAGGCCATGCCTTCCTTGAGCTCTGCCATGGAATCATCTCATCTTTCATCACCTCTGGCCCAAGACAGCCACTTCGGTTTTAGAGCAGCTGTTGTCTATATTCATCTCATCATCATGTGGCTAGTTCTGAGGTCTATCCCCAACAGGGAAGCTGAGGTCTGTTCATTAAACTCTGGGTTTCTAACTACACTGTGCCTCCGAATTTACTTTGATGCAGCTGCCCTCGGGTTGTTGTCAGGGCAACTTGTGAGTTTACTAGAACTTACTAAACCTTAAACATAAATAGAAGAAGATTCTGGAAGATAGTAGAATAGGGAGGACCAGGAATCTGTCTCCCCACCCTAAACAATGATTGTACTATCAGAATCTGTATGATGTATTATTAGCTATTTTAGAACACTGAAGTCTCCTAAAGACTTAAGCCTCCAGGGGAAGATCTGGATGGTAAATTGTGGTTAATTTTGGCCAATTTCAGCTCTTAACACAATAGCACCTACCCAACTCCCACACCCAGCCACGTGCCTGGCCGCTATAAATGTGTTCTTGGAGCAGCTTGCACACAGCTTAGGGGAGCCCGTGAGGTCACAAAGAATAGTGTCCTCCGCATTCAGGGATCTGCGTGGCTGACGGCAACTTGTGGTCACAGAGGCCATTGTCGCTGCACTGTTCCTGCTACTGCTGCTTGGTCACCGCAGTCGTGTCCAACTCTGTGCGACCCTGTGGCTTCTCTGTCCACAGGGATTCTCCAGGCAAGAGTACTGGAGTGGGTTGCCATGCCCTCCTCCAGGGATCTTCCCGACTCAGGGACTGAACCTGTGTCTCCTGCCTTGCAGGCAGATTCTCTACCAGGGAAGCCCTGTTGCGGCACTACCCTCTCCTTGATGCAAGCCCCTCCCCATACAGCTGAAGTGGTTTCCATGGGATTGAAAGAGCTGGTGCCCTTTCCCCCTTTTCTTTTTCTTTTCTTTTTTCTTTCCTTTTTAGGGAGCAAACATTAAAGACCAGGACACTCAAAAACTACCGCTTTACGAAGTAAATTAGAAGTTGACTGTGCATTCCCAGGGAAAGGCAGAAAAGAGCTGAGAAGACCTTAAGTTTACACCTCAGGCTGATCCTTGGCAGAAAGACAGCCTGCAACAAAAGAATTAAAAGTGCGTCTCAAAGAAATATTTGTATTCCCATGTTCATAACAGAATTCATCACAATAGCTAAAACGTGGGAGCAACTCTTTTGACACTGACAGATGAATGGATAAGCAAAATGTACTATATGCATAGGATAAAATATTATTCAGCCTTAAAAGGGAAGGAAATTCTACAACATGCTGCAACATGGATGAACCTAGAGGACATTATGCTAAGTGAAATAAGCTAGTCACAAAATGACAAATATTACATTATGATTATATGATATTGTATTATGATTACATGATTTCACTTACTTGAGGTACGTAAAGCAGTCAAAATCACGAAGACAGAAAGGAGAACAGAGGTTGCCAAGGGTTAAAGGGAGAGGAGAATGGGGAGTTATTGTTAATGGGTATAGAATTTCAGATTTCAGGATGAAAAGAATTATAGGGACAGGTGATGGTGATGGTTGTAATACAAAAATGTGGATGTATTTAATACATAAAATGATTAAGATGGTAAATTTTATGCTATGTCATTAAAATAAAAATAAACACATAAATAAAATAAAACAAAGCTAATGTCCCTGCCCTAACATATCCACCCCCTTGGGGAGATGGAACAACAGACTGGTTCCAAATCAGGAAAGGAGTACATCAAGTCTGTATATTGTCACCCTGCTTATTTAATTTAAATGAGTACATTATGAGACATGCTGGGCTGGATGAAGCACAAGCTGGAATCAAGACTGTGGGGAGAAATATCAATAATCTCAAATATGCAGATGATACTAGCCTTATGGCAGAAAGCAAAGAAGAACTTAAGAGCCTCTTGACGAAAGTGAAAGAGGAGAGTGAAAAAGTTGGCTTAAAACTCAACATTTAGAAAATGAAGATCATGGCATCCGGCCCCATCACTTCATGGCAAATAGATGGGGAAACAATGGAAACAGTGACAGGCTTTATTTTGGGGGGCTCCAAAATCACTGCAGATGGTGACTGCAGCCATGAAATTAAAAGACGCTTGCCCCTTGGAAGAAAATCTATGACCAACCTAGACAGCATATTAAAAAGCAGAGGCATTACTTTTCCAACAAAGGCCCATCTAGTCAAAGCTATAGTTTTTCCAGTAGTCATGTATGGATGTGAGAGTTGGACTACAAAGAAAGCTGAGCACCAAAGAATTGATGCTTTTGAACTGTGGTGTTGGAGAAGACTCTTGAGAGTCCCTTGGACTGCAAGGAGATCCAACCAGTCAATCCTAAAGGAAATCAGTCCTGAATATTCTTTGGAAGGACTGATGCTGAAGCTGAAACTCCAATATTTTGGCCACCTGATGCAAAGAACTGACTCATTTGAAAAGACCCTGATGCTGGGAAAGATTGAAGGCCGGAGGAGAAGGGGACAACAGAGAATGAGATGATTGGATAGCATCACCGACTCAATGGACATAAATTTGAGTAAACTCAGGGTGTTGGTGATAAACAGGGAGGCCTGGCGTGCTATAGTCCATGGGGTCACAAAGAGTTGGACATGACTGAGCAACTGAACTAAATTGAACCAAACTGGGGCCAGAGCCCAGAGGGAGAATGTATTTTGAGAGATACATCTGTCCCACTATGGGTTGCTTCTGTCTACCTTCTTTTCCTCTGACCTGCTGGCACTGGAAGAGATGTTTTTCTTTTAACTTCTCCTTCCTTATTTCTTACTTTCTTACTGTTTTCATCTTTTTAGCATCTTCCTTAAGACCTCTGCTGATGCTAAGTCACTTCAGTCCTGTCTGACTCTGTGCGACCCCATAGACCGCACTCCACCAGGCTCCTCTGTCCCTGGGATTCTCCAGGCAAGAATACTGGAGTGGGTTGCCATTTCTTCCTCCCTCCTTAAGACTACCACTCCTTATAGAATTTTTAATAATATTCATACAGGAAGAGCTCCAGTTAGCATGTTAAATGAATATATATCTTCACAAACTCTTGAGATGAGAAGTCAAAATGAACTTAATGATATAGAAAGGTATCTATCCCCCAGAAGGATAATATTTTTATTATGTAAAAAATATGATGAGTGCTTTAAAAACCCCAAATATTTTTCTTGTTGGCACATTTTTCATGTTGATGAATAAATATGTCGGATAAACCCAGCATTTCCACTTGGCTCAAGATTTCAACCCCAAACAAGACTCTGTTGGGATTGACGATTATGAGTGGTGCTGTAGCTTTTGGCCAAAGAAAGTACATCATTCCCAGAAGCTGTATCATTATTGAAACTTTGCCAAGGAGTTTATGTTGTGATTTAGTTCAAGGTGACTCAGATGAAGCAGGTGATGCAGCAGTTAATCTAAGAAGACTTAAAGTGAAATAGAAGCCTAGAAAATACATTGTGAAATTAAAATCAAGGATGGGGTCCTAGAAAAATAATATAAATTTTATTTAAAGTTTATCATGTCTTTTTTAGTGCTATTCTTGCCCCATGTCCTGAAGTCAATGATATACCACATACAGCTTATTCTTTCATACTGGTTTTCTTTGTATGCCAAGCAACTTCCTCTGGAGACCTGTGCTCCACCCTTCTCTGCCCTGCTTTGGATCCTGGAAGAGTGACCCATGTGGACTGCACAAGAGGTCCCCTTGCTCCCTGGCATTGGAAGAGATGGGAGAGTAGGACGGCAGAGGAGTTGGAGTATTTTCTCCCCAACTCCCTCACGGACTTGGTGATGCAATTCCAAGGTCCCCCAACAGTCAGTCCTGCTCTGCTACTCCAGCCATCACTGGACTATAAGACATCATTGCCCTTCTGCTTAAGGATAAAGAGCAGCTTTCCACTGGTCTCTGGCTATCTCAACATTCCTATTAGTTTTCTTAACTCTACCCAAACCTCTGTGAATAGAATTTTCATAACATTCTGTACTACAGTCCAGCTCAACCTATATTCTTTCTCCTGGCCTCTCGACTGGCATTCCTTTCCAGGATATTTACACTTTGAGAAATAATAGATTTAGACACAGTTAGAAGGACATTTAAAGGAAATAGTCTTTACAGTTCACATCAATATGGTTCAGGTCAACAGAGCTCAGATCAATTGCCATCAGGTCATTTTAGATCTAGACTCATTGAGAACTTATATCTCAGTTTTGACTGTTAAAAACTTGCATTTTATCAACTCACCTGGAGATGACAGAATCATAGGGAATATATTCATGCCAAATAAACTCATAGGACGCTGAGTTTTATTTCTAGACTTCCATTTATTAACTTGCAGAAGGGAATCTTTGGCACCAGACCTGTTAGACCATCAGCCCAGGGTTCTCCTTTCAGATGGATAGAGTCATGTAGAGGCTCAAATTACAAATTGGAGGTTTGCATCATGGTGTGTACAGAGTTAGAATTAGAGACATTGGGTACTTTTAAGGGCTTTTTCCTTGAATTTGCATCAACACAATGAATTATTCTTATACACTTCAGGTATTTGCCTACACAAATGCAGCAAAAACCAAACAGTATTCACATGGAATACTATAAAGTAATGAGAATAAACAAGTTACAACCAAATAATATGAGTGACTCTCACAAACAGAAAGCTGACTAAAAGAAGGCAGACACAGAAGAGCATAGATTATATAATGCATTAATTGATGCCATTTAGAAGTTAGTGGTTAACTTGAAGTGGGGTGGGAGGTTGGAAGTTGGGGAGGTTCTCCTTTTTAATCTGGGGGCTGGTTACACAAAAGAATCAATTTGTGAACATTTATCATCAAGCTATACATTTATAATAGGGGTGCACTTTTTTGTATTTGTATTATACTATAATAAAGTTTTTCAAAATTATCAGTACCACTCCTAGGAACAGAGGTTGCCCTCTTTTGGATGATACTGTAGATCCGCTGACCAACAGCCATCAATCTTGTGTGTCTGATGGAGTAGTCATAGTCAGTACTAAAGCTTCTATCATGATATTATCTCAAATAATATACCCCAACATCACAAATATTTTACATCAGCATCTCAGACTTTTTGGATGTCTTCCAGATGGAACATAATGATAACCCTCTGGTTCCATTCACAAAAAAATTCTTAGAAATAATTTCTTAGGTTAGGCTATTTCTGGAGAGAGTCCCATTGATCTCTTTTAAAACTTTTATCTCAATTTTTATGTGCCTTCTTGATGCATCAGAGCAGTGATGTGTAATATGATATATGCCTTGGGATCTCACCCCACACCTACTGAGTCAAAGCCTCTATAGTTTCCCACTTTCTTATCACATGTATTTTGAAAATGTGTTCTGGATGAATCAGATGCATTTCTCTATAAACCACTTTCTTATTCGAACAGATATTTGGTTCATCAATGTTCATAGCTTCATTACGTGCAATAGCCAAAAGGCAAAAACAACAAATGTCTGTCAACAGATGATTGGATGAACAAAACTGGTATAAACATGCCATGGAATATTATTCAGACTTAAAAAGGAATGAAATCTTGACACATTCTACAGTATGGATGACCCTTGATGACATTACGCTAGGTCAGATACCAAAAGACAAATCTTGTATGATTCCACCTACATGAGGAACTTAGAGAAGTCAAATTCTTAGAGACAGAAAGTAGAATGATGATTTCCAGAAACTAGAGATACAGGGAATGGACAGCTAGCGTTTAATAGTACAAAGTTTCAGTCTGGGAAGATGAAGAAGTTCTAGTGATGAATGGTTATGGTGGTTGCATACCATTGTGAATGCATTTAATGCCACTAAAGTTAACGAAAAGTGAAAGTGTTAGTCGTTCAGTCATCTCTGACTCTTTGTGACCCCATTGACTGTAACCCTCGGGGCTCCTCTGTCCATGGAACTATACACTAAAAATGGTTAATACAGTAAATTTTATGTTACATATATTTTACCACACAAATAAAACCAGTCCCCTGGAGTCTTATTTAGTTTATTTTATGCCAGAACAAGCTAAGGTTTCACATTATTTGACGAAGATAATAAAACCAAATTCAAGAGCCATCCTAAATGGCAGCAGCAGCCCCCTACTTGAAGACCAGAGTTCCCCACAGCCTTAAATGTAGACAGATATTTGTACGGTGCCATTTTGGTTCTTGTTTATTTGATCTGGACTGTGATTAGTGGGAGCAAGCATTATGTACTCAGCCTACAGACTACATATGGTTCCTCTGGCCTGTTGATTAAAAGCAGCCTCTTATCTCATTGAACTCCTTAGGAAGCTAAGCCCTACATGGCAACAGTTGCCATGCCAGAGGGACTTTGTTTAAACATTGTTCAGCAATGTCACTAATGAGCATTAAAAAAATCTTGCAATAAAGAAGTTTACTCCATTTGTCTTGATTCTTCTAAAGAAAATATCACTTTTCTTCGAGTACTATCATATAGTTGTTTCTAATAACAATAGTAGTTTTATTTTAAGCATCTGATTGCTTTGGTTTAGTTTGTCTGTAATGAGATTTATTTCACCCACCTAGCTGTCAAAAGAAACATTAAAATCCTACATGGATTTCATAAGAAGCTCCTTTTGTGGACAAATTCTGGATCGTTACAATCTCAATGAGGATATTCACCATATGAAATTTCCCCAAATATTTAGTATGTATCAACAACATTAGAAAATTACACCCTAATTAAAATTGTCCAAATACCCCTTTTGTAACCACTGTTTGCATAACAACCAGACTTCCAGTGCTCTAATCTACTTTTGGAAATCCAGCTGTAAATATGCTCTTTTTCCTTTAGTTAACTAAAGGTGTTGCAAATATAGGTGCTCTTAACCCTCCCTCTCACCACCAAAAAAAAAAAAAAAAAAAAATTACCTTTTATGAGCTAAAGATCTGACAAAATGACAACACAGAACTTCTTTTCAGCCAGTTATGATTCCAAATTAAAGTGCATTGACTAAGGCACTCTTTATAGATGAACCATAGTTCTATGATTACAAGAATGCAATAGTAATTCTCTTGTAAACTGGCTGTACTTAAGCAGCAATGGATTTCAGGAATGCACAACACTGCACACATTTATTATCTCCCATTCCAGCTGAAACATGGAGCATATGTCCTTGGTAACAGAACACTGACTTCATCTAGAGCAGTGTATCCGTTTCTTATTGTTGAGATAACAAATTACCACAAATTCAGTGTCTTAAAAAGCACAAATGTAGTATTTTTTGGTTCTTAAGGTCAGAAGTCTAAAATCAGTTTCACTGAACTGAAAAGCTAACATATCATCAGGCCCAACTTCTGGAGACTCTCAGGGAGAATCTATGTCCTTGCCTTGTCCAGCTTCTACAGCCTGCCTATACTCCCTGCTTTGTGAGTCATCCCTCCATCTTCAAAACTCTTCATCATTCCAACCTTTCCTTCCACTTGTCCCATCTCCCCCTGCTTTGAAACTTCTTGCTTCCCCCTCTTACAAGGATCCATACAAATATATCGGACCTACTTGGAAAATTCTGGATAACCCCCCTGTCTCCAGATCCTTAATGTAATCATACCAGCAAAGTCCCTTTTGCAATGTAAGGTAACATACTAACAGATTTGAGGAATTAAGGGGACCATGACTCAGTCTGTGGGAAGCTATAGCTCCAGCTAAAGTACTGATGTTATACTCACCAGCTTCCCTTACAGGTACAATAATAAGGTCAAAATTTGGCCAATTAAATGTAATAAGTGGACTTTCCAGGTTAGAACAGTTAAAGGAAGTTGATACAATTGTAAGGTTTTACCCTTTTGTTCTTCCTTTTCTCTTCCTCTCTTCTGCCTCAAACACAGACACGTTGGCAGGAATAGCAGCTACTGAGGAACCTGAATATAAACTGGAAATAAAATCTATAACTAGGATAATGAAGCAAAAAAGGTAGAATAAGCCTGAGCGTTTGCAGTTTCACTGTACCAGCCTGAAATGTCAAACTCTGGATTTTCTGTCCCTGAGAGAATAAACTCCTGGATACAGAACTCACTGTTTGTGTCTATTACTATCATCCAAATACAGTTCCTTCCTAACTGATTGTGACTCTTTGCCTAATTTAGCAAATCTATCTTGTTAGTTGATCAGACGCAAAGAATCACATGGAACTATGGGTCTTTGCATTAGCTTTCAAACAGAACTTAGGAGGAAGGAAAAAAGAAAGGGAGGGAAGGAAAAGAGGGGAAGGAGGAGGGGAAGGGAAGGGAAGTGTGAGGAAAGGAGGCGAGACGAGAGGAGACAAGAGGAGAAGGGAAGAAAGCCAAGTGTTAGCCCCCATAACTGAAACCTTCATTTAGGGTTGGCACCAGGCACAGCCTGCCTTTAAGCCAAACTGGAACATTAGGATCATGTGGTCATGTTGACTTTGCCTCCTCGGGGCTTCGTCATCAGGTTGGTTCCTCTCCTGACAGCAAGATAGCTGCAGCAATCCCATCTTCTTCATGGGCTCATTTCCCTAAACCCAGAGGAAGAGTGAAGGCCTCTCAGTTCTTAAGGTCCCTTCAAGGTCTTATTAGGTCCCACTGACTTTAACTAGATTATGTGCACGTTCTTGAGCCGGTTGCTGTGGGGCTGAGGGTTGGAATAGCCTAACTGAATTGGTTTACGCCAATCAGGACCTGCCCTTATGGATTGAAGTGGGGTCCATCCCTCACAGACAATCTGACTGAGAACAAGGGAGGCTGTGTGTTACGCAATGAGTATTCAGAGGCAGTCTAGAAGACTTAGTATGTCTGTCTACCAGTTTCATAAGAGACTTCTCCAGGGCCCTAGAAAGAGAATTTGAGCCATAGAATAATTAACATAAATGTTTCTAGCTCAGAAAGTGAGGATTTAAAGCAAATACCTTTAATTCCTAGTCCCTGGCCATCCTCACAGTCTTCCAGTTTGCTTACACTATTGCTCATGGACTCTTTTCCTCCTCAAACCAGAAGCTTCCAGAGCCAGTAAAGATTCTCTTTATGGTAGCTTCAAGGTTAAATCTGTTCCAGGTTAATCTGCACATACATTTTGCAAGAAATTATATGGTTCTGAGACACTGTTTCCATGAGAGCTCTAAGATAGGTAATGTCATCACACCTCCCGGGAACAATAGGAACTTATCTTTGATAAGTTGTGTGTATAGATTCAACTGTTTTTTTGTGTGCAATTCAACCAGTCTAGGACCTTCGATGCTCAAGCATTGATTCCCTTTTCTTTAGTGCATGAACACAAATCTGCATTCATCTGTACACGTAACCTGACATACAAAGTAGATTCTTTTACAAAGAGGTTAAACTTAGAAAAAGGTAATTCTTACTTCATTTTTTATTTTTCAAAAAAAATCAGAAAAAAGACATCCACATGTCCATGATCAAGATTCAGTTCAGTTCAGTTCAGTCACTCAGTCGTGTCCGACTCTTCGCGACCCCATGAATTGCAGCACGCCAGGCCTCCCTGTCCATCACCAACTCCCAGAGTTTACTCAAACTCATGCCCATCGAGTCGGTGATGCCATCCAACCATCTCATCCTCTGTCGTCCCCTTCTCCTCCTGCCCCCAATCCCTCCCAGCATCAGGGTCTTTTCCAATGAGTCAACTCTTCACATTAGGTGGCCAAAGTATTAGAGTTTCAGCTTCAGCATCAGTCCTTCCAATGAACATCCAGGACTGATCTCCTTTAGGATGGACTGGTTGGATCTCCTTGCAGTCCAAGGGACTCTCAAGAGTCTTCCCAACACCACAGTTCAAAAGCACCAATTCTTTTGCACTCAGCTTTCTTCACAGTCCAACTCTCACATCCGAACATGACCACTGGAAAACCAAGATTAAACAAGCATTAATTATTTGCCATATTTATTTTAGCTTTTGTTGTTACTGTTAAGTGTTATTTTCACAACTAAGACAGTTTAGAAATAGTTTTAAAAATAGAAATCCTAACTCATACTTTCCTCCTCTCCTCTCTTCCTCAAAAATAATCACTACTCTGAAACTGATATATATCATTCCCATTCTGTTTTGTTTTTTGGGTGGTTGGTAACATTTTTCTTCCTGTGTGTGTCTGCTATAAAATACACTAAATCAGTTAGGATCCCAGGGAATTCTCTGGTGGTCCAGAGGTTAGGACTCTGCACTCTCACTACCAGGGCCCAGGTTCAACTCCTTGCTAGGGAACTAAGATCTCCCAAGTCCACAAAAAAATAAAATTTAAAAAATCTATTAAAAAAAATCAGCATCCCAACAAGAAAGTGAAGGCACACTCAGAGGGCTAACTAGGGAGAGGTAACAGGCGGTAAAAAGGGACTGTTTATAGAGGGATTGTTGTTGTTTTAGTGGCTAAGTCATGTCCGATTCTTTGAGACCTCATGGACTGTAGACTGCCAGGCCTTCCAGAGGAACAAGCAACTTAAAGAATAACAGGACGTGACGAGGCAGCCAGGAAGTTGTAAAGGTGGGAAACCCTGACCACCTGGACACTTGAAAGGATGAAGAGTGGGAATCATGCTTCCAGAGCCTGGTGTGAGTTGCAACTTGGGACAGAAGTCTGATGGGGCATTGATCTACAGTAGAGGAGTTAGGGGATCTCAGTTGTTGCCTAAACCAAGACCTACTGTGTGTGTGTGTGTGATTGTCACTCAGGTGTGTCCAACTCTTTGCAACCCCATGGACTGCAGCCCACCAGGCTCCTCTGTTCATGGGATTCTTCAGGCAAGAATACTGGAATGGGTAGCCAGCCAGTCCCTTCTCCAGGGGATCTTGTTGACCCAGGGATCACATTTGGGTCTTCTGAAATTCAAATGAGCCACTGGGGAAGCCCTAGTGAAAATCAATGCCAGGCTCTCTTTCCTCCCTCCTCTAATCTCTTCCCTACTCCTCCCATTGGCCACAACCAACTAAAAGCCAAGATGGCTTGTCTGATGCTCTCCATAAAGGTCAATTTCCTGTGGCACAGAACAGGAAAGAGAAGGATAGGAAATGAGATCTGAAAAGTCAAACAGGTAACCCAATTGTTCTGTATTTTAAAAATTAACATAAAAACGACCACAGGGCATATTAATCTAATTTCAAAATGTTGTATAAATTGCTTCCTTTAGCCATAAGTTAAAAAATCAAGTTACTAAAGTTTTATCTCTGAGCACTACAGTTGCTCATCAATATGCATTTGGCAATCAAAAAAAGAAAAAAGAGAAGAAAAAAAAAAGGAAAGGGATTATGGTGGAGGGAGAGCACAGAGGGAGGATGAGAGAGGGGAGAACGTGGTGACAGGGTACGGTAGGGTGGGGTACAGAGAGGTTGATTAATTCCAGAGTTTACTGAAGAAAGGATTTGTTTTTCCTCTACTTTGGCTTAGAGAAGCAGCAAGAGCCACAAGTTTCTGATTTCCTGTCACTGGTCATTTTAGAATCACTCCATGTTCCACTTGTCACCTTGCCCTAGTGGAGAATAAAGATATTTGTTGTTGCTGTTTTCCAGTGGCTCAGTCGTGTCTGACTCATTGCGACACCATAGAATGCAGCAAGTCAGGCTGCCCTGTTCTTCACCATCTCCTGGAGCTTGCTCAAACTCATGTTCACCGAGTTGGTGATGCCATCCAACCATCTCATCCTCTGTCATCCCCTTCTCCTCCCGCCATCAATCTTTCCCAACATCAGGGTCTTTTCAAATGAGTCAGCTCTTCGCATCAGGTGGCCAAAGTATTGGAGTTTCAGCTTCAGCATCAGTCCTTCCAATGAATATTCAGGACTGATTTCCTTTAGGATTGACTGGTTTATTCTCCTTGAAATCCAAGGGGCTCTCAACAGTCTTCTCCAACACCACAGGTCAAAGGCATCAATTCTTCTGCACTCAGCCTTCTTTATAGTCCAACTCTCACAACCATATAGGACCACTGGAAAAACACAGCTTTGACTAGATGGAAAAGTTACTTTGTTGGAAAAGTGATGCCTCTGCTTTTTAATACGCTGTCTAGGTTGGTCATTGCTTTTCTTCTGAGGAGCAAGCGTCTTTTAATTTCATGGCTGCAGTCACTGCCCACAATTATTTTTTTGCCCAAGAAAATAAAGTCTGTCGCTGTTTCCATTGTTTTCCCATCTATTTGCCCTGAAGTGATAGGACCAGATGCCATGATCTTCGTTTTCTGAATGCTGAGTTTTAAGCCAGCTTTCTCACTTCCCTCTTTCACTTTCATCAAGAATCTCTTTAGTTCTTCTTCGCTTTCTGCCATAAGGCTGGTGTCATCTGTGTGTCTGAGGCTATTGAAACTTCTCCCTGCAATCTTGATTCCAGCTTGTGCTTCATCCAGCCCTTTTGCATGATGTACTCTGCATACAAGTTAAATAAGCAGGGTGATAATATACAGCCTTGATGTACTTGAAAAATAAAGATATAGAAGCTGGAAAAATATCCTCTTAGCAAAGAAATACCATTGCCCCATCTTAATTTAAAAAACAAAATAAACAAAAGACACAAAACCTTTATTGAGATATAATACAAATACTATGCAATTCACCCATTAAAATTGTACAATTCAATTGCTTTTAATATGTTCATAGAGTTGTGAATCCATCACCACAACCAATTTTAGAGCATTTTCGCTATCCCAAAAAGAAAGTCCGTACTCCTTAGCCATCATCCCAATACTCTCTTTTTCAACTTTTTCGGTTGCTTGTTATAGCATTGCAAAAACTAATACTGTTATCTAATTTCTGCAATTTCCTAATTTACACAATCTACAATTTTCCTGTAAATTCTGAAGAACTAGGTCAGATATATTATGATAACCTGTTGAATGTAATGGAAACATTGTTAACACTTTATTTATTACCCTTCAACAGAGATGCCCAAATTAATCTGTTGAACATGTCAATAACTATATACTGCTTCTTACTCTTTTAAATTACTATTAGATATGTTCTGAGGTTTTTAATTACTTTGAAATCTCAATTACTTTTTGCTTATTTCAATATTGTCTCCAGTAAGTGAAATACCATTTAGGATACAATAAATTATTTAAAAGTTTTAAATTACATTAATGGGGACAAACAAAAAAGATTGTGAAATTCCCTGGAGGTAGTTCTGCTTTGCTGGGAATTAATTATAACCTTTATTAATGCACTGCCTCTAATTTTAGTTCCTTCTTTCAAGCATAATATGTAAAAAGAAGTGAATGTCCAGCGCAGAGCAAAGAAAACAAAGGATTATAAAGGGGAGTAGGTACAGAGAAATTAGAAGTGGGTGTTGGGCATTGTTTCACTCGGAAAAGAGGAAGGCTGAGAAAGAAGCTGCCTTGTCCTCAAGTTTAAAGAGAAGATATTAATTCACCTGCTTCTCCACAGATGCCTACATATATACTCTTCTGCTCTGCCCACACTGCACTTTCAGTTCCCATATGCATCTTGCTTTTCAACACATACACCCTTGCACCTGTTCCTCCTACCTGGAGTTCCCTTAAGTCAACAGACAGCTTCTACTCACCTCTTTTAACTTGAACTTGGTGTCATTTTCTCCAGAAAATTTTCCCAGCCCTCACTGTCTGGATCCATGTGAGATGCCCTTCCCATGTGCTGTCTGAGTCCTAATGGGCTTGATCACAGCAGATGGGTTATTTGTCTGCACTTCAGTCTCTTTCATGAGATAGCAATCCCCTTATCTGCTGGGTTTTCCCTTATTAATTTAAATGTTCCTCCTATAGTTATCATTGTGTTTGACCCAAGCAATAAATGGTTGTTTAATTAATGAATCAATAAGCTTGCACTTTTAAAATATATGGCAGTTGGCAGTGAATGCAGTTAACTGCACAGTGAGAAGATACTGACCTTTATGAGCAAGACGTGAAAGACAAAAATAGCCTTATTCTGCCCTCAGCTCAAGGGTCAGCTCCCATGTCTAAGGCATGTGCTTCACAGACACTTCCATTTTTGCAGAGAGTGATGATGGGAGATTGAACATGGTTCCTAAAAATTCAGTCTTGGCTCAACATATTTCTAAGATCTTTGAAGCACTGGTGGGAATAGTAGAAATTGGGGGATAGTGTAAAATGTCATCTCAGAGCTATAATCAGTCTCTGGGTAAACGTCATCTCAGAGCCATAACCAGTCTCTGAGTATTGGAAGTTGTGGCATCTGGTCCCATCACTTCATGGCAAATAGATAGGGAAACAGTGGAAACAGTGAGAAATTTATTTGGGGGGGGCACCAAAATCACTGCAGATGGTGACTGCAGCCATGAAATTAAAAGATGCTTGCTCCTTGGAAGAAAAGTTATGACCAATCTAGACAGCATATTAAAAAGCAGAGACATTACTTTTCCAACAAAATTCTGTCTAGTCAAAGCTATGGCTTGTCCAGTAGTCATGTATGGATGTGAGAGTTGGTCTAGCTGAGCACCAAAGAATTGATGCTTTTGAACTGTGGTGTTGGAGAAGACTCTTGAGAGTCCCTTGGACTGCAAGGAGATCCAACCAGTCCATCCTAAAGGAAATCAGTCCTGAATATTCATTGAAAGGACTGATGCTGAAGCTGAAACTCCAATACTTTGGCTACCTGATGTGAAAAACTGACTCATTTGAAAAGACCCTAATGCTGGGAAAGATTGTAGGCAGGAGGATAAGTGGGCAACAGAGGATGAGATAGTTTGATGGCATCACCAACTCAATGAACACGAGATTGAGCAAGCTCCGGCAGTTGGTGATGGACAGGGAAGCCTGGTGTGCTGTAGTCCATGGGGTTGCAAAGAGTCGGACACGACTGAGCAACTAAACTGAAGAATTGAAGACAGCTTTGATACCAGTTATTTTTTAATTTTAAAAAGTCACCCAAATAGAACATTTAAATACATAAAAGAAAACTAGAGCCCATATAAAACCATGTAGAAATCAAGAGTTCTGTGATTTTCAGTTTGGGTTTTCCCTATACCTGAAACTGAATCAAGACCTGGGTGTAGGTTGTTTATTTAGAAGGTGAACCCAGGAAGCTGAAATAAAAGGGTGGAGAGAACAAGCTAGAAAAAGGAGAACAGCCAACAAAACATGCCTCATTGACCTTGGGCAGCCGGGGTTTGATTCCCATCGGAACCCTCTGAAGAACCATATAGAATGTGCTCCAGAATCATCCCACTGAAGAACTGGTTATTCACCAGGAGCTCAACCTGGTGCTCTGTGACGACTTAGAGAGGGTGGGATGGGGGTGGGCTGGGAGGAAGGTTCAATACGAAGGGGATATGTATATACTTCTGGCTGATTTACACTGCTATATGGCAGAAACCAACACAACATTGTAAAGCAATTATCCTCCAATTAAAAAACAAAAATAAGGACTGGTTATCCTCCAGCCTCCCTCCACCTTTGGTTGATGGTTGCCCCCAGGGCTGTTGACTACCTCTCCCCCAAATTTCCATCTGAGCTTGCTGGGTCCGAGTGGCCTTCTGTAGCTTCAGAGAAAATCCTGAGCTAGAAAGGTGGAGAAATTCCACTGCCCACAGTAAGACTGGACACTGGCACTGTGCTTGGAATTGTCCACCACTTCTGTGCTGGAATCACATGAGCTAACAGGATACGATACGGGACACCCGAGTGTCTGCTCTGTGTTCTAAGAAGCTGAACTTTTTGCATTTGGGATTGTGAATGTGTTTCTTTGTTCTAGTCTGAACTAAACCTCTGCAGTTTGTGTCTTCTTCAGAGAAATGTTTGCTGTGAGTGGAATTAAACTGCACTAGGTGTGTAGAGAGTTGCTAGATTTTGTTGAAGTGGTTGTGTTCTAAATTGAGTGGTCATCATGGATAAGACTCTGTCATCCTAAGAATGGCAGGAAGCATGTACGTACATTTTCATCTTGCACTGGAGAAGAGATCTTAACAGGAACTAGCCTGGGTTTGACAAAGTTCATCTGCTGTCCAACATATATTATTTGAAATATAACAACACAGGATTGTGAAGCATCTTAAAAAACCTGTCTCTTTGTGATTTGGAAGTGGGGAATTTAAGGTTGCAATCCTACTGCTGTTGAGAGTGCATCACCTGGACACAACTGAGCGACTGAACTGAGCTGACTAGGATTCTACAAAATGGAGGTCAACACAATGTGAAACGCCCCAATATTCGAATCATAGGAGTCCCAGAAGAAGAAAACAAAAAGAAAGGCCATGAGAAAATACTCAAGGAGATAATAGCTGAAAACTTCCCTAAAATGGGGAAGGAAATAGCCACCCAAATCCAAGAAACCCAGAGAGTCCCAAACAGGATAAACCCAAGGCGAAACACCCCAAGACACATATTAATCGAACTAACAAAGATCAAACACAAAGAACAAATATTAAAAGCAGCAAGGGAAAAACAACAAATAACACACAAAGGGATTCCCATAAGGATAACAGCTGATCTATCAATAGAAACCCTTCAGGCCAGAAAGGAATGGCAGGACATACTTAAAGTAATGAAAGAGAATAACCTACAACCTAGATTACTGTATCCAGCAAGGATCTCATTCAGATATGAAGGAGAATTCAAAAGCTTTACAGACAAGCAAAAGCTGAGAGAATTCAGCACCACCAAACCAGCTCTTCAACAGATGCTAAAGGATCTTCTCTAGACAGGAAACACAAAAATGTTGTATAAACGTGAACTCAAAAAAAAAAGAAATCAAAATATGCACAGAAATGAATGAAAATGAAAACACAAGAACCCAAAACCTATGGGACACTGTAAAAGCAGTGCTAAGGGGAAGGTTCATAGCATTACAGGCTTACCTCAAGAAACAAGAAAAAAGTCAAATAAATAATCTAACTCTACACCTAAAGCAACTAGAGAAGGAAGAAATTAAGAACCCCAGGGTTAGTAGAAGGAAAGAAATCTTAAAAATTAGGGCAGAAATAAATGCAAAAGAAACTAAAGAGACCATAGCAAAAATCAACAAAGCTAAAAGCTGGTTTTTTTAAAAATAAACAAAATTGACAAACCGTTAGCAAGACTCATTAAGAAACAAAGGGAGAAGAACCAAATCAACAAAATTAGAAATTAAAATGGAGAGATCACAACAGACAACACTGAAATACAAAGGATCATAAGAGACTACTACCAGCAGCTCTATGCCAATAAAATGGACAACTTGGATGAAATGGACAAATTCTTATAAAAGTATAACTTTCCAAAACTGAACCAGGAAGAAATAGAAGATCTTAACAGACCCATCACAAGCAAGGAAATTGAAACTGTAATCAGAAATCTTCCAGCAAACAAAAGCCCAGGACCAGATGGCTTCACAGCTGAATTCTACCAAAAATTTAGAGAAGAGATAACACCTATCTTACTCAAACTCTTCCAGAAAATTGCAGAAGAAGGTAAACTTCCAAACTCATTCTATGAGGCCACCATCACCCTAATTCCAAAACCAGACAAAGATGCCACAAAAAAAGAAAACTACAGGCCAATATCACTGATGAACATAGATGCAAAAATCTTTAACAAAATTCTAGCAAACAGAATCCAACAATATATTAAAAAAATCATACATCATGACCAAGTGGCCCTTATCCCAGGAATGCAAGGATTCTTTAATATCTGCAAATCAATCAATGTAATACACCACATTAACAAATTGAAAGATAAAAACCATATGATTATCTCAGTAGGTGCAGAAAAAGCCTTTGACAAAATTCAACATCCATTTATGATTAAAACTCTCCAGAAAGCAGGAATAGAAGGAACATACCTCAACATAATAAAAGCTATATATGACAAACCCACAGCAAGCATTACTCTCAATGGTGAAAAATTGAAAGCATTTCCCCTAAAATCAGGAACAAGACAAGGGTGCCCACTCTCACCACTACTATTCAACATAGTTTTGGAAGTTTTGGCCACAGCAATCAGAGCAGAAAAAGAAGTAAAAGGAATCCAGATAGGAAAAGAAGAAGTGAATGGAAGCAACCTAGATGCCCATTAGGAGACGAATGGTTAAGGAAGCTGTGGTACATATACACCATGGAATATTACTCAGCCATTAAAAAGAATTCATTTGAATCAGTTCTAATGAGATGGATGAAACTGGAGCCCATTATACAGAGTGAAGTAAGCCAGAAAGATTAAGACCAATACAGCGTACTGACACATATATATGGAATTTAGAAAGATGGTAATGATAACCCTATATGCAAAACAGAAAAAGAGACACAGATGTACAGAACAGACTTTTGGACTCTGTGGGAGAAGGCGAGGGTGGGATGTTTCGAGAGAACAGCATCAAAATATGTATATTATCTAGGGTGAAACAGATCACCAGCCTAGGTTGGATGCATGAGACAAGTGCTCGGGCCTGGTGCACCGGGAAGACCCAGAGGGATTGGGTAGAGAAGGAGGTAGGAGAGGGGATCGGGATGGGGAATACATGTAAATCCATGGCTGATTCATGTCAATGTATGACAAAAACCATTACAATATTGTAAAGTAATTAGCCTCCAACTAATAAAAAAATAAATGGGGGAAAAAATGGAGGTCAACAGTGTCATTCCAAATAATCATTACAGGGAAATATTGAAGCTGATCACTGAATTATAACACCTTTCCATTACAAACTAAATGAAATAACAGGTCTATTTTTAATTAAAAATTATTCTAACTTTCACACCCTTAAATTCAAACTCTGTCTCACTTGATGACTTCTCAAAGTTGCAAATCTAGAAAGTCTTTCTCCCTCAAGTTCAACTATTTTCCACTAGCTTTCAGGAAATAAGCCTGTGGCTTGAGAACCAGGCTATGTGAGTATATTCTGATCAACTGGGCGTGTTTAACTTACAGGGAATCTCTTTAGAAAGGAGTTGTGCCCCCTTTTTATTTCTTCTTTTCTGCCTTCTGGAATATAGAAATGATGGCTAAAGCCTGAGGAGACATCTTGGACTGTAAGGTGGAAGTTCCTTCTAAAAATGGTGGCCAAGAGAGGAAATTTCCAGGCCCCAGGGACCAAGCAGCATTTGCCAGGCCTGAACTGTCTACCTCCAGGTTTCATTTACCTGGGAGAGAAACATTCCACCCCCACCAAAAAAAACACATACACAGTCTTATTTAAGCCACTGTTATTTTCAGCTTACTCTCACTTAAAGCAAAACTAATATTTACTGAGCATCTGCTAATGTGGGCAAGTGAGTGTAGCCATGCTGATAGAAAAGAAGATGGATTGTGGTTCTTAGTTGGTAATCTCCACGAAAATTCAGATTTATGTATTGACATAATACTTGCTGTGGCTGTGCTGGGTCTAGCTGGTAGAATTGTCAGGGAAGTTTGTTCCCTTTGTCTGAACAGTATCACTTTCCCCTTTGGAGAATGTTACTTTTTTCATGTCTTCTAGTGAGACTGCCATTTCAGTAACCCTCCACATAGTTGGTGGGGAGGGGTCTGCAGGTGACTCAGGCAGCTCTCACTCATCATTATGCCCTCTTTCATGTATTGGGATAGTTGGCTCAATAGTTGGGCACTTGACCCAAGCCAGACCAATTAAAGTTCTTTTCTGAGATTGTTCAAAGGGGTGGTAGAGAGAGAGAAAAAGGGAGGGAGGGAGTAGGGTTATAACCTTGACGACATAATTTAAGTCAATGGATCCATTTTGTGGCTGAGATAACCATAGTTTCCTATTGCTGCTGTAACAAACTGCCACAAATTTAGTGGCTTAAAACAATATAATTTATCACCTTACAGTTCTGAAGTTCAGAAATCCAAAATCAGTCTCACTGGACTAAAATCAATCTCACTGGAATAAGTCAGGACTTATTTCTTCTGGAGACTTTAGAGGATAATCTGGTTTATTGCTTTTTCCAAATTCTAGAGGCTACCTGAATTATTTGGCCCAAGGCCTTCTCCTCCATCTTCAAAGCTCTCCCTTGCTCCGGCCCCTACTTCCATTATGTCATCTTCCTCTATAACTCTGACGTTTCTGCCTTCTTCTTTCCCTTATAGAGAGCCTTGTGACTACACTGGGCCCAGGTGATCCAGGAGAATCTCTCCATGGCAAGATCTTCATCTTAATCTCTAAAGTCCCTATTGCCATGTAAGGTAACACATCCACAAGTACTGGGGACGAGGATGTGGACATCTTTGGAGAGTCATTAATCTTTCTACCATACTAACTCCACCCCATGTGAAATGTCAGGCTGGATGAAGCACAAGCTAGAATCAAGATTGCCGGGAGAAACATCAATAACCTCAGATTATCAATATCTCCTCAGATATTCAGATGACACCACCCTTATGGCAGAAAGAGAAGATGAACTAAAGAGCCTCTTAATCAAAGTAAAAGAGGAGAGTGAAAAAGCTGGTTTAAAACTCCATATTCAAAAAACAAAGATCATGGCATCCAGTCCCATCACTTCATGGCAAATAGATGGGGAAACAACAGAAACAGTGACAGACTTTATTTTGGGAAGCTCCAAAATCACTGCAGATGGTAACCACAGCCATGAAATTAAAAGATGCTTGCTCCTGAGAAGAAAAGCTATGCCTAGCCTAGATAGCATATGAAAAAGCAGAGACATTACTTTTCCAACAAAGGTCCATCTAGTCAAAGCTATAGTTTTTCCAGTAGTCATGTATGGATGTGAGAGTTGGACTATAAAGAAAGCTGAGCACCAAAGAACTGATGCTTTTGATCTGTGGTGTTGGAGAAGACTCTCGAGAGTCCCTTGGACTGCAAAGAGATGCAACCAATCAATCCTAAAGGAAATCAGTCCTGAATATTCATTGGAAGGACTGATGCTGAAGCTGAAGTTCCAATATTTTGGCCACCTGATGCAAAGAACTGACTCATTGGAAAAGATCCTGCTGCTGGGATGGATGGAAGGCAGGAGGAGAAGGGTATGACAGAGGATAAGATGGTTGGATGGCATTACCAACTTAATGAACATGAGTTTGGGCAAGCTCTGGGAGTTGGTGATGGACAGGGAAGTCTGGTGTGCTGCAGTCCATGGGGTCATAAAGAATTGGACACAACTGAGGGACTGAACTAAAATGAACTCCAATCCTGGACTTGTAAAAAATTATGTTCTTCATCTCTTCCTTTTGTCACTTGCAAATAAGATTCCTGACCTCACTGACTGACCATACAACTCACCATATTAAACTTTACAGAATTTGAGTCCACTTGGATTTCTCATGGTCTGTAGACCTCTTTACCCAGGCCAATAGTGATTCATCATAGGAATTCATTCAACTGATACATTCTAGTATAAATTCTCAAGATTCATGAGGATTGATGGTTTTGAGTAAATTAAACATGATATTGCCTCTTGTATATTCTGAATCCCAAGAAGTCTAAGATATTAGAGCAAAACTATTACAAAATAGTGGTACTGTATATGGATTATTAAGTGCTAGGATGTATTTATGCCCTAGAAATATCAATGACCTAATTCTATGCAGAAGCTAAAACTTTATGCAAATATAAACCAGTATATGAACAGAAACTACTTGGTGACTTCAGGGAGAAGAATAACAGATAAACCATGGAGAGAACTCAAAACTTGAAGAATGGCCTGTACAGGGATTAATTTTCCTTTTTTTCATTCTTTTTACCTGCTGGTGTTGACCTAATGAAAATTCCAGTTGTGTGTAACTGTGCAGTAACATGGGCAACTCTATCTGAGAGAAGTAGCATTTTTCTATCCAGAATATTGGGAAAAGAGGACCTCAAAAGTTGGAGAGAATGATGGAAATATCCAAGAGGAGAGAGCTGAAGGAGAGCCTTTGTTCTGTGTATGAACCAACAGAAATGACAGGCTTCTTCTCGAGCTGTGCATACATGGAATAGATATAAAATACCACAGCAAAGCCTTCAAAAACTGAAACGACATTGGAACTGCTTCCCGTAAAAATTGAGACAGAACTTAAAGTGTGAACCTAAGTAGGTTGATTTCTGTTAAAACAGAAATTAATCAACATTCTCCAGAGGACTTTAACAGGTACCAGGGTCTCCCTATGTATTATTCAAAGTGCCCAGAATACAATCCAAAATTACTCAATGTACAAAACACGAGGAACATGTGACAATTTTTAAGGGAAAAGACAATCAACAGATGCAAAGCCTGAGCTAATCCAGATCAGGAGCAAACTTTTTTGTAAAGAGGCAAATGGAAAGAATATTTTTGGTTGTATGGGCCATATGGTCTGTGTCACAGCGACTCGACTCTGTCATTGTATTACAGAACAAAAGCAGTCACAGACAGTATGTAGATGAATAAGCATGGCTGTGTTCCAATAAATTTCCATTTTTGGAAAGTGAAATTTTAATTTCATGAAATTTTCACATCACAAAATATTGGCCTTTAAAATTTTTTCCCCAACCATTTAAAAGTATAGTTTTGGCTAAAACCATAGCATGAAAAAAATTATTTGCTCATGAGCTAAACAAACCCAGGCAGCTGGGTTAGGTTTATAGGTTTTAGCTTGCTAGCTCTTTTTTTTTTTTTCATTTATTTATATTAGTTGGAGGCTAATTACTTTACAATATTGTAGTGGTGTTTACTCTTGATACAGATATTGAAATTATCAGACAAAGAGTCTAACGTAGCTATTATACCAATACTGCATAAGGAAAAGGTAAACACTTGGATGAAAAGATAGAGATCCTCTCAACTGAGAAATACAAACAATAGTAATAATAAAAAAGAATCAAATGGGATTTTTAAAACAGAAAATTACATATTTGAAATAAATGTTGAGAAACTCAGCAAATGCTCAAATATTATTAGGATATCTCCGCTCTACAAGAGACCTGGCAGGATAAAAATGTACTACATAATTATATGGGTGATTATGTGGAATGAAACACATCATCTCTGAGGCAGAATGAAGCTGTGTAGGAGCAGCAGCTAGGACCTAAAACTTCTAGATATCAGATATACTTTATTCTCATGTGTACTGGGGAAGAAAATGGAAAATGAGTCATCAACTAAAAAATACCTGGAAGATAAAAACATTTTTGGCATTTTCTTTTAGTAATTTTTTCTTGTCTTTCTTATCATTTTTTATTACAAAAGTAATACATATTTCCAAAACATTTTTCCAACATTACAAAAGTAATGTGTAATGTGTAATTACAGTGTAATGTGGAAGGAATCTATCCCTTGTCTTGCAGTTCCAGTCCTGAAGTTTCAGTTTCTCTATCCATGTCTGTATCTATTCAAGCTCTTTATTTCTATCTGTACCTATTCAGTTTCTTTACTGTCCATATAAAATAAATATATGTGTTCAAAGGTTTTTCTTTTAAGTAAAAATAGCACTGTATGCGTATCTTGCAATTTGTTCCTTTCATTCAAATGTATTGTGTACATTTTCCATTTTAGGACATTCAAATTTACTCATTCTTATTGATGTCTGCTTAGCATGAATATTTAGTTAACCACTGTCCTATTAATGATTATGGATGGTAGGGTAAATTGTGGATTCCAATTCTTCATTCTCCTATAGTACGTCACACATCTTAACCATGGCTTCGTGGTGGTCTTGGTATGATTTCTTGTGTCTTGACTTTGGGCTTGGCATGGCTATGCTACTTGCTTTGACCATTAGGATATTATCAGGTATGACCTAAGCAGAGGCTTGAAATGTGCTTGTGTAATTGGGCTTGCCCTCTTGTTCTTCTATCATTCCCAAGAAGAGCATGCCCCCAGCTAGTCACTCCCCGCCTTTTGCCTGGGACCCAGAAGGGGACACGTGGAGCAGAGCTTTCCCAGCCAATGTGTAGATATCGCAAGTGTGAAAATAAATGCTTGGCTTTATGACACTAAGGTTTCCCTAGTAGCTCAGACAGTAAAGCATTCACCTGTAATGTAGGAGACACCGGTTTGATCCCTGGATCAGGAAGATCCCATGCAGAAGGGAATGGCTATCCACTCCAGTGTTCTAGCCTGGAGAATTCCATGGACAGAGAAGCCTGGCGGGGTACAATCTATGGGGTCGCAAAGAGTCGGACACAACCTCGCGACAAACACGTTCACTTTTGTGACACTGAGTTTCAGAATGGCTTTATTTGATGGTATTACTGTGGTGATAGCATTCTTATAGGACGGTTATTTAGGTTTATTCCAATTTTTATTGCTTAAAAATTTACAGTTAATATCTAGCACTTTACACATATCTCACAACTTTTAGCCAGATTCCCAGAAGTATAACTGCTAGGTCAAATAGTATTTTTGAGGCTGAATAATGCTGACGGTGATAAATATTAATATTTGTTGAACATTTTCTACATTCCAGAATCCAAGTTGGTCACATGTGTCAAAAACTGCAAAGGATCTTAGATTTTACCCTACTTTCAAGCTAGCAAGTTACCCTGCCACAATTTCATGGATGCTGACAGACACACAAGACACCTGGGTAAGAGACAAAGGACTTTGTTACCCAGGACACAGCAAGCAGCATAAAGATCAGCAAATTTGCCTTAGTTCCCCTTTCCTCAAAGTACCAGAGGGGCCTCATTGCACCTGAAGTAGACTGTCACAGGAGGGGATCCCTGAGCTTAGGGAATCCAAGCCTTCTATAAAGGATGGTAAGCAAGCCTTCCCCTTGCTCTAGAGGCAAACTCTCTCTCTTTTTTTTCCCTAGAAAAATATTCTTGAAAAGATAGTTCAGAGAAAGGGAAGTCCGTGCTTTTCCTCACAAGCCATATAGAAGTGCGAGAGACCTATGGACAACCGTCTCCTGAAGGTATTATTAACTTACTTAACCCTCTCTACCTTACAAATATGAAGCGAAAGCACAGAGAATCTAGTAGCTTTCCCAAGATCATACAGCTAAAGAGTCAGGCATTAGATAAAAAAGTCAGGCAAATTGGTTAATATTTCTAGAATAAAGATAGATTTCTGTTTAAGAAAAACTTCAATATTGTAATTTAAGAATAAGGAATATATAAACTTAATTTCATTACCATATTAAATAGTCAGTCAGTTCAGTCACTCAGTTGTGTCCAACTCATTGCGATCCCATGGACTGTAGCACGCCAAGCTTCCCTGTCCATCACCAACTTTCAGAGCTTGCTCAAACTCATGTTCACCGAGTTGGTGATGCCATCCAGCCATCTTATCCTCTGTCTTCCCCTTCTCCTCCTGCCTTCAATCTTTCCCAGCATCAGGGTTTCCAGTGAGTTAGTTCTTCACATCAGGTGGCCAAAGTATTGGAGTTTCAGCTTCAGCATCAGTCCTTTCAATGAACATTCAGGACTGATTTCCTTTAGGATTGACTGGTTGGATCTCCTTGCAGTCCAAGGGACTCTCAAGAGTCTTCTCCAACACCACAGTTCAAAAGCATCAATTCAAAAAAAAAAAAAAACAAACATCAATTTTTTGGCACTCAGCTTTCATTATAGTCCAACTCTCACATCCATACATGACTACTGGAAAAACCATAGCTTTGACTAGATGGACCTTTGTTGGAAAAGTAATGCCTCTGCTTTTTAATATGCTGTCTAGGTTGGTCATAGCTTTTCTTCCAAGGAGCAAGTGTCTTTTAATTTCATGGCTGTAGTCACCATCTGCAGTGATTTTGGAGCCCCCCAAAATAAAGTCTCTCACCAGTTCAGTCTTTGACTTATTAAGCTGTTGAGTTTATATAACAAAAGAGACTATATCTTCATAGCACTCTATCTAAAGACAGTGTTTCTCACCAAGAGAAACAGGATACCTTCCAGGAAGAGGATAGACAGTTAGAAAATGAAACCAGTCAAACTGTCAAAGGTTTCAAGAGATACTACAGACTTCAGAGATAATGTAGAAGCTTGATTTTATCATCAGAATGTTTGATCAAATTTATTACCTTTGTGGGTCTTCAGTATTGATTGTTATGGGAGAAACAAGGAAGAAAGTGTGAATATGTGTTTTTCTATTTGTTGAGTGGCAGAGGAGGAACTGTTCTACTTTGTCATATGATCTTATAAACATTTTATGAAGATTTAGCCTTTTACCATTTGATCATTGTTTCACCAAGATATCCAAGTGATACCTTGATGTCTGTTTGAATGTTTTTAGTAGAATACATATGTTTATATTTTTTAGGGATAATCATTATTGTAAGAAGGTACCATCTCTGTCCAAATAAAATTATGAGAGATCTATAAAGGAATCATATAACTTTAGCAGTAAAGGAAAAGATCCTGAGAAATAAGATCTATAAGTTGGTTGTTTAGAATTCATTGTGGGTGAAACATTATTTTGATTTCCACTTTTTTCACCCACCTGAAATTTCCTATATTTTAGATGAGACACATTCCTGTTGTAATGTGATCTGTAACTTATTCCAGAGCCCTGTGTTTTGAAGGAATGAGTTAATTTTTTATTATTAAAAATAGAAGCATTCTTTTTACTTACAGGAAACATATCTGAATTCATTACTTACATGTAAGTTATCAAATCAGTTCTCTAAGAACCTTTTTTCATTCCACAAATACAAATTTTTTTCTATTCATATGATTTATTGATTCATGGAACTCAAGGATATACTGAATATACAATAATGCATCTAAATTTCAGAAACAACAGAACTAAGGTCCTGGTTGCAATTGTAACATTTCACCCATGAAATTCTAAACAACTACTTTATAAATTTTATTTTTCATCAGTTTTCCCAGTAATGTATAGTTTCTTTCGACCAAAAATTTTGTGGGAAAACTCCATATACTGGATTTATACATCCAGAACTATGTGTGAAGATGGAAATCCCCACAGTAACCATGGAGATGAGGCACAGGTTTTGAGGAAAAGGAACAGAGCTGAGGAAATTCCTCTTCAGGACCTCAATGATGTCCTCAAGGATGTCTCTTTCTTTTCTCCTGCTTTTCCACAGCAAGTTGCAGTTCATTCTTTCTTCATATGTAACATGCTTCAAATAAAAAACAGGCAAAGATAAATATAAATGATAAGATATAATTAATAAATAAGAACAATCCAACCAAGTCTAAGATGATAATATTCATATCACCAAACCAGGTGGCACTAGTGGTAAAGAAGCCGCCTGTCAATGGAGACATAAGAGACACGGGTTCGATCCTCTGGTCACGAAGATCTCCCGGAGGAGGGCACAGCAACCCACCCCAGTTTCCTTGCCTGGAGAATCCATCCCATGGACAGAGGAGCCTGGAGGGCTCACAGTGTGGGATACAACTGAAGTGACTTAGCACACAGCCCACAAAGCTGCAGGTTAAGAATACAGAGCAAACTAATTAATCTTTCACTTCTGATACATTTGTTGCAGACTTTTAGAGTTGTATGTATAATGATGACCCCATTTTCTCCAATGAAACTCAGGTAATTACCAATGCTAACTGATCAATGGATTCACTTATTTATTCAACAGCATATGTTGAGCTCTCATTGTATGCCAGGAATTATGCCAGGTATTTAAAGAGATACATTTATTTTAGTTTTAATGGGTTATACACTTAATGATCTAAAATAAAAATAAAACTAACAGGTATATACTGTAAAGTTTTATTCCCGCAGAGGTTCTCATCTACCACTTTCCCCATACCTCATATCCTATAGGTAGGGTGATCATACACCCTGGTTTTTCTGAAACAGTTCCAGTTTTTGCATTCTATCTTGATTTAGTTATTAATAGTGTCCCCTTTTACTCTTGAAAATGTTCTGGTTTAAATAATAAACATGAGAGGAAAAAATCAATAAATTTGAAAACAGAAAATCAATAGAGAAAATCAATGAAACCAAAAGCTAGCTCTTCATACAAACAGTGAATAAAACTGATAAAACTCTAGCCATACTGACCAAGAAAACAAAGAGAGAAGATAAAAATGACCAATATTAGGAGTGAAAGAGGAACTATCATAACAGATCACCATAGAGAATAAAAGGATAATACAGGAAGACTATAAAAACTCTATGCCTATAAATCAACTACTTAGATAATAGGGTTCAATCATTAAGAGACAAAAACTACTTAAACTCACTAAAAAAAAAAAAAAAGAAAGAAAA